>NW_027175216.1:315152-630304 GCF_028021215.1 Eschrichtius robustus | reverse complement strand
TGATGCAACCTGGATTGACCATATCTAGACCCACAGCTGGATGAGACATAAGGGTGGACACTCTTGGGGCTGAGAGGTTGGGTGAGGTTGCGTGAGCAAACGCAGACCCTTTAAAGTAATACTGCGTGGTACCCATCCCATGGGTCCCAAATCTCCAGGTTCAAGGGCATCTTCCTACATCGAAAACATGCATGAGAAACCCAGAAGATGGTACACCATGTGATTTTGAAAGGTTTCTAAAACGCACCTCATTTCTCATCTCCTTGTGCTCGGGTTCGCCATTCCAGCTACTTTACTAGCAATCTCCCTACTTGGAGAATCAGCACCTTTAAGCTCCTGTTCCCTACAGGATGCAATTTGTCCTGAGGATGAACGGGAAGAGGGGCAACCAATGAGAGACTAGATCTAGGTGTTGGGACAGGCACAGGTCACTCTATTTTCCCAACAGGAAGAAGAATTAACCACAGGCTCAGCCTGCCGCCGGGAACCAGAATAGGGCCTGAGGCAATCCCGTGCTTTTGCGGCCAGCTCCCAAAAAAGACAGTTGAAAAATGGAGCTCAGGGGCACTGCAATTCACAAACCTGCAGAGTTATAAATGATAACTCTCGTCCACAAATATATTGAGGGAAGGCAACGAAGAGGAATTGAAAGCAAGGCAGAATTGCAGGAAACAGATTTCAGGAGGTAGATACGAATCGCCTTTAAAGCACATGAAAAGCGGCAAAACGTCGACAATGATGCCCTTGGCCAAAAAGGGCGTATGCGTTTTTTCCTGAATATATTCAGGAAAAAACGCATACGCCCTTTTTGGCCAACCAAGCAACCTGGAAAGGCAAATCAGCGCTACAAAGAAGTCTCGCTTCCCATCGGTCAAAAGGGCCATGCTGCAAAAAGTGTCAAAACCAGAAATGCAGGACAGGCCATGGAGAAATGGCAGCCTTGCTACACTGATGGGCGGGATGTAAATTGCCAACAGCCACTCTGGAGAAGTGTACGTTGTGTCCTGAAACATCGAAAAAAAAAACAGCTTAGGGAGCATAGGGCACGTCCACTCATGGGCATATAAATTGGAAAAACTAAAAATCAGCAAGACACAGGCACCCGAAAGTTTAGGTCTGCTCTGTTGACAAGAACCTCCACTTCATGACACCTTAAATATCCCAGGAAAGAGAAAAATGGATAAAGAAGTTGTGGTCCTTATGTACAATGGAATATCACTCAGACATGAAATCAATGTTATAAGGCTAGTAGAAGCAAGATGAGTGGAGTTAGGTACGACGATTCTAAGTGAAATAAGTCACACAGAAAAAGACACTTATCATAAGCTATCACTTATAGAGGGAATGTAAAAACCGCTACACTTGAACTGAATTACAAAACAGAACAGAGTCACACGTTTAGAAAACACACTATGGCTGCTTAACGGGAAAGGTGAGGTGGGGTGATGCATAAAACAAGGGTTTCAAATCCGCTCAGATACCGTTCCATACACCCAATATGTACTAGACAAGACCTACTCCTTGCTCAGTGAACTGGACTCAACACCCCCTATTCACCGCACAAGAATATATGTGACTAGTAAGAATCTTAAAACCTATATATTGATATCTCTCTGGAAGTGAGTCAAGTGGGTGTAAAGCCGCATAAACAGAGCCATGAAAAGCAGCTAAACCCCATTATAAAAATAAATTACTTTTAAAAACCCGTAAAACAAAGACAGTGAAAGAGAGAGACATTCTTACAAAATTCGTTCAGAGGCTGTGATGCAACCTGGATTGACCATATCTAGACCCACAGCTGGATGAGACATAAGGGTGGACACTCTTGGGGCTGAGAGGTTGGGTGAGGTTGCGTGAGCAAACGCAGACCCTTTAAAGTAATACTGCGTGGTACCCATCCCATGGGTCCCAAATCTCCAGGTTCAAGGGCATCTTCCTACATCGAAAACATGCATGAGAAACCCAGAAGATGGTACACCATGTGATTTTGAAAGGTTTCTAAAACGCACCTCATTTCTCATCTCCTTGTGCTCGGGTTCGCCATTCCAGCTACTTTACTAGCAATCTCCCTACTTGGAGAATCAGCACCTTTAAGCTCCTGTTCCCTACAGGATGCAATTTGTCCTGAGGATGAACGGGAAGAGGGGCAACCAATGAGAGACTAGATCTAGGTGTTGGGACAGGCACAGGTCACTCTATTTTCCCAACAGGAAGAAGAATTAACCACAGGCTCAGCCTGCCGCCGGGAACCAGAATAGGGCCTGAGGCAATCCCGTGCTTTTGCGGCCAGCTCCCAAAAAAGACAGTTGAAAAATGGAGCTCAGGGGCACTGCAATTCACAAACCTGCAGAGTTATAAATGATAACTCTCGTCCACAAAAATATTGAGGGAAGGCAACGAAGAGGAATTGAAAGCAAGGCAGAATTGCAGGAAACAGATTTCAGGAGGTAGATACGAATCGCCTTTAAAGCACATGAAAAGCGGCAAAACGTCGACAATGATGCCCTTGGCCAAAAAGGGCGTATGCGTTTTTTCCTGAATATATTCAGGAAAAAACGCATACGCCCTTTTTGGCCAACCAAGCAACCTGGAAAGGCAAATCAGCGCTACAAAGAAGTCTCGCTTCCCATCGGTCAAAAGGGCCATGCTGCAAAAAGTGTCAAAACCAGAAATGCAGGACAGGCCATGGAGAAATGGCAGCCTTGCTACACTGATGGGCGGGATGTAAATTGCCAACAGCCACTCTGGAGAAGTGTACGTTGTGTCCTGAAACATCGAAAAAAAAACAGCTTAGGGAGCATAGGGCACGTCCACTCATGGGCATATAAATTGGAAAAACTAAAAATCAGCAAGACACAGGCACCCGAAAGTTTAGGTCTGCTCTGTTGACAAGAACCTCCACTTCATGACACCTTAAATATCCCAGGAAAGAGAAAAATGGATAAAGAAGTTGTGGTCCTTATGTACAATGGAATATCACTCAGACATGAAATCAATGTTATAAGGCTAGTAGAAGCAAGATGAGTGGAGTTAGGTACGACGATTCTAAGTGAAATAAGTCACACAGAAAAAGACACTTATCATAAGCTATCACTTATAGAGGGAATGTAAAAACCGCTACACTTGAACTGAATTACAAAACAGAACAGAGTCACACGTTTAGAAAACACACTATGGCTGCTTAACGGGAAAGGTGAGGTGGGGTGATGCATAAAACAAGGGTTTCAAATCCGCTCAGATACCGTTCCATACACCCAATATGTAATAGACAAGACCTACTCCTTGCTCAGTGAACTGGACTCAACACCCCCTATTCACCGCACAAGAATATATGTGACTAGTAAGAATCTTAAAACCTATATATTGATATCTCTCTGGAAGTGAGTCAAGTGGGTGTAAAGCCGCATAAACAGAGCCATGAAAAGCAGCTAAACCCCATTATAAAAATAAATTACTTTTAAAAACCCGTAAAACAAAGACAGTGAAAGAGAGAGACATTCTTACAAAATTCGTTCAGAGGCTGTGATGCAACCTGGATTGACCATATCTAGACCCACAGCTGGATGAGACATAAGGGTGGACACTCTTGGGGCTGAGAGTTTGGGTGAGGTTGCGTGAGCAAACGCAGACCCTTTAAAGTAATACTGCGTGGTACCCATCCCATGGGTCCCAAATCTCCAGGTTCAAGGGCATCTTCCTACATCGAAAACATGCATGAGAAACCCAGAAGATGGTACACCATGTGATTTTGAAAGGTTTCTAAAACGCACCTCATTTCTCATCTCCTTGTGCTCGGGTTCGCCATTCCAGCTACTTTACTAGCAATCTCCCTACTTGGAGAATCAGCACCTTTAAGCTCCTGTTCCCTACAGGTTGCAATTTGTCCTGAGGATGAACGGGAAGAGGGGCAACCAATGAGAGACTAGATCTAGGTGTTGGGACAGGCACAGGTCACTCTATTTTCCCAACAGGAAGAAGAATTAACCACAGGCTCAGCCTGCCGCCGGGAACCAGAATAGGGCCTGAGGCAATCCCGTGCTTTTGCGGCCAGCTCCCAAAAAAGACAGTTGAAAAATGGAGCTCAGGGGCACTGCAATTCACAAACCTGCAGAGTTATAAATGATAACTCTCGTCCACAAATATATTGAGGGAAGGCAACGAAGAGGAATTGAAAGCAAGGCAGAATTGCAGGAAACAGATTTCAGGAGGTAGATACGAATCGCCTTTAAAGCACATGAAAAGCGGCAAAACGTCGACAATGATGCCCTTGGCCAAAAAGGGCGTATGCGTTTTTTCCTGAATATATTCAGGAAAAAACGCATACGCCCTTTTTGGCCAACCAAGCAACCTGGAAAGGCAAATCAGCGCTACAAAGAAGTCTCGCTTCCCATCGGTCAAAAGGGCCATGCTGCAAAAAGTGTCAAAACCAGAAATGCAGGACAGGCCATGGAGAAATGGCAGCCTTGCTACACTGATGGGCGGGATGTAAATTGCCAACAGCCACTCTGGAGAAGTGTACGTTGTGTCCTGAAACATCGAAAAAAAAAACAGCTTAGGGAGCATAGGGCACGTCCACTCATGGGCATATAAATTGGAAAAACTAAAAATCAGCAAGACACAGGCACCCGAAAGTTTAGGTCTGCTCTGTTGACAAGAACCTCCACTTCATGACACCTTAAATATCCCAGGAAAGAGAAAAATGGATAAAGAAGTTGTGGTCCTTATGTACAATGGAATATCACTCAGACATGAAATCAATGTTATAAGGCTAGTAGAAGCAAGATGAGTGGAGTTAGGTACGACGATTCTAAGTGAAATAAGTCACACAGAAAAAGACACTTATCATAAGCTATCACTTATAGAGGGAATGTAAAAACCGCTACACTTGAACTGAATTACAAAACAGAACAGAGTCACACGTTTAGAAAACACACTATGGCTGCTTAACGGGAAAGGTGAGGTGGGGTGATGCATAAAACAAGGGTTTCAAATCCGCTCAGATACCGTTCCATACACCCAATATGTACTAGACAAGACCTACTCCTTGCTCAGTGAACTGGACTCAACACCCCCTATTCACCGCACAAGAATATATGTGACTAGTAAGAATCTTAAAACCTATATATTGATATCTCTCTGGAAGTGAGTCAAGTGGGTGTAAAGCCGCATAAACAGAGCCATGAAAAGCAGCTAAACCCCATTATAAAAATAAATTACTTTTAAAAACCCGTAAAACAAAGACAGTGAAAGAGAGAGACATTCTTACAAAATTCGTTCAGAGGCTGTGATGCAACCTGGATTGACCATATCTAGACCCACAGCTGGATGAGACATAAGGGTGGACACTCTTGGGGCTGAGAGTTTGGGTGAGGTTGCGTGAGCAAACGCAGACCCTTTAAAGTAATACTGCGTGGTACCCATCCCATGGGTCCCAAATCTCCAGGTTCAAGGGCATCTTCCTACATCGAAAACATGCATGAGAAACCCAGAAGATGGTACACCATGTGATTTTGAAAGGTTTCTAAAACGCACCTCATTTCTCATCTCCTTGTGCTCGGGTTCGCCATTCCAGCTACTTTACTAGCAATCTCCCTACTTGGAGAATCAGCACCTTTAAGCTCCTGTTCCCTACAGGTTGCAATTTGTCCTGAGGATGAACGGGAAGAGGGGCAACCAATGAGAGACTAGATCTAGGTGTTGGGACAGGCACAGGTCACTCTATTTTCCCAACAGGAAGAAGAATTAACCACAGGCTCAGCCTGCCGCCCAGAACCAGAATAGGGCCTGAGGCAATCCCGTGCTTTTGCGGCCAGCTCCCAAAAAAGACAGTTGAAAAATGGAGCTCAGGGGCACTGCAATTCACAAACCTGCAGAGTTATAAATTATAACTCTCGTCCACAAATATATTGAGGGAAGGCAACGAAGAGGAATTCAAAGCAAGGCAGAATTGCAGGAAACAGATTTCAGGAGGTAGATACGAATCGCCTTTAAAGCACATGAAAAGCGGCAAAACGTCGACAATGATGCCCTTGGCCAAAAAGGGCGTATGCGTTTTTTCCTGAATATATTCAGGAAAAAACGCATACGCCCTTTTTGGCCAACCAAGCAACCTGGAAAGGCAAATCAGCGCTACAAAGAAGTCTCGCTTCCCATCGGTGAAAAGGGCCATGCTGCAAAAAGTGTCAAAACGAGAAATGCAGGACAGGCCATGGAGAAATGGCAGCCTTGCTACACTGATGGGCGGGATGTAAATTGCCAACAGCCACTCTGGAGAAGTGTACGTTGTGTCCTGAAACATCGAAAAAAAAAACAGCTTAGGGAGCATAGGGCACGTCCACTCATGGGCATATAAATTGGAAAAACTAAAAATCAGCAAGACACAGGCACCCGAAAGTTTAGGTCTGCTCTGTTGACAAGAACCTCCACTTCATGACACCTTAAATATCCCAGGAAAGAGAAAAATGGATAAAGAAGTTGTGGTCCTTATGTACAATGGAATATCACTCAGACATGAAATCAATGTTATAAGGCTAGTAGAAGCAAGATGAGTGGAGTTAGGTACGACGATTCTAAGTGAAATAAGTCACACAGAAAAAGACACTTATCATAAGCTATCACTTATAGAGGGAATGTAAAAACCGCTACACTTGAACTGAATTACAAAACAGAACAGAGTCACACGTTTAGAAAACACACTATGGCTGCTTAACGGGAAAGGTGAGGTGGGGTGATGCATAAAACAAGGGTTTCAAATCCGCTCAGATACCGTTCCATACACCCAATATGTACTAGACAAGACCTACTCCTTGCTCAGTGAACTGGACTCAACACCCCCTATTCACCGCACAAGAATATATGTGACTAGTAAGAATCTTAAAACCTATATATTGATATCTCTCTGGAAGTGAGTCAAGTGGGTGTAAAGCCGCATAAACAGAGCCATGAAAAGCAGCTAAACCCCATTATAAAAATAAATTACTTTTAAAAACCCGTAAAACAAAGACAGTGAAAGAGAGAGACATTCTTACAAAATTCGTTCAGAGGCTGTGATGCAACCTGGATTGACCATATCTAGACCCACAGCTGGATGAGACATAAGGGTGGACACTCTTGGGGCTGAGAGGTTGGGTGAGGTTGCGTGAGCAAACGCAGACCCTTTAAAGTAATACTGCGTGGTACCCATCCCATGGGTCCCAAATCTCCAGGTTCAAGGGCATCTTCCTACATCGAAAACATGCATGAGAAACCCAGAAGATGGTACACCATGTGATTTTGAAAGGTTTCTAAAACGCACCTCATTTCTCATCTCCTTGTGCTCGGGTTCGCCATTCCAGCTACTTTACTAGCAATCTCCCTACTTGGAGAATCAGCACCTTTAAGCTCCTGTTCCCTACAGGTTGCAATTTGTCCTGAGGATGAACGGGAAGAGGGGCAACCAATGAGAGACTAGATCTAGGTGTTGGGACAGGCACAGGTCACTCTATTTTCCCAACAGGAAGAAGAATTAACCACAGGCTCAGCCTGCCGCCGGGAACCAGAATAGGGCCTGAGGCAATCCCGTGCTTTTGCGGCCAGCTCCCAAAAAAGACAGTTGAAAAATGGAGCTCAGGGGCACTGCAATTCACAAACCTGCAGAGTTATAAATGATAACTCTCGTCCACAAATATATTGAGGGAAGGCAACGAAGAGGAATTGAAAGCAAGGCAGAATTGCAGGAAACAGATTTCAGGAGGTAGATACGAATCGCCTTTAAAGCACATGAAAAGCGGCAAAACGTCGACAATGATGCCCTTGGCCAAAAAGGGCGTATGCGTTTTTTCCTGAATATATTCAGGAAAAAACGCATACGCCCTTTTTGGCCAACCAAGCAACCTGGAAAGGCAAATCAGCGCTACAAAGAAGTCTCGCTTCCCATCGGTGAAAAGGGCCATGCTGCAAAAAGTGTCAAAACCAGAAATGCAGGACAGGCCATGGAGAAATGGCAGCCTTGCTACACTGATGGGCGGGATGTAAATTGCCAACAGCCACTCTGGAGAAGTGTACGTTGTGTCCTGAAACATCGAAAAAAAAACAGCTTAGGGAGCATAGGGCACGTCCACTCATGGGCATATAAATTGGAAAAACTAAAAATCAGCAAGACACAGGCACCCGAAAGTTTAGGTCTGCTCTGTTGACAAGAACCTCCACTTCATGACACCTTAAATATCCCAGGAAAGAGAAAAATGGATAAAGAAGTTGTGGTCCTTATGTACAATGGAATATCACTCAGACATGAAATCAATGTTATAAGGCTAGTAGAAGCAAGATGAGTGGAGTTAGGTACGACGATTCTAAGTGAAATAAGTCACACAGAAAAAGACACTTATCATAAGCTATCACTTATAGAGGGAATGTAAAAACCGCTACACTTGAACTGAATTACAAAACAGAACAGAGTCACACGTTTAGAAAACACACTATGGCTGCTTAACGGGAAAGGTGAGGTGGGGTGATGCATAAAACAAGGGTTTCAAATCCGCTCAGATACCGTTCCATACACCCAATATGTACTAGACAAGACCTACTCCTTGCTCAGTGAACTGGACTCAACACCCCCTATTCACCGCACAAGAATATATGTGACTAGTAAGAATCTTAAAACCTATATATTGATATCTCTCTGGAAGTGAGTCAAGTGGGTGTAAAGCCGCATAAACAGAGCCATGAAAAGCAGCTAAACCCCATTATAAAAATAAATTACTTTTAAAAACCCGTAAAACAAAGACAGTGAAAGAGAGAGACATTCTTACAAAATTCGTTCAGAGGCTGTGATGCAACCTGGATTGACCATATCTAGACCCACAGCTGGATGAGACATAAGGGTGGACACTCTTGGGGCTGAGAGTTTGGGTGAGGTTGCGTGAGCAAACGCAGACCCTTTAAAGTAATACTGCGTGGTACCCATCCCATGGGTCCCAAATCTCCAGGTTCAAGGGCATCTTCCTACATCGAAAACATGCATGAGAAACCCAGAAGATGGTACACCATGTGATTTTGAAAGGTTTCTAAAACGCACCTCATTTCTCATCTCCTTGTGCTCGGGTTCGCCATTCCAGCTACTTTACTAGCAATCTCCCTACTTGGAGAATCAGCACCTTTAAGCTCCTGTTCCCTACAGGTTGCAATTTGTCCTGAGGATGAACGGGAAGAGGGGCAACCAATGAGAGACTAGATCTAGGTGTTGGGACAGGCACAGGTCACTCTATTTTCCCAACAGGAAGAAGAATTAACCACAGGCTCAGCCTGCCGCCGGGAACCAGAATAGGGCCTGAGGCAATCCCGTGCTTTTGCGGCCAGCTCCCAAAAAAGACAGTTGAAAAATGGAGCTCAGGGGCACTGCAATTCACAAACCTGCAGAGTTATAAATGATAACTCTCGTCCACAAATATATTGAGGGAAGGCAACGAAGAGGAATTGAAAGCAAGGCAGAATTGCAGGAAACAGATTTCAGGAGGTAGATACGAATCGCCTTTAAAGCACATGAAAAGCGGCAAAACGTCGACAATGATGCCCTTGGCCAAAAAGGGCGTATGCGTTTTTTCCTGAATATATTCAGGAAAAAACGCATACGCCCTTTTTGGCCAACCAAGCAACCTGGAAAGGCAAATCAGCGCTACAAAGAAGTCTCGCTTCCCATCGGTCAAAAGGGCCATGCTGCAAAAAGTGTCAAAACCAGAAATGCAGGACAGGCCATGGAGAAATGGCAGCCTTGCTACACTGATGGGCGGGATGTAAATTGCCAACAGCCACTCTGGAGAAGTGTACGTTGTGTCCTGAAACATCGAAAAAAAAACAGCTTAGGGAGCATAGGGCACATCCACTCATGGGCATATAAATTGGAAAAACTAAAAATCAGCAAGACACAGGCACCCGAAAGTTTAGGTCTGCTCTGTTGACAAGAACCTCCACTTCATGACACCTTAAATATCCCAGGAAAGAGAAAAATGGATAAAGAAGTTGTGGTCCTTATGTACAATGGAATATCACTCAGACATGAAATCAATGTTATAAGGCTAGTAGAAGCAAGATGAGTGGAGTTAGGTACGACGATTCTAAGTGAAATAAGTCACACAGAAAAAGACACTTATCATAAGCTATCACTTATAGAGGGAATGTAAAAACCGCTACACTTGAACTGAATTACAAAACAGAACAGAGTCACACGTTTAGAAAACACACTATGGCTGCTTAACGGGAAAGGTGAGGTGGGGTGATGCATAAAACAAGGGTTTCAAATCCGCTCAGATACCGTTCCATACACCCAATATGTAATAGACAAGACCTACTCCTTGCTCAGTGAACTGGACTCAACACCCCCTATTCACCGCACAAGAATATATGTGACTAGTAAGAATCTTAAAACCTATATATTGATATCTCTCTGGAAGTGAGTCAAGTGGGTGTAAAGCCGCATAAACAGAGCCATGAAAAGCAGCTAAACCCCATTATAAAAATAAATTACTTTTAAAAACCCGTAAAACAAAGACAGTGAAAGAGAGAGACATTCTTACAAAATTCGTTCAGAGGCTGTGATGCAACCTGGATTGACCATATCTAGACCCACAGCTGGATGAGACATAAGGGTGGACACTCTTGGGGCTGAGAGGTTGGGTGAGGTTGCGTGAGCAAACGCAGACCCTTTAAAGTAATACTGCGTGGTACCCATCCCATGGGTCCCAAATCTCCAGGTTCAAGGGCATCTTCCTACATCGAAAACATGCATGAGAAACCCAGAAGATGGTACACCATGTGATTTTGAAAGGTTTCTAAAACGCACCTCATTTCTCATCTCCTTGTGCTCGGGTTCGCCATTCCAGCTACTTTACTAGCAATCTCCCTACTTGGAGAATCAGCACCTTTAAGCTCCTGTTCCCTACAGGTTGCAATTTGTCCTGAGGATGAACGGGAAGAGGGGCAACCAATGAGAGACTAGATCTAGGTGTTGGGACAGGCACAGGTCACTCTATTTTCCCAACAGGAAGAAGAATTAACCACAGGCTCAGCCTGCCGCCCGGAACCAGAATAGGGCCTGAGGCAATCCCATGCTTTTGCGGCCAGCTCGCAAAAAAGACAGTTGTAAAATGGATCTCAGGGGCACTGCCATTCACAAACCTGCAGAGTTATAAATGATAACTCTCGTCCACAAATATATTGAGGGAAGGCAACGAAGAGGAATTGAAAGCAAGGCAGAATTGCAGGAAACAGATTTCAGGAGGTAGATACGAATCGCCTTTAAAGCACATGAAAAGCGGCAAAACGTCGACAATGATGCCCTTGGCCAAAAAGGGCGTATGCGTTTTTTCCTGAATATATTCAGGAAAAAACGCATACGCCCTTTTTGGCCAACCAAGCAACCTGGAAAGGCAAATCAGCGCTACAAAGAAGTCTCGCTTCCCATCGGTCAAAAGGGCCATGCTGCAAAAAGTGTCAAAACCAGAAATGCAGGACAGGCCATGGAGAAATGGCAGCCTTGCTACACTGATGGGCGGGATGTAAATTGCCAACAGCCACTCTGGAGAAGTGTACGTTGTGTCCTGAAACATCGAAAAAAAAACAGCTTAGGGAGCATAGTGCACGTCCACTCATGGGCATATAAATTGGAAAAACTAAAAATCAGCAAGACACAGGCACCCGAAAGTTTAGGTCTGCTCTGTTGACAAGAACCTCCACTTCATGACACCTTAAATATCCCAGGAAAGAGAAAAATGGATAAAGAAGTTGTGGTCCTTATGTACAATGGAATATCACTCAGACATGAAATCAATGTTATAAGGCTAGTAGAAGCAAGATGAGTGGAGTTAGGTACGACGATTCTAAGTGAAATAAGTCACACAGAAAAAGACACTTATCATAAGCTATCACTTATAGAGGGAATGTAAAAACCGCTACACTTGAACTGAATTACAAAACAGAACAGAGTCACACGTTTAGAAAACACACTATGGCTGCTTAACGGGAAAGGTGAGGTGGGGTGATGCATAAAACAAGGGTTTCAAATCCGCTCAGATACCGTTCCATACACCCAATATGTACTAGACAAGACCTACTCCTTGCTCAGTGAACTGGACTCAACACCCCCTATTCACCGCACAAGAATATATGTGACTAGTAAGAATCTTAAAACCTATATATTGATATCTCTCTGGAAGTGAGTCAAGTGGGTGTAAAGCCGCATAAACAGAGCCATGAAAAGCAGCTAAACCCCATTATAAAAATAAATTACTTTTAAAAACCCGTAAAACAAAGACAGTGAAAGAGAGAGACATTCTTACAAAATTCGTTCAGAGGCTGTGATGCAACCTGGATTGACCATATCTAGACCCACAGCTGGATGAGACATAAGGGTGGACACTCTTGGGGCTGAGAGGTTGGGTGAGGTTGCGTGAGCAAACGCAGACCCTTTAAAGTAATACTGCGTGGTACCCATCCCATGGGTCCCAAATCTCCAGGTTCAAGGGCATCTTCCTACATCGAAAACATGCATGAGAAACCCAGAAGATGGTACACCATGTGATTTTGAAAGGTTTCTAAAACGCACCTCATTTCTCATCTCCTTGTGCTCGGGTTCGCCATTCCAGCTACTTTACTAGCAATCTCCCTACTTGGAGAATCAGCACCTTTAAGCTCCTGTTCCCTACAGGATGCAATTTGTCCTGAGGATGAACGGGAAGAGGGGCAACCAATGAGAGACTAGATCTAGGTGTTGGGACAGGCACAGGTCACTCTATTTTCCCAACAGGAAGAAGAATTAACCACAGGCTCAGCCTGCCGCCGGGAACCAGAATAGGGCCTGAGGCAATCCCGTGCTTTTGCGGCCAGCTCCCAAAAAAGACAGTTGAAAAATGGAGCTCAGGGGCACTGCAATTCACAAACCTGCAGAGTTATAAATGATAACTCTCGTCCACAAATATATTGAGGGAAGGCAACGAAGAGGAATTGAAAGCAAGGCAGAATTGCAGGAAACAGATTTCAGGAGGTAGATACGAATCGCCTTTAAAGCACATGAAAAGCGGCAAAACGTCGACAATGATGCCCTTGGCCAAAAAGGGCGTATGCGTTTTTTCCTGAATATATTCAGGAAAAAACGCATACGTCCTTTTTGGCCAACCAAGCAACCTGGAAAGGCAAATCAGCGCTACAAAGAAGTCTCGCTTCCCATCGGTCAAAAGGGCCATGCTGCAAAAAGTGTCAAAACCAGAAATGCAGGACAGGCCATGGAGAAATGGCAGCCTTGCTACACTGATGGGCGGGATGTAAATTGCCAACAGCCACTCTGGAGAAGTGTACGTTGTGTCCTGAAACATCGAAAAAAAAACAGCTTAGGGAGCATAGGGCACGTCCACTCATGGGCATATAAATTGGAAAAACTAAAAATCAGCAAGACACAGGCACCCGAAAGTTTAGGTCTGCTCTGTTGACAAGAACCTCCACTTCATGACACCTTAAATATCCCAGGAAAGAGAAAAATGGATAAAGAAGTTGTGGTCCTTATGTACAATGGAATATCACTCAGACATGAAATCAATGTTATAAGGCTAGTAGAAGCAAGATGAGTGGAGTTAGGTACGACGATTCTAAGTGAAATAAGTCACACAGAAAAAGACACTTATCATAAGCTATCACTTATAGAGGGAATGTAAAAACCGCTACACTTGAACTGAATTACAAAACAGAACAGAGTCACACGTTTAGAAAACACACTATGGCTGCTTAACGGGAAAGGTGAGGTGGGGTGATGCATAAAACAAGGGTTTCAAATCCGCTCAGATACCGTTCCATACACCCAATATGTAATAGACAAGACCTACTCCTTGCTCAGTGAACTGGACTCAACACCCCCTATTCACCGCACAAGAATATATGTGACTAGTAAGAATCTTAAAACCTATATATTGATATCTCTCTGGAAGTGAGTCAAGTGGGTGTAAAGCCGCATAAACAGAGCCATGAAAAGCAGCTAAACCCCATTATAAAAATAAATTACTTTTAAAAACCCGTAAAACAAAGACAGTGAAAGAGAGAGACATTCTTACAAAATTCGTTCAGAGGCTGTGATGCAACCTGGATTGATCATATCTAGACCCACAGCTGGATGAGACATAAGGGTGGACACTCTTGGGGCTGAGAGTTTGGGTGAGGTTGCGTGAGCAAACGCAGACCCTTTAAAGTAATACTGCGTGGTACCCATCCCATGGGTCCCAAATCTCCAGGTTCAAGGGCATCTTCCTACATCGAAAACATGCATGAGAAACCCAGAAGATGGTACACCATGTGATTTTGAAAGGTTTCTAAAACGCACCTCATTTCTCATCTCCTTGTGCTCGGGTTCGCCATTCCAGCTACTTTACTAGCAATCTCCCTACTTGGAGAATCAGCACCTTTAAGCTCCTGTTCCCTACAGGTTGCAATTTGTCCTGAGGATGAACGGGAAGAGGGGCAACCAATGAGAGACTAGATCTAGGTGTTGGGACAGGCACAGGTCACTCTATTTTCCCAACAGGAAGAAGAATTAACCACAGGCTCAGCCTGCCGCCCGGAACCAGAATAGGGCCTGAGGCAATCCCATGCTTTTGCGGCCAGCTCGCAAAAAAGACAGTTGTAAAATGGATCTCAGGGGCACTGCCATTCACAAACCTGCAGAGTTATAAATGATAACTCTCGTCCACAAATATATTGAGGGAAGGCAACGAAGAGGAATTGAAAGCAAGGCAGAATTGCAGGAAACAGATTTCAGGAGGTAGATACGAATCGCCTTTAAAGCACATGAAAAGCGGCAAAACGTCGACAATGATGCCCTTGGCCAAAAAGGGCGTATGCGTTTTTTCCTGAATATATTCAGGAAAAAACGCATACGCCCTTTTTGGCCAACCAAGCAACCTGGAAAGGCAAATCAGCGCTACAAAGAAGTCTCGCTTCCCATCGGTCAAAAGGGCCATGCTGCAAAAAGTGTCAAAACCAGAAATGCAGGACAGGCCATGGAGAAATGGCAGCCTTGCTACACTGATGGGCGGGATGTAAATTGCCAACAGCCACTCTGGAGAAGTGTACGTTGTGTCCTGAAACATCGAAAAAAAAACAGCTTAGGGAGCATAGGGCACGTCCACTCATGGGCATATAAATTGGAAAAACTAAAAATCAGCAAGACACAGGCACCCGAAAGTTTAGGTCTGCTCTGTTGACAAGAACCTCCACTTCATGACACCTTAAATATCCCAGGAAAGAGAAAAATGGATAAAGAAGTTGTGGTCCTTATGTACAATGGAATATCACTCAGACATGAAATCAATGTTATAAGGCTAGTAGAAGCAAGATGAGTGGAGTTAGGTACGACGATTCTAAGTGAAATAAGTCACACAGAAAAAGACACTTATCATAAGCTATCACTTATAGAGGGAATGTAAAAACCGCTACACTTGAACTGAATTACAAAACAGAACAGAGTCACACGTTTAGAAAACACACTATGGCTGCTTAACGGGAAAGGTGAGGTGGGGTGATGCATAAAACAAGGGTTTCAAATCCGCTCAGATACCGTTCCATACACCCAATATGTACTAGACAAGACCTACTCCTTGCTCAGTGAACTGGACTCAACACCCCCTATTCACCGCACAAGAATATATGTGACTAGTAAGAATCTTAAAACCTATATATTGATATCTCTCTGGAAGTGAGTCAAGTGGGTGTAAAGCCGCATAAACAGAGCCATGAAAAGCAGCTAAACCCCATTATAAAAATAAATTACTTTTAAAAACCCGTAAAACAAAGACAGTGAAAGAGAGAGACATTCTTACAAAATTCGTTCAGAGGCTGTGATGCAACCTGGATTGACCATATCTAGACCCACAGCTGGATGAGACATAAGGGTGGACACTCTTGGGGCTGAGAGGTTGGGTGAGGTTGCGTGAGCAAACGCAGACCCTTTAAAGTAATACTGCGTGGTACCCATCCCATGGGTCCCAAATCTCCAGGTTCAAGGGCATCTTCCTACATCGAAAACATGCATGAGAAACCCAGAAGATGGTACACCATGTGATTTTGAAAGGTTTCTAAAACGCACCTCATTTCTCATCTCCTTGTGCTCGGGTTCGCCATTCCAGCTACTTTACTAGCAATCTCCCTACTTGGAGAATCAGCACCTTTAAGCTCCTGTTCCCTACAGGATGCAATTTGTCCTGAGGATGAACGGGAAGAGGGGCAACCAATGAGAGACTAGATCTAGGTGTTGGGACAGGCACAGGTCACTCTATTTTCCCAACAGGAAGAAGAATTAACCACAGGCTCAGCCTGCCGCCGGGAACCAGAATAGGGCCTGAGGCAATCCCGTGCTTTTGCGGCCAGCTCCCAAAAAAGACAGTTGAAAAATGGAGCTCAGGGGCACTGCAATTCACAAACCTGCAGAGTTATAAATGATAACTCTCGTCCACAAATATATTGAGGGAAGGCAACGAAGAGGAATTGAAAGCAAGGCAGAATTGCAGGAAACAGATTTCAGGAGGTAGATACGAATCGCCTTTAAAGCACATGAAAAGCGGCAAAACGTCGACAATGATGCCCTTGGCCAAAAAGGGCGTATGCGTTTTTTCCTGAATATATTCAGGAAAAAACGCATACGCCCTTTTTGGCCAACCAAGCAACCTGGAAAGGCAAATCAGCGCTACAAAGAAGTCTCGCTTCCCATCGGTCAAAAGGGCCATGCTGCAAAAAGTGTCAAAACCAGAAATGCAGGACAGGCCATGGAGAAATGGCAGCCTTGCTACACTGATGGGCGGGATGTAAATTGCCAACAGCCACTCTGGAGAAGTGTACGTTGTGTCCTGAAACATCGAAAAAAAAACAGCTTAGGGAGCATAGGGCACGTCCACTCATGGGCATATAAATTGGAAAAACTAAAAATCAGCAAGACACAGGCACCCGAAAGTTTAGGTCTGCTCTGTTGACAAGAACCTCCACTTCATGACACCTTAAATATCCCAGGAAAGAGAAAAATGGATAAAGAAGTTGTGGTCCTTATGTACAATGGAATATCACTCAGACATGAAATCAATGTTATAAGGCTAGTAGAAGCAAGATGAGTGGAGTTAGGTACGACGATTCTAAGTGAAATAAGTCACACAGAAAAAGACACTTATCATAAGCTATCACTTATAGAGGGAATGTAAAAACCGCTACACTTGAACTGAATTACAAAACAGAACAGAGTCACACGTTTAGAAAACACACTATGGCTGCTTAACGGGAAAGGTGAGGTGGGGTGATGCATAAAACAAGGGTTTCAAATCCGCTCAGATACCGTTCCATACACCCAATATGTAATAGACAAGACCTACTCCTTGCTCAGTGAACTGGACTCAACACCCCCTATTCACCGCACAAGAATATATGTGACTAGTAAGAATCTTAAAACCTATATATTGATATCTCTCTGGAAGTGAGTCAAGTGGGTGTAAAGCCGCATAAACAGAGCCATGAAAAGCAGCTAAACCCCATTATAAAAATAAATTACTTTTAAAAACCCGTAAAACAAAGACAGTGAAAGAGAGAGACATTCTTACAAAATTCGTTCAGAGGCTGTGATGCAACCTGCCTTGACCATATCTACACCCACAGCTGGATGAGACATAAGGGTGGACACTCTTGGGGCTGAGAGGTTGGGTGAGGTTGCGTGAGCAAACGCAGACCCTTTAAAGTAATACTGCGTGGTACCCATCCCATGGGTCCCAAATCTCCAGGTTCAAGGGCATCTTCCTACATCGAAAACATGCATGAGAAACCCAGAAGATGGTACACCATGTGATTTTGAAAGGTTTCTAAAACGCACCTCATTTCTCATCTCCTTGTGCTCGGGTTCGCCATTCCAGCTACTTTACTAGCAATCTCCCTACTTGGAGAATCAGCACCTTTAAGCTCCTGTTCCCTACAGGATGCAATTTGTCCTGAGGATGAACGGGAAGAGGGGCAACCAATGAGAGACTAGATCTAGGTGTTGGGACAGGCACAGGTCACTCTATTTTCCCAACAGGAAGAAGAATTAACCACAGGCTCAGCCTGCCGCCCGGAACCAGAATAGGGCCTGAGGCAATCCCATGCTTTTGCGGCCAGCTCGCAAAAAAGACAGTTGTAAAATGGATCTCAGGGGCACTGCCATTCACAAACCTGCAGAGTTATAAATGATAACTCTCGTCCACAAATATATTGAGGGAAGGCAACGAAGAGGAATTGAAAGCAAGGCAGAATTGCAGGAAACAGATTTCAGGAGGTAGATACGAATCGCCTTTAAAGCACATGAAAAGCGGCAAAACGTCGACAATGATGCCCTTGGCCAAAAAGGGCGTATGCGTTTTTTCCTGAATATATTCAGGAAAAAACGCATACGCCCTTTTTGGCCAACCAAGCAACCTGGAAAGGCAAATCAGCGCTACAAAGAAGTCTCGCTTCCCATCGGTCAAAAGGGCCATGCTGCAAAAAGTGTCAAAACCAGAAATGCAGGACAGGCCATGGAGAAATGGCAGCCTTGCTACACTGATGGGCGGGATGTAAATTGCCAACAGCCACTCTGGAGAAGTGTACGTTGTGTCCTGAAACATCGAAAAAAAAACAGCTTAGGGAGCATAGGGCACGTCCACTCATGGGCATATAAATTGGAAAAACTAAAAATCAGCAAGACACAGGCACCCGAAAGTTTAGGTCTGCTCTGTTGACAAGAACCTCCACTTCATGACACCTTAAATATCCCAGGAAAGAGAAAAATGGATAAAGAAGTTGTGGTCCTTATGTACAATGGAATATCACTCAGACATGAAATCAATGTTATAAGGCTAGTAGAAGCAAGATGAGTGGAGTTAGGTACGACGATTCTAAGTGAAATAAGTCACACAGAAAAAGACACTTATCATAAGCTATCACTTATAGAGGGAATGTAAAAACCGCTACACTTGAACTGAATTACAAAACAGAACAGAGTCACACGTTTAGAAAACACACTATGGCTGCTTAACGGGAAAGGTGAGGTGGGGTGATGCATAAAACAAGGGTTTCAAATCCGCTCAGATACCGTTCCATACACCCAATATGTACTAGACAAGACCTACTCCTTGCTCAGTGAACTGGACTCAACACCCCCTATTCACCGCACAAGAATATATGTGACTAGTAAGAATCTTAAAACCTATATATTGATATCTCTCTGGAAGTGAGTCAAGTGGGTGTAAAGCCGCATAAACAGAGCCATGAAAAGCAGCTAAACCCCATTATAAAAATAAATTACTTTTAAAAACCCGTAAAACAAAGACAGTGAAAGAGAGAGACATTCTTACAAAATTCGTTCAGAGGCTGTGATGCAACCTGGATTGACCATATCTAGACCCACAGCTGGATGAGACATAAGGGTGGACACTCTTGGGGCTGAGAGGTTGGGTGAGGTTGCGTGAGCAAACGCAGACCCTTTAAAGTAATACTGCGTGGTACCCATCCCATGGGTCCCAAATCTCCAGGTTCAAGGGCATCTTCCTACATCGAAAACATGCATGAGAAACCCAGAAGATGGTACACCATGTGATTTTGAAAGGTTTCTAAAACGCACCTCATTTCTCATCTCCTTGTGCTCGGGTTCGCCATTCCAGCTACTTTACTAGCAATCTCCCTACTTGGAGAATCAGCACCTTTAAGCTCCTGTTCCCTACAGGATGCAATTTGTCCTGAGGATGAACGGGAAGAGGGGCAACCAATGAGAGACTAGATCTAGGTGTTGGGACAGGCACAGGTCACTCTATTTTCCCAACAGGAAGAAGAATTAACCACAGGCTCAGCCTGCCGCCGGGAACCAGAATAGGGCCTGAGGCAATCCCGTGCTTTTGCGGCCAGCTCCCAAAAAAGACAGTTGAAAAATGGAGCTCAGGGGCACTGCAATTCACAAACCTGCAGAGTTATAAATGATAACTCTCGTCCACAAATATATTGAGGGAAGGCAACGAAGAGGAATTGAAAGCAAGGCAGAATTGCAGGAAACAGATTTCAGGAGGTAGATACGAATCGCCTTTAAAGCACATGAAAAGCGGCAAAACGTCGACAATGATGCCCTTGGCCAAAAAGGGCGTATGCGTTTTTTCCTGAATATATTCAGGAAAAAACGCATACGCCCTTTTTGGCCAACCAAGCAACCTGGAAAGGCAAATCAGCGCTACAAAGAAGTCTCGCTTCCCATCGGTCAAAAGGGCCATGCTGCAAAAAGTGTCAAAACCAGAAATGCAGGACA
Organism: Eschrichtius robustus; assembly: GCF_028021215.1. Taxonomy (NCBI): domain Eukaryota; kingdom Metazoa; phylum Chordata; class Mammalia; order Artiodactyla; family Eschrichtiidae; genus Eschrichtius; species Eschrichtius robustus. The sequence goes on along the minus strand of NW_027175216.1, from coordinate 610,011 downwards.
GGCCATGGAGAAATGGCAGCCTTGCTACACTGATGGGCGGGATGTAAATTGCCAACAGCCACTCTGGAGAAGTGTACGTTGTGTCCTGAAACATCGAAAAAAAAACAGCTTAGGGAGCATAGGGCACGTCCACTCATGGGCATATAAATTGGAAAAACTAAAAATCAGCAAGACACAGGCACCCGAAAGTTTAGGTCTGCTCTGTTGACAAGAACCTCCACTTCATGACACCTTAAATATCCCAGGAAAGAGAAAAATGGATAAAGAAGTTGTGGTCCTTATGTACAATGGAATATCACTCAGACATGAAATCAATGTTATAAGGCTAGTAGAAGCAAGATGAGTGGAGTTAGGTACGACGATTCTAAGTGAAATAAGTCACACAGAAAAAGACACTTATCATAAGCTATCACTTATAGAGGGAATGTAAAAACCGCTACACTTGAACTGAATTACAAAACAGAACAGAGTCACACGTTTAGAAAACACACTATGGCTGCTTAACGGGAAAGGTGAGGTGGGGTGATGCATAAAACAAGGGTTTCAAATCCGCTCAGATACCGTTCCATACACCCAATATGTAATAGACAAGACCTACTCCTTGCTCAGTGAACTGGACTCAACACCCCCTATTCACCGCACAAGAATATATGTGACTAGTAAGAATCTTAAAACCTATATATTGATATCTCTCTGGAAGTGAGTCAAGTGGGTGTAAAGCCGCATAAACAGAGCCATGAAAAGCAGCTAAACCCCATTATAAAAATAAATTACTTTTAAAAACCCGTAAAACCAAGACAGTGAAAGAGAGAGACATTCTTACAAAATTCGTTCAGAGGCTGTGATGCAACCTGGATTGACCATATCTAGACCCACAGCTGGATGAGACATAAGGGTGGACACTCTTGGGGCTGAGAGTTTGGGTGAGGTTGCGTGAGCAAACGCAGACCCTTTAAAGTAATACTGCGTGGTACCCATCCCATGGGTCCCAAATCTCCAGGTTCAAGGGCATCTTCCTACATCGAAAACATGCATGAGAAACCCAGAAGATGGTACACCATGTGATTTTGAAAGGTTTCTAAAACGCACCTCATTTCTCATCTCCTTGTGCTCGGGTTCGCCATTCCAGCTACTTTACTAGCAATCTCCCTACTTGGAGAATCAGCACCCTTAAGCTCCTGTTCCCTACAGGTTGCAATTTGTCCTGAGGATGAACGGGAAGAGGGGCAACCAATGAGAGACTAGATCTAGGTGTTGGGACAGGCACAGGTCACTCTATTTTCCCAACAGGAAGAAGAATTAACCACAGGCTCAGCCTGCCGCCCGGAACCAGAATAGGGCCTGAGGCAATCCCATGCTTTTGCGGCCAGCTCGCAAAAAAGACAGTTGTAAAATGGATCTCAGGGGCACTGCCATTCACAAACCTGCAGAGTTATAAATGATAACTCTCGTCCACAAATATATTGAGGGAAGGCAACGAAGAGGAATTGAAAGCAAGGCAGAATTGCAGGAAACAGATTTCAGGAGGTAGATACGAATCGCCTTTAAAGCACATGAAAAGCGGCAAAACGTCGACAATGATGCCCTTGGCCAAAAAGGGCGTATGCGTTTTTTCCTGAATATATTCAGGAAAAAACGCATACGCCCTTTTTGGCCAACCAAGCAACCTGGAAAGGCAAATCAGCGCTACAAAGAAGTCTCGCTTCCCATCGGTCAAAAGGGCCATGCTGCAAAAAGTGTCAAAACCAGAAATGCAGGACAGGCCATGGAGAAATGGCAGCCTTGCTACACTGATGGGCGGGATGTAAATTGCCAACAGCCACTCTGGAGAAGTGTACGTTGTGTCCTGAAACATCGAAAAAAAAACAGCTTAGGGAGCATAGGGCACGTCCACTCATGGGCATATAAATTGGAAAAACTAAAAATCAGCAAGACACAGGCACCCGAAAGTTTAGGTCTGCTCTGTTGACAAGAACCTCCACTTCATGACACCTTAAATATCCCAGGAAAGAGAAAAATGGATAAAGAAGTTGTGGTCCTTATGTACAATGGAATATCACTCAGACATGAAATCAATGTTATAAGGCTAGTAGAAGCAAGATGAGTGGAGTTAGGTACGACGATTCTAAGTGAAATAAGTCACACAGAAAAAGACACTTATCATAAGCTATCACTTATAGAGGGAATGTAAAAACCGCTACACTTGAACTGAATTACAAAACAGAACAGAGTCACACGTTTAGAAAACACACTATGGCTGCTTAACGGGAAAGGTGAGGTGGGGTGATGCATAAAACAAGGGTTTCAAATCCGCTCAGATACCGTTCCATACACCCAATATGTAATAGACAAGACCTACTCCTTGCTCAGTGAACTGGACTCAACACCCCCTATTCACCGCACAAGAATATATGTGACTAGTAAGAATCTTAAAACCTATATATTGATATCTCTCTGGAAGTGAGTCAAGTGGGTGTAAAGCCGCATAAACAGAGCCATGAAAAGCAGCTAAACCCCATTATAAAAATAAATTACTTTTAAAAACCCGTAAAACAAAGACAGTGAAAGAGAGAGACATTCTTACAAAATTCGTTCAGAGGCTGTGATGCAACCTGGATTGACCATATCTAGACCCACAGCTGGATGAGACATAAGGGTGGACACTCTTGGGGCTGAGAGTTTGGGTGAGGTTGCGTGAGCAAACGCAGACCCTTTAAAGTAATACTGCGTGGTACCCATCCCATGGGTCCCAAATCTCCAGGTTCAAGGGCATCTTCCTACATCGAAAACATGCATGAGAAACCCAGAAGATGGTACACCATGTGATTTTGAAAGGTTTCTAAAACGCACCTCATTTCTCATCTCCTTGTGCTCGGGTTCGCCATTCCAGCTACTTTACTAGCAATCTCCCTACTTGGAGAATCAGCACCTTTAAGCTCCTGTTCCCTACAGGTTGCAATTTGTCCTGAGGATGAACGGGAAGAGGGGCAACCAATGAGAGACTAGATCTAGGTGTTGGGACAGGCACAGGTCACTCTATTTTCCCAACAGGAAGAAGAATTAACCACAGGCTCAGCCTGCCGCCCGGAACCAGAATAGGGCCTGAGGCAATCCCGTGCTTTTGCGGCCAGCTCCCAAAAAAGACAGTTGAAAAATGGAGCTCAGGGGCACTGCAATTCACAAACATGCAGAGTTATAAATGATAACTCTCGTCCACAAATATATTGAGGGAAGGCAACGAAGAGGAATTCAAAGCAAGGCAGAATTGCAGGAAACAGATTTCAGGAGGTAGATACGAATCGCCTTTAAAGCACATGAAAAGCGGCAAAACGTCGACAATGATGCCCTTGGCCAAAAAGGGCGTATGCGTTTTTTCCTGAATATATTCAGGAAAAAACGCATACGCCCTTTTTGGCCAACCAAGCAACCTGGAAAGGCAAATCAGCGCTACAAAGAAGTCTCGCTTCCCATCGGTGAAAAGGGCCATGCTGCAAAAAGTGTCAAAACGAGAAATGCAGGACAGGCCATGGAGAAATGGCAGCCTTGCTACACTGATGGGCGGGATGTAAATTGCCAACAGCCACTCTGGAGAAGTGTACGTTGTGTCCTGAAACATCGAAAAAAAAAACAGCTTAGGGAGCATAGGGCACGTCCACTCATGGGCATATAAATTGGAAAAATTAAAAATCAGCAAGACACAGGCACCCGAAAGTTTAGGTCTGCTCTGTTGACAAGAACCTCCACTTCATGACACCTTAAATATCCCAGGAAAGAGAAAAATGGATAAAGAAGTTGTGGTCCTTATGTACAATGGAATATCACTCAGACATGAAATCAATGTTATAAGGCTAGTAGAAGCAAGATGAGTGGAGTTAGGTACGACGATTCTAAGTGAAATAAGTCACACAGAAAAAGACACTTATCATAAGCTATCACTTATAGAGGGAATGTAAAAACCGCTACACTTGAACTGAATTACAAAACAGAACAGAGTCACACGTTTAGAAAACACACTATGGCTGCTTAACGGGAAAGGTGAGGTGGGGTGATGCATAAAACAAGGGTTTCAAATCCGCTCAGATACCGTTCCATACACCCAATATGTAATAGACAAGACCTACTCCTTGCTCAGTGAACTGGACTCAACACCCCCTATTCACCGCACAAGAATATATGTGACTAGTAAGAATCTTAAAACCTATATATTGATATCTCTCTGGAAGTGAGTCAAGTGGGTGTAAAGCCGCATAAACAGAGCCATGAAAAGCAGCTAAACCCCATTATAAAAATAAATTACTTTTAAAAACCCGTAAAACAAAGACAGTGAAAGAGAGAGACATTCTTACAAAATTCGTTCAGAGGCTGTGATGCAACCTGCATTGACCATATCTACACCCACAGATGGATGAGACATAAGGGTGGACACTCTTGGGGCTAAGAGGTTGGGTGAGGTTGCGTGAGCAAACGCAGACCCTTTAAAGTAATACTGCGTGGTACCCATCCCATGGGTCCCAAATCTCCAGGTTCAAGGGCATCTTCCTACATCGAAAACATGCATGAGAAACCCAGAAGATGGTACACCATGTGATTTTGAAAGGTTTCTAAAACGCACCTCATTTCTCATCTCCTTGTGCTCGGGTTCGCCATTCCAGCTACTTTACTAGCAATCTCCCTACTTGGAGAATCAGCACCTTTAAGCTCCTGTTCCCTACAGGATGCAATTTGTCCTGAGGATGAACGGGAAGAGGGGCAACCAATGAGAGACTAGATCTAGGTGTTGGGACAGGCACAGGTCACTCTATTTTCCCAACAGGAAGAAGAATTAACCACAGGCTCAGCCTGCCGCCGGGAACCAGAATAGGGCCTGAGGCAATCCCGTGCTTTTGCGGCCAGCTCCCAAAAAAGACAGTTGAAAAATGGAGCTCAGGGTCACTGCAATTCACAAACCTGCAGAGTTATAAATGATAACTCTCGTCCACAAATATATTGAGGGAAGGCAACGAAGAGGAATTGAAAGCAAGGCAGAATTGCAGGAAACAGATTTCAGGAGGTAGATACGAATCGCCTTTAAAGCACATGAAAAGCGGCAAAACGTCGACAATGATGCCCTTGGCCAAAAAGGGCGTATGCGTTTTTTCCTGAATATATTCAGGAAAAAACGCATACGCCCTTTTTGGCCAACCAAGCAACCTGGAAAGGCAAATCAGCGCTACAAAGAAGTCTCGCTTCCCATCGGTCAAAAGGGCCATGCTGCAAAAAGTGTCAAAACCAGAAATGCAGGACAGGCCATGGAGAAATGGCAGCCTTGCTACACTGATGGGCGGGATGTAAATTGCCAACAGCCACTCTGGAGAAGTGTACGTTGTGTCCTGAAACATCGAAAAAAAAACAGCTTAGGGAGCATAGGGCACGTCCACTCATGGGCATATAAATTGGAAAAACTAAAAATCAGCAAGACACAGGCACCCGAAAGTTTAGGTCTGCTCTGTTGACAAGAACCTCCACTTCATGACACCTTAAATATCCCAGGAAAGAGAAAAATGGATAAAGAAGTTGTGGTCCTTATGTACAATGGAATATCACTCAGACATGAAATCAATGTTATAAGGCTAGTAGAAGCAAGATGAGTGGAGTTAGGTACGACGATTCTAAGTGAAATAAGTCACACAGAAAAAGACACTTATCATAAGCTATCACTTATAGAGGGAATGTAAAAACCGCTACACTTGAACTGAATTACAAAACAGAACAGAGTCACACGTTTAGAAAACACACTATGGCTGCTTAACGGGAAAGGTGAGGTGGGGTGATGCATAAAACAAGGGTTTCAAATCCGCTCAGATACCGTTCCATACACCCAATATGTAATAGACAAGACCTACTCCTTGCTCAGTGAACTGGACTCAACACCCCCTATTCACCGCACAAGAATATATGTGACTAGTAAGAATCTTAAAACCTATATATTGATATCTCTCTGGAAGTGAGTCAAGTGGGTGTAAAGCCGCATAAACAGAGCCATGAAAAGCAGCTAAACCCCATTATAAAAATAAATTACTTTTAAAAACCCGTAAAACAAAGACAGTGAAAGAGAGAGACATTCTTACAAAATTCGTTCAGAGGCTGTGATGCAACCTGGATTGACCATATCTAGACCCACAGCTGGATGAGACATAAGGGTGGACACTCTTGGGGCTGAGAGTTTGGGTGAGGTTGCGTGAGCAAACGCAGACCCTTTAAAGTAATACTGCGTGGTACCCATCCCATGGGTCCCAAATCTCCAGGTTCAAGGGCATCTTCCTACATCGAAAACATGCATGAGAAACCCAGAAGATGGTACACCATGTGATTTTGAAAGGTTTCTAAAACGCACCTCATTTCTCATCTCCTTGTGCTCGGGTTCGCCATTCCAGCTACTTTACTAGCAATCTCCCTACTTGGAGAATCAGCACCTTTAAGCTCCTGTTCCCTACAGGTTGCAATTTGTCCTGAGGATGAACGGGAAGAGGGGCAACCAATGAGAGACTAGATCTAGGTGTTGGGACAGGCACAGGTCACTCTATTTTCCCAACAGGAAGAAGAATTAACCACAGGCTCAGCCTGCCGCCCGGAACCAGAATAGGGCCTGAGGCAATCCCATGCTTTTGCGGCCAGCTCGCAAAAAAGACAGTTGTAAAATGGATCTCAGGGGCACTGCCATTCACAAACCTGCAGAGTTATAAATGATAACTCTCGTCCACAAATATATTGAGGGAAGGCAACGAAGAGGAATTGAAAGCAAGGCAGAATTGCAGGAAACAGATTTCAGGAGGTAGATACGAATCGCCTTTAAAGCACATGAAAAGCGGCAAAACGTCGACAATGATGCCCTTGGCCAAAAAGGGCGTATGCGTTTTTTCCTGAATATATTCAGGAAAAAACGCATACGCCCTTTTTGGCCAACCAAGCAACCTGGAAAGGCAAATCAGCGCTACAAAGAAGTCTCGCTTCCCATCGGTCAAAAGGGCCATGCTGCAAAAAGTGTCAAAACCAGAAATGCAGGACAGGCCATGGAGAAATGGCAGCCTTGCTACACTGATGGGCGGGATGTAAATTGCCAACAGCCACTCTGGAGAATTGTACGTTGTGTCCTGAAACATCGAAAAAAAAACAGCTTAGGGAGCATAGGGCACGTCCACTCATGGGCATATAAATTGGAAAAACTAAAAATCAGCAAGACACAGGCACCCGAAAGTTTAGGTCTGCTCTGTTGACAAGAAACTCCACTTCATGACACCTTAAATATCCCAGGAAAGAGAAAAATGGATAAAGAAGTTGTGGTCCTTATGTACAATGGAATATCACTCAGATATGAAATCAATGTTATAAGGCTAGTAGAAGCAAGATGAGTGGAGTTAGGTACGACGATTCTAAGTGAAATAAGTCACACAGAAAAAGACACTTATCATAAGCTATCACTTATAGAGGGAATGTAAAAACCGCTACACTTGAACTGAATTACAAAACAGAACAGAGTCACACGTTTAGAAAACACACTATGGCTGCTTAACGGGAAAGGTGAGGTGGGGTGATGCATAAAACAAGGGTTTCAAATCCGCTCAGATACCGTTCCATACACCCAATATGTAATAGACAAGACCTACTCCTTGCTCAGTGAACTGGACTCAACACCCCCTATTCACCGCACAAGAATATATGTGACTAGTAAGAATCTTAAAACCTATATATTGATATCTCTCTGGAAGTGAGTCAAGTGGGTGTAAAGCCGCATAAACAGAGCCATGAAAAGCAGCTAAACCCCATTATAAAAATAAATTACTTTTAAAAACCCGTAAAACAAAGACAGTGAAAGAGAGAGACATTCTTACAAAATTCGTTCAGAGGCTGTGATGCAACCTGGATTGACCATATCTAGACCCACAGCTGGATGAGACATAAGGGTGGACACTCTTGGGGCTGAGAGTTTGGGTGAGGTTGCGTGAGCAAACGCAGACCCTTTAAAGTAATACTGCGTGGTACCCATCCCATGGGTCCCAAATCTCCAGGTTCAAGGGCATCTTCCTACATCGAAAACATGCATGAGAAACCCAGAAGATGGTACACCATGTGATTTTGAAAGGTTTCTAAAACGCACCTCATTTCTCATCTCCTTGTGCTCGGGTTCGCCATTCCAGCTACTTTACTAGCAATCTCCCTACTTGGAGAATCAGCACCTTTAAGCTCCTGTTCCCTACAGGTTGCAATTTGTCCTGAGGATGAACGGGAAGAGGGGCAACCAATGAGAGACTAGATCTAGGTGTTGGGACAGGCACAGGTCACTCTATTTTCCCAACAGGAAGAAGAATTAACCACAGGCTCAGCCTGCCGCCCGGAACCAGAATAGGGCCTGAGGCAATCCCGTGCTTTTGCGGCCAGCTCCCAAAAAAGACAGTTGAAAAATGGATCTCAGGGGCACTGCAATTCACAAACCTGCAGAGTTATAAATGATAACTCTCGTCCACAAATATATTGAGGGAAGGCAACGAAGAGGAATTGAAAGCAAGGCAGAATTGCAGGAAACAGATTTCAGGAGGTAGATACGAATCGCCTTTAAAGCACATGAAAAGCGGCAAAACGTCGACAATGATGCCCTTGGCCAAAAAGGGCGTATGCGTTTTTTCCTGAATATATTCAGGAAAAAACGCATACGCCCTTTTTGGCCAACCAAGCAACCTGGAAAGGCAAATCAGCGCTACAAAGAAGTCTCGCTTCCCATCGGAGAAAAGGGCCATGCTGCAAAAAGTGTCAAAACGAGAAATGCAGGACAGGCCATGGAGAAATGGCAGCCTTGCTACACTGATGGGCGGGATGTAAATTGCCAACAGCCACTCTGGAGAAGTGTACGTTGTGTCCTGAAACATCGAAAAAAAAACAGCTTAGGGAGCATAGGGCACGTCCACTCATGGGCATATAAATTGGAAAAACTAAAAATCAGCAAGACACAGGCACCCGATAGTTTAGGTCTGCTCTGTTGACAAGAACCTCCACTTCATGACACCTTAAATATCCCAGGAAAGAGAAAAATGGATAAAGAAGTTGTGGTCCTTATGTACAATGGAATATCACTCAGACATGAAATCAATGTCATAAGGCTAGTAGAAGCAAGATGAGTGGAGTTAGGTACGACGATTCTAAGTGAAATAAGTCACACAGAAAAAGACACTTATCATAAGCTATCACTTATAGAGGGAATGTAAAAACCGCTACACTTGAACTGAATTACAAAACAGAACAGAGTCACACGTTTAGAAAACACACTATGGCTGCTTAACGGGAAAGGTTAGGTGGGGTGATGCATAAAACAAGGGTTTCAAATCCGCTCAGATACCGTTCCATACACCCATTATGTAATAGACAAGACCTACTCCTTGCTCAGTGAACTGGACTCAACACCCCCTATTCACCGCACAGGAATATATGTGACTAGTAAGAATCTTAAAACCTATATATTGATATCTCTCTGGAAGTGAGTCAAGTGGGTGTAAAGCCGCATAAACAGAGCCATGAAAAGCAGCTAAACCCCATTATAAAAATAAATTACTTTTAAAAACCCGTAAAACAAAGACAGTGAAAGAGAGAGACATTCTTACAAAATTCGTTCAGAGGCTGTGATGCAACCTGGATTGACCATATCTAGACTCACAGCTGGATGAGACATAAGGGTGGACACTCTTGGGGCTGAGAGGTTGGGTGAGGTTGCGTGAGCAAACGCAGACCCTTTAAAGTAATACTGCGTGGTACCCATCCCATGGGTCCCAAATCTCCAGGTTCAAGGGCATCTTCCTACATCGAAAACATGCATGAGAAACCCAGAAGATGGTACACCATGTGATTTTGAAAGGTTTCTAAAACGCACCTCATTTCTCATCTCCTTGTGCTCGGGTTCGCCATTCCAGCTACTTTACTAGCAATCTCCCTACTTGGAGAATCAGCACCTTTAAGCTCCTGTTCCCTACAGGTTGCAATTTGTCCTGAGGATGAACGGGAAGAGGGGCAACCAATGAGAGACTAGATCTAGGTGTTGGGACAGGCACAGGTCACTCTATTTTCCCAACAGGAAGAAGAATTAACCACAGGCTCAGCCTGCCGCCCGGAACCAGAATAGGGCCTGAGGCAATCCCGTGCTTTTGCGGCCAGCTCCCAAAAAAGACAGTTGAAAAATGGAGCTCAGGGGCACTGCAATTCACAAACCTGCAGAGTTATAAATGATAACTCTCGTCCACAAATATATTGAGGGAAGGCAACGAAGAGGAATTGAAAGCAAGGCAGAATTGCAGGAAACAGATTTCAGGAGGTAGATACGAATCGCCTTTAAAGCACATGAAAAGCGGCAAAACGTCGACAATGATGCCCTTGGCCAAAAAGGGCGTATGCGTTTTTCCCTGAATATATTCAGGAAAAAACGCATACGCCCTTTTTGGCCAACCAAGCAAACTGGAAAGGCAAATCAGCGCTACAAAGAAGTCTCGCTTCCCATCGGTGAAAAGGGCCATGCTGCAAAAAGTGTCAAAACGAGAAATGCAGGACAGGCCATGTAGAAATGGCAGCCTTGCTACACTGATGGGCGGGATGTAAATTGCCAACAGCCACTCTGGAGAAGTGTACGTTGTGTCCTGAAACATCGAAAAAAAAACAGCTTACGGAGCATAGGGCACGTCCACTCATGGGCATATAAATTGGAAAAACTAAAAATCAGCAAGACACAGGCACACGAAAGTTTAGGTCTGCTCTGTTGACAAGAACCTCCACTTCATGACACCTTAAATATCCCAGGAAAGAGAAAAATGGATAAAGAAGTTGTGGTCCTTATGTACAATGGAATATCACTCAGACATGAAATCAATGTTATAAGGCTAGTAGAAGCAAGATGAGTGGAGTTAGGTACGACGATTCTAAGTGAAATAAGTCACACAGAAAAAGACACTTATCATAAGCTATCACTTATAGAGGGAATGTAAAAACCGCTACACTTGAACTGAATTACAAAACAGAACAGAGTCACACGTTTAGAAAACACACTATGGCTGCTTAACGGGAAAGGTGAGGTGGGGTGATGCATAAAACAAGGGTTTCAAATCCGCTCAGATACCGTTCCATACACCCAATATGTAATAGACAAGACCTACTCCTTGCTCAGTGAACTGGACTCAACACCCCCTATTCACCGCACAAGAATATATGTGACTAGTAAGAATCTTAAAACCTATATATTGATATCTCTCTGGAAGTGAGTCAAGTGGGTGTAAAGCCGCATAAACAGAGCCATGAAAAGCAGCTAAACCCCATTATAAAAATAAATTACTTTTAAAAACCCGTAAAACAAAGACAGTGAAAGAGAGAGACATTCTTACAAAATTCGTTCAGAGGCTGTGATGCAACCTGCCTTGACCATATCTACACCCACAGCTGGATGAGACATAAGGGTGGACACTCTTGGGGCTGAGAGGTTGGGTGAGGTTGCGTGAGCAAACGCAGACCCTTTAAAGTAATACTGCGTGGTACCCATCCCATGGGTCGCAAATCTCCAGGTTCAAGGGCATCTTCCTACATCGAAAACATGCATGAGAAACCCAGAAGATGGTACACCATGTGATTTTGAAAGGTTTCTAAAACGCACCTCATTTCTCATCTCCTTGTGCTCGGGTTCGCCATTCCAGCTACTTTACTAGCAATCTCCCTACTTGGAGAATCAGCACCTTTAAGCTCCTGTTCCCTACAGGTTGCAATTTGTCCTGAGGATGAACGGGAAGAGGGGCAACCAATGAGAGACTAGATCTAGGTGTTGGGACAGGCACAGGTCACTCTATTTTCCCAACAGGAAGAAGAATTAACCACAGGCTCAGCCTGCCGCCCGGAACCAGAATAGGGCCTGAGGCAATCCCGTGCTTTTGCGGCCAGCTCCCAAAAAAGACAGTTGAAAAATGGAGCTCAGGGGCACTGCAATTCACAAACCTGCAGAGTTATAAATGATAACTCTCGTCCACAAATATATTGAGGGAAGGCAACGAAGAGGAATTGAAAGCAAGGCAGAATTGCAGGAAACAGATTTCAGGAGGTAGATACGAATCGCCTTTAAAGCACATGAAAAGCGGCAAAACGTCGACAATGATGCCCTTGGCCAAAAAGGGCGTATGCGTTTTTTCCTGAATATATTCAGGAAAAAACGCATACGCCCTTTTTGGCCAACCAAGCAACCTGGAAAGGCAAATCAGCGCTACAAAGAAGTCTCGCTTCCCATCGGTGAAAAGGGCCATGCTGCAAAAAGTGTCAAAACGAGAAATGCAGGACAGGCCATGTAGAAATGGCAGCCTTGCTACACTGATGGGCGGGATGTAAATTGCCAACAGCCACTCTGGAGAAGTGTACGTTGTGTCCTGAAACATCGAAAAAAAAACAGCTTAGGGAGCATAGGGCACGTCCACTCATGGGCATATAAATTGGAAAAACTAAAAATCAGCAAGACACAGGCACACGAAAGTTTAGGTCTGCTCTGTTGACAAGAACCTCCACTTCATGACACCTTAAATATCCCAGGAAAGAGAAAAATGGATAAAGAAGTTGTGGTCCTTATGTACAATGGAATATCACTCAGACATGAAATCAATGTTATAAGGCTAGTAGAAGCAAGATGAGTGGAGTTAGGTACGACGATTCTAAGTGAAATAAGTCACACAGAAAAAGACACTTATCATAAGCTATCACTTATAGAGGGAATGTAAAAACCGCTACACTTGAACTGAATTACAAAACAGAACAGAGTCACACGTTTAGAAAACACACTATGGCTGCTTAACGGGAAAGGTGAGGTGGGGTGATGCATAAAACAAGGGTTTCAAATTCGCTCAGATACCGTTCCATACACCCAATATGTAATAGACAAGACCTACTCCTTGCTCAGTGAAGTGGACTCAACACCCCCTATTCACCACACAAGAATATATGTGACTAGTAAGAATCTTAAAACCTATATATTGATATCTCTCTGGAAGTGAGTCAAGTGGGTGTAAAGCCGCATAAACAGAGCCATGAAAAGCAGCTAAACCCCATTATAAAAATAAATTACTTTTAAAAACCCGTAAAACAAAGACAGTGAAAGAGAGAGACATTCTTACAAAATTCGTTCAGAGGATGTGATGCAACCTGCATTGACCATATCTACACCCACAGATGGATGAGACATAAGGGTGGACACTCTTGGGGCTGAGAGGTTGGGTGAGGTTGCGTGAGCAAACGCAGACCCTTTAAAGTAATACTGCGTGGTACCCATCCCATGGGTCCCAAATCTCCAGGTTCAAGGGCATCTTCCTACATCGAAAACATGCATGAGAAACCCAGAAGATGGTACACCATGTGATTTTGAAAGGTTTCTAAAACGCACCTCATTTCTCATCTCCTTGTGCTCGGGTTCGCCATTCCAGCTACTTTACTAGCAATCTCCCTACTTGGAGAATCAGCACCTTTAAGCTCCTGTTCCCTACAGGATGCAATTTGTCCTGAGGATGAACGGGAAGAGGGGCAACCAATGAGAGACTAGATCTAGGTGTTGGGACAGGCACAGGTCACTCTATTTTCCCAACAGGAAGAAGAATTAACCACAGGCTCAGCCTGCCGCCCGGAACCAGAATAGGGCCTGAGGCAATCCCGTGCTTTTGCGGCCAGCTCCCAAAAAAGACAGTTGAAAAATGGAGCTCAGGGGCACTGCAATTCACAAACCTGCAGAGTTATAAATGATAACTCTCGTCCACAAATATATTGAGGGAAGGCAACGAAGAGGAATTCAAAGCAAGGCAGAATTGCAGGAAACAGATTTCAGGAGGTAGATACGAATCGCCTTTAAAGCACATGAAAAGCGGCAAAACGTCGACAATGATGCCCTTGGCCAAAAAGGGCGTATGCGTTTTTTCCTGAATATATTCAGGAAAAAACGCATACGCCCTTTTTGGCCAACCAAGCAACCTGGAAAGGCAAATCAGCGCTACAAAGAAGTCTCGCTTCCCATCGGTCAAAAGGGCCATGCTGCAAAAAGTGTCAAAACGAGAAATGCAGGACAGGCCATGGAGAAATGGCAGCCTTGCTACACTGATGGGCGGGATGTAAATTGCCAACAGCCACTCTGGAGAAGTGTACGTTGTGTCCTGAAACATCGAAAAAAAAAACAGCTTAGGGAGCATAGGGCACGTCCACTCATGGGCATATAAATTGGAAAAATTAAAAATCAGCAAGACACAGGCACCCGAAAGTTTAGGTCTGCTCTGTTGACAAGAACCTCCACTTCATGACACCTTAAATATCCCAGGAAAGAGAAAAATGGATAAAGAAGTTGTGGTCCTTATGTACAATGGAATATCACTCAGACATGAAATCAATGTTATAAGGCTAGTAGAAGCAAGATGAGTGGAGTTAGGTACGACGATTCTAAGTGAAATAAGTCACACAGAAAAAGACACTTATCATAAGCTATCACTTATAGAGGGAATGTAAAAACCGCTACACTTGAACTGAATTACAAAACAGAACAGAGTCACACGTTTAGAAAACACACTATGGCTGCTTAACGGGAAAGGTGAGGTGGGGTGATGCATAAAACAAGGGTTTCAAATCCGCTCAGATACCGTTCCATACACCCAATATGTAATAGACAAGACCTACTCCTTGCTCAGTGAACTGGACTCAACACCCCCTATTCACCGCACAAGAATATATGTGACTAGTAAGAATCTTAAAACCTATATATTGATATCTCTCTGGAAGTGAGTCAAGTGGGTGTAAAGCCGCATAAACAGAGCCATGAAAAGCAGCTAAACCCCATTATAAAAATAAATTACTTTTAAAAACCCGTAAAACAAAGACAGTGAAAGAGAGAGACATTCTTACAAAATTCGTTCAGAGGCTGTGATGCAACCTGCATTGACCATATCTACACCCACAGATGGATGAGACATAAGGGTGGACACTCTTGGGGCTGAGAGGTTGGGTGAGGTTGCGTGAGCAAACGCAGACCCTTTAAAGTAATACTGCGTGGTACCCATCCCATGGGTCCCAAATCTCCAGGTTCAAGGGCATCTTCCTACATCGAAAACATGCATGAGAAACCCAGAAGATGGTACACCATGTGATTTTGAAAGGTTTCTAAAACGCACCTCATTTCTCATCTCCTTGTGCTCGGGTTCGCCATTCCAGCTACTTTACTAGCAATCTCCCTACTTGGAGAATCAGCACCTTTAAGCTCCTGTTCCCTACAGGATGCAATTTGTCCTGAGGATGAACGGGAAGAGGGGCAACCAATGAGAGACTAGATCTAGGTGTTTGGACAGGCACAGGTCACTCTATTTTCCCAACAGGAAGAAGAATTAACCACAGGCTCAGCCTGCCCCCGGGAACCAGAATAGGGCCTGAGGCAATCCCGTGCTTTTGCGGCCAGCTCCCAAAAAAGACAGTTGAAAAATGGAGCTCAGGGGCACTGCAATTCACAAACCTGCAGAGTTATAAATGATAACTCTCGTCCACAAATATATTGAGGGAAGGCAACGAAGAGGAATTGAAAGCAAGGCAGAATTGCAGGAAACAGATTTCAGGAGGTAGATACGAATCGCCTTTAAAGCACATGAAAAGCGGCAAAACGTCGACAATGATGCCCTTGGCCAAAAAGGGCGTATGCGTTTTTTCCTGAATATATTCAGGAAAAAACGCATACGCCCTTTTTGGCCAACCAAGCAACCTGGAAAGGCAAATCAGCGCTACAAAGAAGTCTCGCTTCCCATCGGTCAAAAGGGCCATGCTGCAAAAAGTGTCAAAACCAGAAATGCAGGACAGGCCATGGAGAAATGGCAGCCTTGCTACACTGATGGGCGGGATGTAAATTGCCAACAGCCACTCTGGAGAAGTGTACGTTGTGTCCTGAAACATCGAAAAAAAAACAGCTTAGGGAGCATAGGGCACGTCCACTCATGGGCATATAAATTGGAAAAACTAAAAATCAGCAAGACACAGGCACCCGAAAGTTTAGGTCTGCTCTGTTGACAAGAACCTCCACTTCATGACACCTTAAATATCCCAGGAAAGAGAAAAATGGATAAAGAAGTTGTGGTCCTTATGTACAATGGAATATCACTCAGACATGAAATCAATGTTATAAGGCTAGTAGAAGCAAGATGAGTGGAGTTAGGTACGACGATTCTAAGTGAAATAAGTCACACAGAAAAAGACACTTATCATAAGCTATCACTTATAGAGGGAATGTAAAAACCGCTACACTTGAACTGAATTACAAAACAGAACAGAGTCACACGTTTAGAAAACACACTATGGCTGCTTAACGGGAAAGGTGAGGTGGGGTGATGCATAAAACAAGGGTTTCAAATCCGCTCAGATACCGTTCCATACACCCAATATGTAATAGACAAGACCTACTCCTTGCTCAGTGAACTGGACTCAACACCCCCTATTCACCGCACAAGAATATATGTGACTAGTAAGAATCTTAAAACCTATATATTGATATCTCTCTGGAAGTGAGTCAAGTGGGTGTAAAGCCGCATAAACAGAGCCATGAAAAGCAGCTAAACCCCATTATAAAAATAAATTACTTTTAAAAACCCGTAAAACAAAGACAGTGAAAGAGAGAGACATTCTTACAAAATTCGTTCAGAGGCTGTGATGCAACCTGGATTGACCATATCTAGACCCACAGCTGGATGAGACATAAGGGTGGACACTCTTGGGGCTGAGAGTTTGGGTGAGGTTGCGTGAGCAAACGCAGACCCTTTAAAGTAATACTGCGTGGTACCCATCCCATGGGTCCCAAATCTCCAGGTTCAAGGGCATCTTCCTACATCGAAAACATGCATGAGAAACCCAGAAGATGGTACACCATGTGATTTTGAAAGGTTTCTAAAACGCACCTCATTTCTCATCTCCTTGTGCTCGGGTTCGCCATTCCAGCTACTTTACTAGCAATCTCCCTACTTGGAGAATCAGCACCTTTAAGCTCCTGTTCCCTACAGGTTGCAATTTGTCCTGAGGATGAACGGGAAGAGGGGCAACCAATGAGAGACTAGATCTAGGTGTTGGGACAGGCACAGGTCACTCTATTTTCCCAACAGGAAGAAGAATTAACCACAGGCTCAGCCTGCCGCCCGGAACCAGAATAGGGCCTGAGGCAATCCCGTGCTTTTGCGGCCAGCTCCCAAAAAAGACAGTTGAAAAATGGATCTCAGGGGCACTGCAATTCACAAACCTGCAGAGTTATAAATGATAACTCTCGTCCACAAATATATTGAGGGAAGGCAACGAAGAGGAATTGAAAGCAAGGCAGAATTGCAGGAAACAGATTTCAGGAGGTAGATACGAATCGCCTTTAAAGCACATGAAAAGCGGCAAAACGTCGACAATGATGCCCTTGGCCAAAAAGGGCGTATGCGTTTTTTCCTGAATATATTCAGGAAAAAACGCATACGCCCTTTTTGGCCAACCAAGCAACCTGGAAAGGCAAATCAGCGCTACAAAGAAGTCTCGCTTCCCATCGGAGAAAAGGGCCATGCTGCAAAAAGTGTCAAAACGAGAAATGCAGGACAGGCCATGGAGAAATGGCAGCCTTGCTACACTGATGGGCGGGATGTAAATTGCCAACAGCCACTCTGGAGAAGTGTACGTTGTGTCCTGAAACATCGAAAAAAAAACAGCTTAGGGAGCATAGGGCACGTCCACTCATGGGCATATAAATTGGAAAAACTAAAAATCAGCAAGACACAGGCACCCGATAGTTTAGGTCTGCTCTGTTGACAAGAACCTCCACTTCATGACACCTTAAATATCCCAGGAAAGAGAAAAATGGATAAAGAAGTTGTGGTCCTTATGTACAATGGAATATCACTCAGACATGAAATCAATGTCATAAGGCTAGTAGAAGCAAGATGAGTGGAGTTAGGTACGACGATTCTAAGTGAAATAAGTCACACAGAAAAAGACACTTATCATAAGCTATCACTTATAGAGGGAATGTAAAAACCGCTACACTTGAACTGAATTACAAAACAGAACAGAGTCACACGTTTAGAAAACACACTATGGCTGCTTAACGGGAAAGGTTAGGTGGGGTGATGCATAAAACAAGGGTTTCAAATCCGCTCAGATACCGTTCCATACACCCATTATGTAATAGACAAGACCTACTCCTTGCTCAGTGAACTGGACTCAACACCCCCTATTCACCGCACAGGAATATATGTGACTAGTAAGAATCTTAAAACCTATATATTGATATCTCTCTGGAAGTGAGTCAAGTGGGTGTAAAGCCGCATAAACAGAGCCATGAAAAGCAGCTAAACCCCATTATAAAAATAAATTACTTTTAAAAACCCGTAAAACAAAGACAGTGAAAGAGAGAGACATTCTTACAAAATTCGTTCAGAGGCTGTGATGCAACCTGGATTGACCATATCTAGACTCACAGCTGGATGAGACATAAGGGTGGACACTCTTGGGGCTGAGAGGTTGGGTGAGGTTGCGTGAGCAAACGCAGACCCTTTAAAGTAATACTGCGTGGTACCCATCCCATGGGTCCCAAATCTCCAGGTTCAAGGGCATCTTCCTACATCGAAAACATGCATGAGAAACCCAGAAGATGGTACACCATGTGATTTTGAAAGGTTTCTAAAACGCACCTCATTTCTCATCTCCTTGTGCTCGGGTTCGCCATTCCAGCTACTTTACTAGCAATCTCCCTACTTGGAGAATCAGCACCTTTAAGCTCCTGTTCCCTACAGGTTGCAATTTGTCCTGAGGATGAACGGGAAGAGGGGCAACCAATGAGAGACTAGATCTAGGTGTTGGGACAGGCACAGGTCACTCTATTTTCCCAACAGGAAGAAGAATTAACCACAGGCTCAGCCTGCCGCCCGGAACCAGAATAGGGCCTGAGGCAATCCCGTGCTTTTGCGGCCAGCTCCCAAAAAAGACAGTTGAAAAATGGAGCTCAGGGGCACTGCAATTCACAAACCTGCAGAGTTATAAATGATAACTCTCGTCCACAAATATATTGAGGGAAGGCAACGAAGAGGAATTGAAAGCAAGGCAGAATTGCAGGAAACAGATTTCAGGAGGTAGATACGAATCGCCTTTAAAGCACATGAAAAGCGGCAAAACGTCGACAATGATGCCCTTGGCCAAAAAGGGCGTATGCGTTTTTTCCTGAATATATTCAGGAAAAAACGCATACGCCCTTTTTGGCCAACCAAGCAAACTGGAAAGGCAAATCAGCGCTACAAAGAAGTCTCGCTTCCCATCGGTGAAAAGGGCCATGCTGCAAAAAGTGTCAAAACGAGAAATGCAGGACAGGCCATGTAGAAATGGCAGCCTTGCTACACTGATGGGCGGGATGTAAATTGCCAACAGCCACTCTGGAGAAGTGTACGTTGTGTCCTGAAACATCGAAAAAAAAACAGCTTACGGAGCATAGGGCACGTCCACTCATGGGCATATAAATTGGAAAAACTAAAAATCAGCAAGACACAGGCACACGAAAGTTTAGGTCTGCTCTGTTGACAAGAACCTCCACTTCATGACACCTTAAATATCCCAGGAAAGAGAAAAATGGATAAAGAAGTTGTGGTCCTTATGTACAATGGAATATCACTCAGACATGAAATCAATGTTATAAGGCTAGTAGAAGCAAGATGAGTGGAGTTAGGTACGACGATTCTAAGTGAAATAAGTCACACAGAAAAAGACACTTATCATAAGCTATCACTTATAGAGGGAATGTAAAAACCGCTACACTTGAACTGAATTACAAAACAGAACAGAGTCACACGTTTAGAAAACACACTATGGCTGCTTAACGGGAAAGGTGAGGTGGGGTGATGCATAAAACAAGGGTTTCAAATCCGCTCAGATACCGTTCCATACACCCAATATGTAATAGACAAGACCTACTCCTTGCTCAGTGAACTGGACTCAACACCCCCTATTCACCGCACAAGAATATATGTGACTAGTAAGAATCTTAAAACCTATATATTGATATCTCTCTGGAAGTGAGTCAAGTGGGTGTAAAGCCGCATAAACAGAGCCATGAAAAGCAGCTAAACCCCATTATAAAAATAAATTACTTTTAAAAACCCGTAAAACAAAGACAGTGAAAGAGAGAGACATTCTTACAAAATTCGTTCAGAGGCTGTGATGCAACCTGCCTTGACCATATCTACACCCACAGCTGGATGAGACATAAGGGTGGACACTCTTGGGGCTGAGAGGTTGGGTGAGGTTGCGTGAGCAAACGCAGACCCTTTAAAGTAATACTGCGTGGTACCCATCCCATGGGTCGCAAATCTCCAGGTTCAAGGGCATCTTCCTACATCGAAAACATGCATGAGAAACCCAGAAGATGGTACACCATGTGATTTTGAAAGGTTTCTAAAACGCACCTCATTTCTCATCTCCTTGTGCTCGGGTTCGCCATTCCAGCTACTTTACTAGCAATCTCCCTACTTGGAGAATCAGCACCTTTAAGCTCCTGTTCCCTACAGGTTGCAATTTGTCCTGAGGATGAACGGGAAGAGGGGCAACCAATGAGAGACTAGATCTAGGTGTTGGGACAGGCACAGGTCACTCTATTTTCCCAACAGGAAGAAGAATTAACCACAGGCTCAGCCTGCCGCCCGGAACCAGAATAGGGCCTGAGGCAATCCCGTGCTTTTGCGGCCAGCTCCCAAAAAAGACAGTTGAAAAATGGAGCTCAGGGGCACTGCAATTCACAAACCTGCAGAGTTATAAATGATAACTCTCGTCCACAAATATATTGAGGGAAGGCAACGAAGAGGAATTGAAAGCAAGGCAGAATTGCAGGAAACAGATTTCAGGAGGTAGATACGAATCGCCTTTAAAGCACATGAAAAGCGGCAAAACGTCGACAATGATGCCCTTGGCCAAAAAGGGCGTATGCGTTTTTTCCTGAATATATTCAGGAAAAAACGCATACGCCCTTTTTGGCCAACCAAGCAACCTGGAAAGGCAAATCAGCGCTACAAAGAAGTCTCGCTTCCCATCGGTGAAAAGGGCCATGCTGCAAAAAGTGTCAAAACGAGAAATGCAGGACAGGCCATGTAGAAATGGCAGCCTTGCTACACTGATGGGCGGGATGTAAATTGCCAACAGCCACTCTGGAGAAGTGTACGTTGTGTCCTGAAACATCGAAAAAAAAACAGCTTAGGGAGCATAGGGCACGTCCACTCATGGGCATATAAATTGGAAAAACTAAAAATCAGCAAGACACAGGCACACGAAAGTTTAGGTCTGCTCTGTTGACAAGAACCTCCACTTCATGACACCTTAAATATCCCAGGAAAGAGAAAAATGGATAAAGAAGTTGTGGTCCTTATGTACAATGGAATATCACTCAGACATGAAATCAATGTTATAAGGCTAGTAGAAGCAAGATGAGTGGAGTTAGGTACGACGATTCTAAGTGAAATAAGTCACACAGAAAAAGACACTTATCATAAGCTATCACTTATAGAGGGAATGTAAAAACCGCTACACTTGAACTGAATTACAAAACAGAACAGAGTCACACGTTTAGAAAACACACTATGGCTGCTTAACGGGAAAGGTGAGGTGGGGTGATGCATAAAACAAGGGTTTCAAATTCGCTCAGATACCGTTCCATACACCCAATATGTAATAGACAAGACCTACTCCTTGCTCAGTGAAGTGGACTCAACACCCCCTATTCACCACACAAGAATATATGTGACTAGTAAGAATCTTAAAACCTATATATTGATATCTCTCTGGAAGTGAGTCAAGTGGGTGTAAAGCCGCATAAACAGAGCCATGAAAAGCAGCTAAACCCCATTATAAAAATAAATTACTTTTAAAAACCCGTAAAACAAAGACAGTGAAAGAGAGAGACATTCTTACAAAATTCGTTCAGAGGATGTGATGCAACCTGCATTGACCATATCTACACCCACAGATGGATGAGACATAAGGGTGGACACTCTTGGGGCTGAGAGGTTGGGTGAGGTTGCGTGAGCAAACGCAGACCCTTTAAAGTAATACTGCGTGGTACCCATCCCATGGGTCCCAAATCTCCAGGTTCAAGGGCATCTTCCTACATCGAAAACATGCATGAGAAACCCAGAAGATGGTACACCATGTGATTTTGAAAGGTTTCTAAAACGCACCTCATTTCTCATCTCCTTGTGCTCGGGTTCGCCATTCCAGCTACTTTACTAGCAATCTCCCTACTTGGAGAATCAGCACCTTTAAGCTCCTGTTCCCTACAGGATGCAATTTGTCCTGAGGATGAACGGGAAGAGGGGCAACCAATGAGAGACTAGATCTAGGTGTTGGGACAGGCACAGGTCACTCTATTTTCCCAACAGGAAGAAGAATTAACCACAGGCTCAGCCTGCCGCCCGGAACCAGAATAGGGCCTGAGGCAATCCCGTGCTTTTGCGGCCAGCTCCCAAAAAAGACAGTTGAAAAATGGAGCTCAGGGGCACTGCAATTCACAAACCTGCAGAGTTATAAATGATAACTCTCGTCCACAAATATATTGAGGGAAGGCAACGAAGAGGAATTCAAAGCAAGGCAGAATTGCAGGAAACAGATTTCAGGAGGTAGATACGAATCGCCTTTAAAGCACATGAAAAGCGGCAAAACGTCGACAATGATGCCCTTGGCCAAAAAGGGCGTATGCGTTTTTTCCTGAATATATTCAGGAAAAAACGCATACGCCCTTTTTGGCCAACCAAGCAACCTGGAAAGGCAAATCAGCGCTACAAAGAAGTCTCGCTTCCCATCGGTCAAAAGGGCCATGCTGCAAAAAGTGTCAAAACGAGAAATGCAGGACAGGCCATGGAGAAATGGCAGCCTTGCTACACTGATGGGCGGGATGTAAATTGCCAACAGCCACTCTGGAGAAGTGTACGTTGTGTCCTGAAACATCGAAAAAAAAAACAGCTTAGGGAGCATAGGGCACGTCCACTCATGGGCATATAAATTGGAAAAATTAAAAATCAGCAAGACACAGGCACCCGAAAGTTTAGGTCTGCTCTGTTGACAAGAACCTCCACTTCATGACACCTTAAATATCCCAGGAAAGAGAAAAATGGATAAAGAAGTTGTGGTCCTTATGTACAATGGAATATCACTCAGACATGAAATCAATGTTATAAGGCTAGTAGAAGCAAGATGAGTGGAGTTAGGTACGACGATTCTAAGTGAAATAAGTCACACAGAAAAAGACACTTATCATAAGCTATCACTTATAGAGGGAATGTAAAAACCGCTACACTTGAACTGAATTACAAAACAGAACAGAGTCACACGTTTAGAAAACACACTATGGCTGCTTAACGGGAAAGGTGAGGTGGGGTGATGCATAAAACAAGGGTTTCAAATCCGCTCAGATACCGTTCCATACACCCAATATGTAATAGACAAGACCTACTCCTTGCTCAGTGAACTGGACTCAACACCCCCTATTCACCGCACAAGAATATATGTGACTAGTAAGAATCTTAAAACCTATATATTGATATCTCTCTGGAAGTGAGTCAAGTGGGTGTAAAGCCGCATAAACAGAGCCATGAAAAGCAGCTAAACCCCATTATAAAAATAAATTACTTTTAAAAACCCGTAAAACAAAGACAGTGAAAGAGAGAGACATTCTTACAAAATTCGTTCAGAGGCTGTGATGCAACCTGCATTGACCATATCTACACCCACAGATGGATGAGACATAAGGGTGGACACTCTTGGGGCTGAGAGGTTGGGTGAGGTTGCGTGAGCAAACGCAGACCCTTTAAAGTAATACTGCGTGGTACCCATCCCATGGGTCCCAAATCTCCAGGTTCAAGGGCATCTTCCTACATCGAAAACATGCATGAGAAACCCAGAAGATGGTACACCATGTGATTTTGAAAGGTTTCTAAAACGCACCTCATTTCTCATCTCCTTGTGCTCGGGTTCGCCATTCCAGCTACTTTACTAGCAATCTCCCTACTTGGAGAATCAGCACCTTTAAGCTCCTGTTCCCTACAGGATGCAATTTGTCCTGAGGATGAACGGGAAGAGGGGCAACCAATGAGAGACTAGATCTAGGTGTTTGGACAGGCACAGGTCACTCTATTTTCCCAACAGGAAGAAGAATTAACCACAGGCTCAGCCTGCCCCCGGGAACCAGAATAGGGCCTGAGGCAATCCCGTGCTTTTGCGGCCAGCTCCCAAAAAAGACAGTTGAAAAATGGAGCTCAGGGGCACTGCAATTCACAAACCTGCAGAGTTATAAATGATAACTCTCGTCCACAAATATATTGAGGGAAGGCAACGAAGAGGAATTGAAAGCAAGGCAGAATTGCAGGAAACAGATTTCAGGAGGTAGATACGAATCGCCTTTAAAGCACATGAAAAGCGGCAAAACGTCGACAATGATGCCCTTGGCCAAAAAGGGCGTATGCGTTTTTTCCTGAATATATTCAGGAAAAAACGCATACGCCCTTTTTGGCCAACCAAGCAACCTGGAAAGGCAAATCAGCGCTACAAAGAAGTCTCGCTTCCCATCGGTCAAAAGGGCCATGCTGCAAAAAGTGTCAAAACCAGAAATGCAGGACAGGCCATGGAGAAATGGCAGCCTTGCTACACTGATGGGCGGGATGTAAATTGCCAACAGCCACTCTGGAGAAGTGTACGTTGTGTCCTGAAACATCGAAAAAAAAACAGCTTAGGGAGCATAGGGCACGTCCACTCATGGGCATATAAATTGGAAAAACTAAAAATCAGCAAGACACAGGCACCCGAAAGTTTAGGTCTGCTCTGTTGACAAGAACCTCCACTTCATGACACCTTAAATATCCCAGGAAAGAGAAAAATGGATAAAGAAGTTGTGGTCCTTATGTACAATGGAATATCACTCAGACATGAAATCAATGTTATAAGGCTAGTAGAAGCAAGATGAGTGGAGTTAGGTACGACGATTCTAAGTGAAATAAGTCACACAGAAAAAGACACTTATCATAAGCTATCACTTATAGAGGGAATGTAAAAACCGCTACACTTGAACTGAATTACAAAACAGAACAGAGTCACACGTTTAGAAAACACACTATGGCTGCTTAACGGGAAAGGTGAGGTGGGGTGATGCATAAAACAAGGGTTTCAAATCCGCTCAGATACCGTTCCATACACCCAATATGTAATAGACAAGACCTACTCCTTGCTCAGTGAACTGGACTCAACACCCCCTATTCACCGCACAAGAATATATGTGACTAGTAAGAATCTTAAAACCTATATATTGATATCTCTCTGGAAGTGAGTCAAGTGGGTGTAAAGCCGCATAAACAGAGCCATGAAAAGCAGCTAAACCCCATTATAAAAATAAATTACTTTTAAAAACCCGTAAAACAAAGACAGTGAAAGAGAGAGACATTCTTACAAAATTCGTTCAGAGGCTGTGATGCAACCTGGATTGACCATATCTAGACCCACAGCTGGATGAGACATAAGGGTGGACACTCTTGGGGCTGAGAGTTTGGGTGAGGTTGCGTGAGCAAACGCAGACCCTTTAAAGTAATACTGCGTGGTACCCATCCCATGGGTCCCAAATCTCCAGGTTCAAGGGCATCTTCCTACATCGAAAACATGCATGAGAAACCCAGAAGATGGTACACCATGTGATTTTGAAAGGTTTCTAAAACGCACCTCATTTCTCATCTCCTTGTGCTCGGGTTCGCCATTCCAGCTACTTTACTAGCAATCTCCCTACTTGGAGAATCAGCACCTTTAAGCTCCTGTTCCCTACAGGATGCAATTTGTCCTGAGGATGAACGGGAAGAGGGGCAACCAATGAGAGACTAGATCTAGGTGTTGGGACAGGCACAGGTCACTCTATTTTCCCAACAGGAAGAAGAATTAACCACAGGCTCAGCCTGCCGCCGGGAACCAGAATAGGGCCTGAGGCAATCCCGTGCTTTTGCGGCCAGCTCCCAAAAAAGACAGTTGAAAAATGGAGCTCAGGGGCACTGCAATTCACAAACCTGCAGAGTTATAAATGATAACTCTCGTCCACAAATATATTGAGGGAAGGCAACGAAGAGGAATTGAAAGCAAGGCAGAATTGCAGGAAACAGATTTCAGGAGGTAGATACGAATCGCCTTTAAAGCACATGAAAAGCGGCAAAACGTCGACAATGATGCCCTTGGCCAAAAAGGGCGTATGCGTTTTTTCCTGAATATATTCAGGAAAAAACGCATACGCCCTTTTTGGCCAACCAAGCAACCTGGAAAGGCAAATCAGCGCTACAAAGAAGTCTCGCTTCCCATCGGTCAAAAGGGCCATGCTGCAAAAAGTGTCAAAACCAGAAATGCAGGACAGGCCATGGAGAAATGGCAGCCTTGCTACACTGATGGGCGGGATGTAAATTGCCAACAGCCACTCTGGAGAAGTGTACGTTGTGTCCTGAAACATCGAAAAAAAAACAGCTTAGGGAGCATAGGGCACGTCCACTCATGGGCATATAAATTGGAAAAACTAAAAATCAGCAAGACACAGGCACCCGAAAGTTTAGGTCTGCTCTGTTGACAAGAACCTCCACTTCATGACACCTTAAATATCCCAGGAAAGAGAAAAATGGATAAAGAAGTTGTGGTCCTTATGTACAATGGAATATCACTCAGACATGAAATCAATGTTATAAGGCTAGTAGAAGCAAGATGAGTGGAGTTAGGTACGACGATTCTAAGTGAAATAAGTCACACAGAAAAAGACACTTATCATAAGCTATCACTTATAGAGGGAATGTAAAAACCGCTACACTTGAACTGAATTACAAAACAGAACAGAGTCACACGTTTAGAAAACACACTATGGCTGCTTAACGGGAAAGGTGAGGTGGGGTGATGCATAAAACAAGGGTTTCAAATCCGCTCAGATACCGTTCCATACACCCAATATGTAATAGACAAGACCTACTCCTTGCTCAGTGAACTGGACTCAACACCCCCTATTCACCGCACAAGAATATATGTGACTAGTAAGAATCTTAAAACCTATATATTGATATCTCTCTGGAAGTGAGTCAAGTGGGTGTAAAGCCGCATAAACAGAGCCATGAAAAGCAGCTAAACCCCATTATAAAAATAAATTACTTTTAAAAACCCGTAAAGCAAAGACAGTGAAAGAGAGAGACATTCTTACAAAATTCGTTCAGAGGCTGTGATGCAACCTGGATTGACCATATCTAGACCCACAGCTGGATGAGACATAAGGGTGGACACTCTTGGGGCTGAGAGTTTGGGTGAGGTTGCGTGAGCAAACGCAGACCCTTTAAAGTAATACTGCGTGGTACCCATCCCATGGGTCCCAAATCTCCAGGTTCAAGGGCATCTTCCTACATCGAAAACATGCATGAGAAACCCAGAAGATGGTACACCATGTGATTTTGAAAGGTTTCTAAAACGCACCTCATTTCTCATCTCCTTGTGCTCGGGTTCGCCATTCCAGCTACTTTACTAGCAATCTCCCTACTTGGAGAATCAGCACCTTTAAGCTCCTGTTCCCTACAGGTTGCAATTTGTCCTGAGGATGAACGGGAAGAGGGGCAACCAATGAGAGACTAGATCTAGGTGTTGGGACAGGCACAGGTCACTCTATTTTCCCAACAGGAAGAAGAATTAACCACAGGCTCAGCCTGCCGCCCGGAACCAGAATAGGGCCTGAGGCAATCCCGTGCTTTTGCGGCCAGCTCGCAAAAAAGACAGTTGTAAAATGGATCTCAGGGGCACTGCCATTCACAAACCTGCAGAGTTATAAATGATAACTCTCGTCCACAAATATATTGAGGGAAGGCAACGAAGAGGAATTGAAAGCAAGGCAGAATTGCAGGAAACAGATTTCAGGAGGTAGATACGAATCGCCTTTAAAGCACATGAAAAGCGGCAAAACGTCGACAATGATGCCCTTGGCCAAAAAGGGCGTATGCGTTTTTTCCTGAATATATTCAGGAAAAAACGCATACGCCCTTTTTGGCCAACCAAGCAACCTGGAAAGGCAAATCAGCGCTACAAAGAAGTCTCGCTTCCCATCGGTCAAAAGGGCCATGCTGCAAAAAGTGTCAAAACCAGAAATGCAGGACAGGCCATGGAGAAATGGCAGCCTTGCTACACTGATGGGCGGGATGTAAATTGCCAACAGCCACTCTGGAGAATTGTACGTTGTGTCCTGAAACATCGAAAAAAAAACAGCTTAGGGAGCATAGGGCACGTCCACTCATGGGCATATAAATTGGAAAAACTAAAAATCAGCAAGACACAGGCACCCGAAAGTTTAGGTCTGCTCTGTTGACAAGAACCTCCACTTCATGACACCTTAAATATCCCAGGAAAGAGAAAAATGGATAAAGAAGTTGTGGTCCTTATGTACAATGGAATATCACTCAGATATGAAATCAATGTTATAAGGCTAGTAGAAGCAAGATGAGTGGAGTTAGGTACGACGATTCTAAGTGAAATAAGTCACACAGAAAAAGACACTTATCATAAGCTATCACTTATAGAGGGAATGTAAAAACCGCTACACTTGAACTGAATTACAAAACAGAACAGAGTCACACGTTTAGAAAACACACTATGGCTGCTTAACGGGAAAGGTGAGGTGGGGTGATGCATAAAACAAGGGTTTCAAATCCGCTCAGATACCGTTCCATACACCCAATATGTAATAGACAAGACCTACTCCTTGCTCAGTGAACTGGACTCAACACCCCCTATTCACCGCACAAGAATATATGTGACTAGTAAGAATCTTAAAACCTATATATTGATATCTCTCTGGAAGTGAGTCAAGTGGGTGTAAAGCCGCATAAACAGAGCCATGAAAAGCAGCTAAACCCCATTATAAAAATAAATTACTTTTAAAAACCCGTAAAACAAAGACAGTGAAAGAGAGAGACATTCTTACAAAATTCGTTCAGAGGCTGTGATGCAACCTGCCTTGACCATATCTAGACCCACAGCTGGATGAGACATAAGGGTGGACACTCTTGGGGCTGAGAGTTTGGGTGAGGTTGCGTGAGCAAACGCAGACCCTTTAAAGTAATACTGCGTGGTACCCATCCCATGGGTCCCAAATCTCCAGGTTCAAGGGCATCTTCCTACATCGAAAACATGCATGAGAAACCCAGAAGATGGTACACCATGTGATTTTGAAAGGTTTCTAAAACGCACCTCATTTCTCATCTCCTTGTGCTCGGGTTCGCCATTCCAGCTACTTTACTAGCAATCTCCCTACTTGGAGAATCAGCACCTTTAAGCTCCTGTTCCCTACAGGTTGCAATTTGTCCTGAGGATGAACGGGAAGAGGGGCAACCAATGAGAGACTAGATCTAGGTGTTGGGACAGGCACAGGTCACTCTATTTTCCCAACAGGAAGAAGAATTAACCACAGGCTCAGCCTGCCGCCCGGAACCAGAATAGGGCCTGAGGCAATCCCGTGCTTTTGCGGCCAGCTCCCAAAAAAGACAGTTGAAAAATGGAGCTCAGGGGCACTGCAATTCACAAACCTGCAGAGTTATAAATGATAACTCTCGTCCACAAATATATTGAGGGAAGGCAACGAAGAGGAATTGAAAGCAAGGCAGAATTGCAGGAAACAGATTTCAGGAGGTAGATACGAATCGCCTTTAAAGCACATGAAAAGCGGCAAAACGTCGACAATGATGCCCTTGGCCAAAAAGGGCGTATGCGTTTTTTCCTGAATATATTCAGGAAAAAACGCATACGCCCTTTTTGGCCAACCAAGCAACCTGGAAAGGCAAATCAGCGCTACAAAGAAGTCTCGCTTCCCATCGGTGAAAAGGGCCATGCTGCAAAAAGTGTCAAAACGAGAAATGCAGGACAGGCCATGGAGAAATGGCAGCCTTGCTACACTGATGGGCGGGATGTAAATTGCCAACAGCCACTCTGGAGAAGTGTACGTTGTGTCCTGAAACATCGAAAAAAAAACAGCTTAGGGAGCATAGGGCACGTCCACTCATGGGCATATAAATTGGAAAAACTAAAAATCAGCAAGACACAGGCACCCGATAGTTTAGGTCTGCTCTGTTGACAAGAACCTCCACTTCATGACACCTTAAATATCCCAGGAAAGAGAAAAATGGATAAAGAAGTTGTGGTCCTTATGTACAATGGAATATCACTCAGACATGAAATCAATGTCATAAGGCTAGTAGAAGCAAGATGAGTGGAGTTAGGTACGACGATTCTAAGTGAAATAAGTCACACAGAAAAAGACACTTATCATAAGCTATCACTTATAGAGGGAATGTAAAAACCGCTACACTTGAACTGAATTACAAAACAGAACAGAGTCACACGTTTAGAAAACACACTATGGCTGCTTAACGGGAAAGGTGAGGTGGGGTGATGCATAAAACAAGGGTTTCAAATCCGCTCAGATACCGTTCCATACACCCATTATGTAATAGACAAGACCTACTCCTTGCTCAGTGAACTGGACTCAACACCCCCTATTCACCGCACAGGAATATATGTGACTAGTAAGAATCTTAAAACCTATATATTGATATCTCTCTGGAAGTGAGTCAAGTGGGTGTAAAGCCGCATAAACAGAGCCATGAAAAGCAGCTAAACCCCATTATAAAAATAAATTACTTTTAAAAACCCGTAAAACAAAGACAGTGAAAGAGAGAGACATTCTTACAAAATTCGTTCAGAGGCTGTGATGCAACCTGGATTGACCATATCTAGACTCACAGCTGGATGAGACATAAGGGTGGACACTCTTGGGGCTGAGAGGTTGGGTGAGGTTGCGTGAGCAAACGCAGACCCTTTAAAGTAATACTGCGTGGTACCCATCCCATGGGTCCCAAATCTCCAGGTTCAAGGGCATCTTCCTACATCGAAAACATGCATGAGAAACCCAGAAGATGGTACACCATGTGATTTTGAAAGGTTTCTAAAACGCACCTCATTTCTCATCTCCTTGTGCTCGGGTTCGCCATTCCAGCTACTTTACTAGCAATCTCCCTACTTGGAGAATCAGCACCTTTAAGCTCCTGTTCCCTACAGGTTGCAATTTGTCCTGAGGATGAACGGGAAGAGGGGCAACCAATGAGAGACTAGATCTAGGTGTTGGGACAGGCACAGGTCACTCTATTTTCCCAACAGGAAGAAGAATTAACCACAGGCTCAGCCTGCCGCCCGGAACCAGAATAGGGCCTGAGGCAATCCCGTGCTTTTGCGGCCAGCTCCCAAAAAAGACAGTTGAAAAATGGAGCTCAGGGGCACTGCAATTCACAAACCTGCAGAGTTATAAATGATAACTCTCGTCCACAAATATATTGAGGGAAGGCAACGAAGAGGAATTCAAAGCAAGGCAGAATTGCAGGAAACAGATTTCAGGAGGTAGATACGAATCGCCTTTAAAGCACATGAAAAGCGGCAAAACGTCGACAATGATGCCCTTGGCCAAAAAGGGCGTATGCGTTTTTTCCTGAATATATTCAGGAAAAAACGCATACGCCCTTTTTGGCCAACCAAGCAACCTGGAAAGGCAAATCAGCGCTACAAAGAAGTCTCGCTTCCCATCGGTGAAAAGGGCCATGCTGCAAAAAGTGTCAAAACGAGAAATGCAGGACAGGCCATGTAGAAATGGCAGCCTTGCTACACTGATGGGCGGGATGTAAATTGCCAACAGCCACTCTGGAGAAGTGTACGTTGTGTCCTGAAACATCGAAAAAAAAACAGCTTACGGAGCATAGGGCACGTCCACTCATGGGCATATAAATTGGAAAAACTAAAAATCAGCAAGACACAGGCACACGAAAGTTTAGGTCTGCTCTGTTGACAAGAACCTCCACTTCATGACACCTTAAATATCCCAGGAAAGAGAAAAATGGATAAAGAAGTTGTGGTCCTTATGTACAATGGAATATCACTCAGACATGAAATCAATGTTATAAGGCTAGTAGAAGCAAGATGAGTGGAGTTAGGTACGACGATTCTAAGTGAAATAAGTCACACAGAAAAAGACACTTATCATAAGCTATCACTTATAGAGGGAATGTAAAAACCGCTACACTTGAACTGAATTACAAAACAGAACAGAGTCACACGTTTAGAAAACACACTATGGCTGCTTAACGGGAAAGGTGAGGTGGGGTGATGCATAAAACAAGGGTTTCAAATCCGCTCAGATACCGTTCCATACACCCAATATGTAATAGACAAGACCTACTCCTTGCTCAGTGAACTGGACTCAACACCCCCTATTCACCGCACAAGAATATATGTGACTAGTAAGAATCTTAAAACCTATATATTGATATCTCTCTGGAAGTGAGTCAAGTGGGTGTAAAGCCGCATAAACAGAGCCATGAAAAGCAGCTAAACCCCATTATAAAAATAAATTACTTTTAAAAACCCGTAAAACAAAGACAGTGAAAGAGAGAGACATTCTTACAAAATTCGTTCAGAGGCTGTGATGCAACCTGCCTTGACCATATCTACACCCACAGCTGGATGAGACATAAGGGTGGACACTCTTGGGGCTGAGAGGTTGGGTGAGGTTGCGTGAGCAAACGCAGACCCTTTAAAGTAATACTGCGTGGTACCCATCCCATGGGTCGCAAATCTCCAGGTTCAAGGGCATCTTCCTACATCGAAAACATGCATGAGAAACCCAGAAGATGGTACACCATGTGATTTTGAAAGGTTTCTAAAACGCACCTCATTTCTCATCTCCTTGTGCTCGGGTTCGCCATTCCAGCTACTTTACTAGCAATCTCCCTACTTGGAGAATCAGCACCTTTAAGCTCCTGTTCCCTACAGGTTGCAATTTGTCCTGAGGATGAACGGGAAGAGGGGCAACCAATGAGAGACTAGATCTAGGTGTTGGGACAGGCACAGGTCACTCTATTTTCCCAACAGGAAGAAGAATTAACCACAGGCTCAGCCTGCCGCCCGGAACCAGAATAGGGCCTGAGGCAATCCCGTGCTTTTGCGGCCAGCTCCCAAAAAAGACAGTTGAAAAATGGAGCTCAGGGGCACTGCAATTCACAAACCTGCAGAGTTATAAATGATAACTCTCGTCCACAAATATATTGAGGGAAGGCAACGAAGAGGAATTGAAAGCAAGGCAGAATTGCAGGAAACAGATTTCAGGAGGTAGATACGAATCGCCTTTAAAGCACATGAAAAGCGGCAAAACGTCGACAATGATGCCCTTGGCCAAAAAGGGCGTATGCGTTTTTTCCTGAATATATTCAGGAAAAAACGCATACGCCCTTTTTGGCCAACCAAGCAACCTGGAAAGGCAAATCAGCGCTACAAAGAAGTCTCGCTTCCCATCGGTGAAAAGGGCCATGCTGCAAAAAGTGTCAAAACGAGAAATGAAGGACAGGCCATGGAGAAATGGCAGCCTTGCTACACTGATGGGCGGGATGTAAATTGCCAACAGCCACTCTGGAGAAGTGTACGTTGTGTCCTGAAACATCGAAAAAAAAACAGCTTACGGAGCATAGGGCACGTCCACTCATGGGCATATAAATTGGAAAAACTAAAAATCAGCAAGACACAGGCACACGAAAGTTTAGGTCTGCTCTGTTGACAAGAACCTCCACTTCATGACACCTTAAATATCCCAGGAAAGAGAAAAATGGATAAAGAAGTTGTGGTCCTTATGTACAATGGAATATCACTCAGACATGAAATCAATGTTATAAGGCTAGTAGAAGCAAGATGAGTGGAGTTAGGTACGACGATTCTAAGTGAAATAAGTCACACAGAAAAAGACACTTATCATAAGCTATCACTTATAGAGGGAATGTAAAAACCGCTACACTTGAACTGAATTACAAAACAGAACAGAGTCACACGTTTAGAAAACACACTATGGCTGCTTAACGGGAAAGGTGAGGTGGGGTGATGCATAAAACAAGGGTTTCAAATTCGCTCAGATACCGTTCCATACACCCAATATGTAATAGACAAGACCTACTCCTTGCTCAGTGAAGTGGACTCAACACCCCCTATTCACCACACAAGAATATATGTGACTAGTAAGAATCTTAAAACCTATATATTGATATCTCTCTGGAAGTGAGTCAAGTGGGTGTAAAGCCGCATAAACAGAGCCATGAAAAGCAGCTAAACCCCATTATAAAAATAAATTACTTTTAAAAACCCGTAAAACAAAGACAGTGAAAGAGAGAGACATTCTTACAAAATTCGTTCAGAGGATGTGATGCAACCTGCATTGACCATATCTACACCCACAGATGGATGAGACATAAGGGTGGACACTCTTGGGGCTGAGAGGTTCGGTGAGGTTGCGTGAGCAAACGCAGACCCTTTAAAGTAATACTGCGTGGTACCCATCCCATGGGTCCCAAATCTCCAGGTTCAAGGGCATCTTCCTACATCGAAAACATGCATGAGAAACCCAGAAGATGGTACACCATGTGATTTTGAAAGGTTTCTAAAACGCACCTCATTTCTCATCTCCTTGTGCTCGGGTTCGCCATTCCAGCTACTTTACTAGCAATCTCCCTACTTGGAGAATCAGCACCTTTAAGCTCCTGTTCCCTACAGGATGCAATTTGTCCTGAGGATGAACGGGAAGAGGGGCAACCAATGAGAGACTAGATCTAGGTGTTGGGACAGGCACAGGTCACTCTATTTTCCCAACAGGAAGAAGAATTAACCACAGGCTCAGCCTGCCGCCCGGAACCAGAATAGGGCCTGAGGCAATCCCGTGCTTTTGCGGCCAGCTCCCAAAAAAGACAGTTGAAAAATGGAGCTCAGGGGCACTGCAATTCACAAACCTTCAGAGTTATAAATGATAACTCTCGTCCACAAATATATTGAGGGAAGGCAACGAAGAGGAATTCAAAGCAAGGCAGAATTGCAGGAAACAGATTTCAGGAGGTAGATACGAATCGCCTTTAAAGCACATGAAAAGCGGCAAAACGTCGACAATGATGCCCTTGGCCAAAAAGGGCGTATGCGTTTTTTCCTGAATATATTCAGGAAAAAACGCATACGCCCTTTTTGGCCAACCAAGCAACCTGGAAAGGCAAATCAGCGCTACAAAGAAGTCTCGCTTCCCATCGGTCAAAAGGGCCATGCTGCAAAAAGTGTCAAAACGAGAAATGCAGGACAGGCCATGGAGAAATGGCAGCCTTGCTACACTGATGGGCGGGATGTAAATTGCCAACAGCCACTCTGGAGAAGTGTACGTTGTGTCCTGAAACATCGAAAAAAAAAACAGCTTAGGGAGCATAGGGCACGTCCACTCATGGGCATATAAATTGGAAAAATTAAAAATCAGCAAGACACAGGCACCCGAAAGTTTAGGTCTGCTCTGTTGACAAGAACCTCCACTTCATGACACCTTAAATATCCCAGGAAAGAGAAAAATGGATAAAGAAGTTGTGGTCCTTATGTACAATGGAATATCACTCAGACATGAAATCAATGTTATAAGGCTAGTAGAAGCAAGATGAGTGGAGTTAGGTACGACGATTCTAAGTGAAATAAGTCACACAGAAAAAGACACTTATCATAAGCTATCACTTATAGAGGGAATGTAAAAACCGCTACACTTGAACTGAATTACAAAACAGAACAGAGTCACACGTTTAGAAAACACACTATGGCTGCTTAACGGGAAAGGTGAGGTGGGGTGATGCATAAAACAAGGGTTTCAAATCCGCTCAGATACCGTTCCATACACCCAATATGTAATAGACAAGACCTACTCCTTGCTCAGTGAACTGGACTCAACACCCCCTATTCACCGCACAAGAATATATGTGACTAGTAAGAATCTTAAAACCTATATATTGATATCTCTCTGGAAGTGAGTCAAGTGGGTGTAAAGCCGCATAAACAGAGCCATGAAAAGCAGCTAAACCCCATTATAAAAATAAATTACTTTTAAAAACCCGTAAAACAAAGACAGTGAAAGAGAGAGACATTCTTACAAAATTCGTTCAGAGGCTGTGATGCAACCTGCATTGACCATATCTACACCCACAGATGGATGAGACATAAGGGTGGACACTCTTGGGGCTGAGAGGTTGGGTGAGGTTGCGTGAGCAAACGCAGACCCTTTAAAGTAATACTGCGTGGTACCCATCCCATGGGTCCCAAATCTCCAGGTTCAAGGGCATCTTCCTACATCGAAAACATGCATGAGAAACCCAGAAGATGGTACACCATGTGATTTTGAAAGGTTTCTAAAACGCACCTCATTTCTCATCTCCTTGTGCTCGGGTTCGCCATTCCAGCTACTTTACTAGCAATCTCCCTACTTGGAGAATCAGCACCTTTAAGCTCCTGTTCCCTACAGGATGCAATTTGTCCTGAGGATGAACGGGAAGAGGGGCAACCAATGAGAGACTAGATCTAGGTGTTTGGACAGGCACAGGTCACTCTATTTTCCCAACAGGAAGAAGAATTAACCACAGGCTCAGCCTGCCCCCGGGTACCAGAATAGGGCCTGAGGCAATCCCGTGCTTTTGCGGCCAGCTCCCAAAAAAGACAGTTGAAAAATGGAGCTCAGGGGCACTGCAATTCACAAACCTGCAGAGTTATAAATGATAACTCTCGTCCACAAATATATTGAGGGAAGGCAACGAAGAGGAATTGAAAGCAAGGCAGAATTGCAGGAAACAGATTTCAGGAGGTAGTTACGAATCGCCTTTAAAGCACATGAAAAGCGGCAAAACGTCGACAATGATGCCCTTGGCCAAAAAGGGCGTATGCGTTTTTTCCTGAATATATTCAGGAAAAAACGCATACGCCCTTTTTGGCCAACCAAGCAACCTGGAAAGGCAAATCAGCGCTACAAAGAAGTCTCGCTTCCCATCGGTCAAAAGGGCCATGCTGCAAAAAGTGTCAAAACCAGAAATGCAGGACAGGCCATGGAGAAATGGCAGCCTTGCTACACTGATGGGCGGGATGTAAATTGCCAACAGCCACTCTGGAGAAGTGTACGTTGTGTCCTGAAACATCGAAAAAAAAACAGCTTAGGGAGCATAGGGCACGTCCACTCATGGGCATATAAATTGGAAAAACTAAAAATCAGCAAGACACAGGCACCCGAAAGTTTAGGTCTGCTCTGTTGACAAGAACCTCCACTTCATGACACCTTAAATATCCCAGGAAAGAGAAAAATGGATAAAGAAGTTGTGGTCCTTATGTACAATGGAATATCACTCAGACATGAAATCAATGTTATAAGGCTAGTAGAAGCAAGATGAGTGGAGTTAGGTACGACGATTCTAAGTGAAATAAGTCACACAGAAAAAGACACTTATCATAAGCTATCACTTATAGAGGGAATGTAAAAACCGCTACACTTGAACTGAATTACAAAACAGAACAGAGTCACACGTTTAGAAAACACACTATGGCTGCTTAACGGGAAAGGTGAGGTGGGGTGATGCATAAAACAAGGGTTTCAAATCCGCTCAGATACCGTTCCATACACCCAATATGTAATAGACAAGACCTACTCCTTGCTCAGTGAACTGGACTCAACACCCCCTATTCACCGCACAAGAATATATGTGACTAGTAAGAATCTTAAAACCTATATATTGATATCTCTCTGGAAGTGAGTCAAGTGGGTGTAAAGCCGCATAAACAGAGCCATGAAAAGCAGCTAAACCCCATTATAAAAATAAATTACTTTTAAAAACCCGTAAAACAAAGACAGTGAAAGAGAGAGACATTCTTACAAAATTCGTTCAGAGGCTGTGATGCAACCTGGATTGACCATATCTAGACCCACAGCTGGATGAGACATAAGGGTGGACACTCTTGGGGCTGAGAGTTTGGGTGAGGTTGCGTGAGCAAACGCAGACCCTTTAAAGTAATACTGCGTGGTACCCATCCCATGGGTCCCAAATCTCCAGGTTCAAGGGCATCTTCCTACATCGAAAACATGCATGAGAAACCCAGAAGATGGTACACCATGTGATTTTGAAAGGTTTCTAAAATGCACCTCATTTCTCATCTCCTTGTGCTCGGGTTCGCCATTCCAGCTACTTTACTAGCAATCTCCCTACTTGGAGAATCAGCACCTTTAAGCTCCTGTTCCCTACAGGATGCAATTTGTCCTGAGGATGAACGGGAAGAGGGGCAACCAATGAGAGACTAGATCTAGGTGTTGGGACAGGCACAGGTCACTCTATTTTCCCAACAGGAAGAAGAATTAACCACAGGCTCAGCCTGCCGCCGGGAACCAGAATAGGGCCTGAGGCAATCCCGTGCTTTTGCGGCCAGCTCCCAAAAAAGACAGTTGAAAAATGGAGCTCAGGGGCACTGCAATTCACAAACCTGCAGAGTTATAAATGATAACTCTCGTCCACAAATATATTGAGGGAAGGCAACGAAGAGGAATTGAAAGCAAGGCAGAATTGCAGGAAACAGATTTCAGGAGGTAGATACGAATCGCCTTTAAAGCACATGAAAAGCGGCAAAACGTCGACAATGATGCCCTTGGCCAAAAAGGGCGTATGCGTTTTTTCCTGAATATATTCAGGAAAAAACGCATACGCCCTTTTTGGCCAACCAAGCAACCTGGAAAGGCAAATCAGCGCTACAAAGAAGTCTCGCTTCCCATCGGTCAAAAGGGCCATGCTGCAAAAAGTGTCAAAACCAGAAATGCAGGACAGGCCATGGAGAAATGGCAGCCTTGCTACACTGATGGGCGGGATGTAAATTGCCAACAGCCACTCTGGAGAAGTGTACGTTGTGTCCTGAAACATCGAAAAAAAAACAGCTTAGGGAGCATAGGGCACGTCCACTCATGGGCATATAAATTGGAAAAACTAAAAATCAGCAAGACACAGGCACCCGAAAGTTTAGGTCTGCTCTGTTGACAAGAACCTCCACTTCATGACACCTTAAATATCCCAGGAAAGAGAAAAATGGATAAAGAAGTTGTGGTCCTTATGTACAATGGAATATCACTCAGACATGAAATCAATGTTATAAGGCTAGTAGAAGCAAGATGAGTGGAGTTAGGTACGACGATTCTAAGTGAAATAAGTCACACAGAAAAAGACACTTATCATAAGCTATCACTTATAGAGGGAATGTAAAAACCGCTACACTTGAACTGAATTACAAAACAGAACAGAGTCACACGTTTAGAAAACACACTATGGCTGCTTAACGGGAAAGGTGAGGTGGGGTGATGCATAAAACAAGGGTTTCAAATCCGCTCAGATACCGTTCCATACACCCAATATGTAATAGACAAGACCTACTCCTTGCTCAGTGAACTGGACTCAACACCCCCTATTCACCGCACAAGAATATATGTGACTAGTAAGAATCTTAAAACCTATATATTGATATCTCTCTGGAAGTGAGTCAAGTGGGTGTAAAGCCGCATAAACAGAGCCATGAAAAGCAGCTAAACCCCATTATAAAAATAAATTACTTTTAAAAACCCGTAAAACAAAGACAGTGAAAGAGAGAGACATTCTTACAAAATTCGTTCAGAGGCTGTGATGCAACCTGGATTGACCATATCTAGACCCACAGCTGGATGAGACATAAGGGTGGACACTCTTGGGGCTGAGAGTTTGGGTGAGGTTGCGTGAGCAAACGCAGACCCTTTAAAGTAATACTGCGTGGTACCCATCCCATGGGTCCCAAATCTCCAGGTTCAAGGGCATCTTCCTACATCGAAAACATGCATGAGAAACCCAGAAGATGGTACACCATGTGATTTTGAAAGGTTTCTAAAACGCACCTCATTTCTCATCTCCTTGTGCTCGGGTTCGCCATTCCAGCTACTTTACTAGCAATCTCCCTACTTGGAGAATCAGCACCTTTAAGCTCCTGTTCCCTACAGGTTGCAATTTGTCCTGAGGATGAACGGGAAGAGGGGCAACCAATGAGAGACTAGATCTAGGTGTTGGGACAGGCACAGGTCACTCTATTTTCCCAACAGGAAGAAGAATTAACCACAGGCTCAGCCTGCCGCCCGGAACCAGAATAGGGCCTGAGGCAATCCCGTGCTTTTGCGGCCAGCTCCCAAAAAAGACAGTTGAAAAATGGAGCTCAGGGGCACTGCAATTCACAAACCTGCAGAGTTATAAATGATAACTCTCGTCCACAAATATATTGAGGGAAGGCAACGAAGAGGAATTCAAAGCAAGGCAGAATTGCAGGAAACAGATTTCAGGAGGTAGATACGAATCGCCTTTAAAGCACATGAAAAGCGGCAAAACGTCGACAATGATGCCCTTGGCCAAAAAGGGCGTATGCGTTTTTTCCTGAATATATTCAGGAAAAAACGCATACGCCCTTTTTGGCCAACCAAGCAACCTGGAAAGGCAAATCAGCGCTACAAAGAAGTCTCGCTTCCCATCGGTGAAAAGGGCCATGCTGCAAAAAGTGTCAAAACGAGAAATGCAGGACAGGCCATGGAGAAATGGCAGCCTTGCTACACTGATGGGCGGAATGTAAATTGCCAACAGCCACTCTGGAGAAGTGTACGTTGTGTCCTGAAACATCGAAAAAAAAACAGCTTAGGGAGCATAGGGCACGTCCACTCATGGGCATATAAATTGGAAAAACTAAAAATCAGCAAGACACAGGCACCCGAAAGTTTAGGTCTGCTCTGTTGACAAGAACCTCCACTTCATGACACCTTAAATATCCCAGGAAAGAGAAAAATGGATAAAGAAGTTGTGGTCCTTATGTACAATGGAATATCACTCAGACATGAAATCAATGTCATAAGGCTAGTAGAAGCAAGATGAGTGGAGTTAGGTACGACGATTCTAAGTGAAATAAGTCACACAGAAAAAGACACTTATCATAAGCTATCACTTATAGAGGGAATGTAAAAACCGCTACACTTGAACTGAATTACAAAACAGAACAGAGTCACACGTTTAGAAAACACACTATGGCTGCTTAACGGGAAAGGTGAGGTGGGGTGATGCATAAAACAAGGGTTTCAAATCCGCTCAGATACCGTTCCATACACCCATTATGTAATAGACAAGACCTACTCCTTGCTCAGTGAACTGGACTCAACACCCCCTATTCACCGCACAGGAATATATGTGACTAGTAAGAATCTTAAAACCTATATATTGATATCTCTCTGGAAGTGAGTCAAGTGGGTGTAAAGCCGCATAAACAGAGCCATGAAAAGCAGCTAAACCCCATTATAAAAATAAATTACTTTTAAAAACCCGTAAAACAAAGACAGTGAAAGAGAGAGACATTCTTACAAAATTCGTTCAGAGGCTGTGATGCAACCTGGATTGACCATATCTAGACTCACAGCTGGATGAGACATAAGGGTGGACACTCTTGGGGCTGAGAGGTTGGGTGAGGTTGCGTGAGCAAACGCAGACCCTTTAAAGTAATACTGCGTGGTACCCATCCCATGGGTCCCAAATCTCCAGGTTCAAGGGCATCTTCCTACATCGAAAACATGCATGAGAAACCCAGAAGATGGTACACCATGTGATTTTGAAAGGTTTCTAAAACGCACCTCATTTCTCATCTCCTTGTGCTCGGGTTCGCCATTCCAGCTACTTTACTAGCAATCTCCCTACTTGGAGAATCAGCACCTTTAAGCTCCTGTTCCCTACAGGTTGCAATTTGTCCTGAGGATGAACGGGAAGAGGGGCAACCAATGAGAGACTAGATCTAGGTGTTGGGACAGGCACAGGTCACTCTATTTTCCCAACAGGAAGAAGAATTAACCACAGGCTCAGCCTGCCGCCCGGAACCAGAATAGGGCCTGAGGCAATCCCGTGCTTTTGCGGCCAGCTCCCAAAAAAGACAGTTGAAAAATGGAGCTCAGGGGCACTGCCATTCACAAACCTGCAGAGTTATAAATGATAACTCTCGTCCACAAATATATTGAGGGAAGGCAACGAAGAGGAATTGAAAGCAAGGCAGAATTGCAGGAAACAGATTACAGGAGGTAGATACGAATCGCCTTTAAAGCACATGAAAAGCGGCAAAACGTCGACAATGATGCCCTTGGCCAAAAAGGGCGTATGCGTTTTTTCCTGAATATATTCAGGAAAAAACGCATACGCCCTTTTTGGCCAACCAAGCAACCTGGAAAGGCAAATCAGCGCTACAAAGAAGTCTCGCTTCCCATCGGTGAAAAGGGCCATGCTGCAAAAAGTGTCAAAACGAGAAATGCAGGACAGGCCATGGAGAAATGGCAGCCTTGCTACACTGATGGGCGGGATGTAAATTGCCAACAGCCACTCTGGAGAAGTGTACGTTGTGTCCTGAAACATCGAAAAAAAAACAGCTTAGGGAGCATAGGGCACGTCCACTCATGGGCATATAAATTGGAAAAACTAAAAATCAGCAAGACACAGGCACCCGAAAGTTTAGGTCTGCTCTGTTGACAAGAACCTCCACTTCATGACACCTTAAATATCCCAGGAAAGAGAAAAATGGATAAAGAAGTTGTGGTCCTTATGTACAATGGAATATCACTCAGACATGAAATCAATGTTATAAGGCTAGTAGAAGCAAGATGAGTGGAGTTAGGTACGACGATTCTAAGTGAAATAAGTCACACAGAAAAAGACACTTATCATAAGCTATCACTTATAGAGGGAATGTAAAAACCGCTACACTTGAACTGAATTACAAAACAGAACAGAGTCACACGTTTAGAAAACACACTATGGCTGCTTAACGGGAAAGGTGAGGTGGGGTGATGCATAAAACAAGGGTTTCAAATCCGCTCAGATACCGTTCCATACACCCAATATGTAATAGACAAGACCTACTCCTTGCTCAGTGAACTGGACTCAACACCCCCTATTCACCGCACAAGAATATATGTGACTAGTAAGAATCTTAAAACCTATATATTGATATCTCTCTGGAAGTGAGTCAAGTGGGTGTAAAGCCGCATAAACAGAGCCATGAAAAGCAGCTAAACCCCATTATAAAAATAAATTACTTTTAAAAACCCGTAAAACAAAGACAGTGAAAGAGAGAGACATTCTTACAAAATTCGTTCAGAGGCTGTGATGCAACCTGCCTTGACCATATCTACACCCACAGCTGGATGAGACATAAGGGTGGACACTCTTGGGGCTGAGAGGTTGGGTGAGGTTGCGTGAGCAAACGCAGACCCTTTAAAGTAATACTGCGTGGTACCCATCCCATGGGTCCCAAATCTCCAGGTTCAAGGGCATCTTCCTACATCGAAAACATGCATGAGAAACCCAGAAGATGGTACACCATGTGATTTTGAAAGGTTTCTAAAACGCACCTCATTTCTCATCTCCTTGTGCTCGGGTTCGCCATTCCAGCTACTTTACTAGCAATCTCCCTACTTGGAGAATCAGCACCTTTAAGCTCCTGTTCCCTACAGGTTGCAATTTGTCCTGAGGATGAACGGGAAGAGGGGCAACCAATGAGAGACTAGATCTAGGTGTTGGGACAGGCACAGGTCACTCTATTTTCCCAACAGGAAGAAGAATTAACCACAGGCTCAGCCTGCCGCCCGGAACCAGAATAGGGCCTGAGGCAATCCCGTGCTTTTGCGGCCAGCTCCCAAAAAAGACAGTTGAAAAATGGAGCTCAGGGGCACTGCAATTCACAAACCTGCAGAGTTATAAATGATAACTCTCGTCCACAAATATATTGAGGGAAGGCAACGAAGAGGAATTGAAAGCAAGGCAGAATTGCAGGAAACAGATTTCAGGAGGTAGATACGAATCGCCTTTAAAGCACATGAAAAGCGGCAAAACGTCGACAATGATGCCCTTGGCCAAAAAGGGCGTATGCGTTTTTTCATGAATATATTCAGGAAAAAACGCATACGCCCTTTTTGGCCAACCAAGCAACCTGGAAAGGCAAATCAGCGCTACAAAGAAGTCTCGCTTCCCATCGGTGAAAAGGGCCATGCTGCAAAAAGTGTCAAAACGAGAAATGCAGGACAGGCCATGGAGAAATGGCAGCCTTGCTACACTGATGGGCGGGATGTAAATTGCCAACAGCCACTCTGGAGAAGTGTACGTTGTGTCCTGAAACATCGAAAAAAAAACAGCTTAGGGAGCATAGGGCACGTCCACTCATGGGCATATAAATTGGAAAAACTAAAAATCAGCAAGACACAGGCACCCGAAAGTTTAGGTCTGCTCTGTTGACAAGAACCTCCACTTCATGACACCTTAAATATCCCAGGAAAGAGAAAAATGGATAAAGAAGTTGTGGTCCTTATGTACAATGGAATATCACTCAGACATGAAATCAATGTTATAAGGCTAGTAGAAGCAAGATGAGTGGAGTTAGGTACGACGATTCTAAGTGAAATAAGTCACACAGAAAAAGACACTTATCATAAGCTATCACTTATAGAGGGAATGTAAAAACCGCTACACTTGAACTGAATTACAAAACAGAACAGAGTCACACGTTTAGAAAACACACTATGGCTGCTTAACGGGAAAGGTGAGGTGGGGTGATGCATAAAACAAGGGTTTCAAATCCGCTCAGATACCGT
Organism: Eschrichtius robustus; assembly: GCF_028021215.1. Taxonomy (NCBI): domain Eukaryota; kingdom Metazoa; phylum Chordata; class Mammalia; order Artiodactyla; family Eschrichtiidae; genus Eschrichtius; species Eschrichtius robustus. The sequence goes on along the minus strand of NW_027175216.1, from coordinate 565,418 downwards.
TCCATACACCCAATATGTAATAGACAAGACCTACTCCTTGCTCAGTGAACTGGACTCAACACCCCCTATTCACCGCACAAGAATATATGTGACTAGTAAGAATCTTAAAACCTATATATTGATATCTCTCTGGAAGTGAGTCAAGTGGGTGTAAAGCCGCATAAACAGAGCCATGAAAAGCAGCTAAACCCCATTATAAAAATAAATTACTTTTAAAAACCCGTAAAACAAAGACAGTGAAAGAGAGAGACATTCTTACAAAATTCGTTCAGAGGCTGTGATGCAACCTGGATTGACCATATCTAGACCCACAGCTGGATGAGACATAAGGGTGGACACTCTTGGGGCTGAGAGGTTGGGTGAGGTTGCGTGAGCAAACGCAGACCCTTTAAAGTAATACTGCGTGGTACCCATCCCATGGGTCCCAAATCTCCAGGTTCAAGGGCATCTTCCTACATCGAAAACATGCATGAGAAACCCAGAAGATGGTACACCATGTGATTTTGAAAGGTTTCTAAAACGCACCTCATTTCTCATCTCCTTGTGCTCGGGTTCGCCATTCCAGCTACTTTACTAGCAATCTCCCTACTTGGAGAATCAGCACCTTTAAGCTCCTGTTCCCTACAGGTTGCAATTTGTCCTGAGGATGAACGGGAAGAGGGGCAACCAATGAGAGACTAGATCTAGGTGTTGGGACAGGCACAGGTCACTCTATTTTCCCAACAGGAAGAAGAATTAACCACAGGCTCATCCTGCCGCCCGGAACCAGAATAGGGCCTGAGGCAATCCAGTGCTTTTGCGGCCAGCTCCCAAAAAAGACAGTTGAAAAATGGAGCTCAGGGGCACTGCAATTCACAAACCTGCAGAGTTATAAATGATAACTCTCGTCCACAAATATATTGAGGGAAGGCAACGAAGAGGAATTGAAAGCAAGGCAGAATTGCAGGAAACAGATTTCAGGAGGTAGATACGAATCGCCTTTAAAGCACATGAAAAGCGGCAAAACGTCGACAATGATGCCCTTGGCCAAAAAGGGCGTAAGCGTTTTTTCCTGAATATATTCAGGAAAAAACGCATACGCCCTTTTTGGCCAACCAAGCAACCTGGAAAGGCAAATCAGCGCTACAAAGAAGTCTCGCTTCCCATCGGTGAAAAGGGCCATGCTGCAAAAAGTGTCAAAACGAGAAATGCAGGACAGGCCATGGAGAAATGGCAGCCTTGCTACACTGATGGGCGGGATGTAAATTGCCAACAGCCACTCTGGAGAAGTGTACGTTGTGTCCTGAAACATCGAAAAAAAAACAGCTTAGGGAGCATAGGGCACGTCCACTCATGGGCATATAAATTGGAAAAATTAAAAATCAGCAAGACACAGGCACCCGAAAGTTTAGGTCTGCTCTGTTGACAAGAACCTCCACTTCATGACACCTTAAATATCCCAGGAAAGAGAAAAATGGATAAAGAAGATGTGGTCCTTATGTACAATGGAATATCACTCAGACATGAAATCAATGTTATAAGGCTAGTAGAAGCAAGATGAGTGGAGTTAGGTACGACGATTCTAAGTGAAATAAGTCACACAGAAAAAGACACTTATCATAAGCTATCACTTATAGAGGGAATGTAAAAACCGCTACACTTGAACTGAATTACAAAACAGAACAGAGTCACACGTTTAGAAAACACACTATGGCTGCTTAACGGGAAAGGTGAGGTGGGGTGATGCATAAAACAAGGGTTTCAAATCCGCTCAGATACCGTTCCATACACCCAATATGTAATAGACAAGACCTACTCCTTGCTCAGTGAACTGGACTCAACACCCCCTATTCACCGCACAAGAATATATGTGACTAGTAAGAATCTTAAAACCTATATATTGATATCTCTCTGGAAGTGAGTCAAGTGGGTGTAAAGCCGCATAAACAGAGCCATGAAAAGCAGCTAAACCCCATTATAAAAATAAATTACTTTTAAAAACCCGTAAAACAAAGACAGTGAAAGAGAGAGACATTCTTACAAAATTCGTTCAGAGGCTGTGATGCAACCTGCATTGACCATATCTACACCCACAGATGGATGAGACATAAGGGTGGACACTCTTGGGGCTGAGAGGTTGGGTGAGGTTGCGTGAGCAAACGCAGACCCTTTAAAGTAATACTGCGTGGTACCCATCCCATGGGTCCCAAATCTCCAGGTTCAAGGGCATCTTCCTACATCGAAAACATGCATGAGAAACCCAGAAGATGGTACACCATGTGATTTTGAAAGGTTTCTAAAACGCACCTCATTTCTCATCTCCTTGTGCTCGGGTTCGCCATTCCAGCTACTTTACTAGCAATCTCCCTACTTGGAGAATCAGCACCTTTAAGCTCCTGTTCCCTACAGGATGCAATTTGTCCTGAGGATGAACGGGAAGAGGGGCAACCAATGAGAGACTAGATCTAGGTGTTGGGACAGGCACAGGTCACTCTATTTTCCCAACAGGAAGAAGAATTAACCACAGGCTCAGCCTGCCGCCGGGAACCAGAATAGGGCCTGAGGCAATCCCGTGCTTTTGCGGCCAGCTCCCAAAAAAGACAGTTGAAAAATGGAGCTCAGGGGCACTGCAATTCACAAACCTGCAGAGTTATAAATGATAACTCTCGTCCACAAATATATTGAGGGAAGGCAACGAAGAGGAATTGAAAGCAAGGCAGAATTGCAGGAAACAGATTTCAGGAGGTAGATACGAATCGCCTTTAAAGCACATGAAAAGCGGCAAAACGTCGACAATGATGCCCTTGGCCAAAAAGGGCGTATGCGTTTTTTCCTGAATATATTCAGGAAAAAACGCATACGCCCTTTTTGGCCAACCAAGCAACCTGGAAAGGCAAATCAGCGCTACAAAGAAGTCTCGCTTCCCATCGGTCAAAAGGGCCATGCTGCAAAAAGTGTCAAAACCAGAAATGCAGGACAGGCCATGGAGAAATGGCAGCCTTGCTACACTGATGGGCGGGATGTAAATTGCCAACAGCCACTCTGGAGAAGTGTACGTTGTGTCCTGAAACATCGAAAAAAAAACAGCTTAGGGAGCATAGGGCACGTCCACTCATGGGCATATAAATTGGAAAAACTAAAAATCAGCAAGACACAGGCACCCGAAAGTTTAGGTCTGCTCTGTTGACAAGAACCTCCACTTCATGACACCTTAAATATCCCAGGAAAGAGAAAAATGGATAAAGAAGTTGTGGTCCTTATGTACAATGGAATATCACTCAGACATGAAATCAATGTTATAAGGCTAGTAGAAGCAAGATGAGTGGAGTTAGGTACGACGATTCTAAGTGAAATAAGTCACACAGAAAAAGACACTTATCATAAGCTATCACTTATAGAGGGAATGTAAAAACCGCTACACTTGAACTGAATTACAAAACAGAACAGAGTCACACGTTTAGAAAACACACTATGGCTGCTTAACGGGAAAGGTGAGGTGGGGTGATGCATAAAACAAGGGTTTCAAATCCGCTCAGATACCGTTCCATACACCCATTATGTAATAGACAAGACCTACTCCTTGCTCAGTGAACTGGACTCAACACCCCCTATTCACCGCGCAAGAATATATGTGACTAGTAAGAATCTTAAAACCTATATATTGATATCTCTCTGGAAGTGAGTCAAGTGGGTGTAAAGCCGCATAAACAGAGCCATGAAAAGCAGCTAAACCCCATTATAAAAATAAATTACTTTTAAAAACCCGTAAAACAAAGACAGTGAAAGAGAGAGACATTCTTACAAAATTCGTTCAGAGGCTGTGATGCAACCTGGTTTGACCATATCTAGACTCACAGCTGGATGAGACATAAGGGTGGACACTCTTGGGGCTGAGAGGTTGGGTGAGGTTGCGTGAGCAAACGCAGACCCTTTAAAGTAATACTGCGTGGTACCCATCCCATGGGTCCCAAATCTCCAGGTTCAAGGGCATCTTCCTACATCGAAAACATGCATGAGAAACCCAGAAGATGGTACACCATGTGATTTTGAAAGGTTTCTAAAACGCACCTCATTTCTCATCTCCTTGTGCTCGGGTTCGCCATTCCAGCTACTTTACTAGCAATCTCCCTACTTGGAGAATCAGCACCTTTAAGCTCCTGTTCCCTACAGGATGCAATTTGTCCTGAGGATGAACGGGAAGAGGGGCAACCAATGAGAGACTAGATCTAGGTGTTGGGACAGGCACAGGTCACTCTATTTTCCCAACAGGAAGAAGAATTAACCACAGGCTCAGCCTGCCGCCGGGAACCAGAATAGGGCCTGAGGCAATCCCGTGCTTTTGCGGCCAGCTCCCAAAAAAGACAGTTGAAAAATGGAGCTCAGGGGCACTGCAATTCACAAACCTGCAGAGTTATAAATGATAACTCTCGTCCACAAATATATTGAGGGAAGGCAACGAAGAGGAATTGAAAGCAAGGCAGAATTGCAGGAAACAGATTTCAGGAGGTAGATACGAATCGCCTTTAAAGCACATGAAAAGCGGCAAAACGTCGACAATGATGCCCTTGGCCAAAAAGGGCGTATGCGTTTTTTCCTGAATATATTCAGGAAAAAACGCATACGCCCTTTTTGGCCAACCAAGCAACCTGGAAAGGCAAATCAGCGCTACAAAGAAGTCTCGCTTCCCATCGGTCAAAAGGGCCATGCTGCAAAAAGTGTCAAAACCAGAAATGCAGGACAGGCCATGGAGAAATGGCAGCCTTGCTACACTGATGGGCGGGATGTAAATTGCCAACAGCCACTCTGGAGAAGTGTACGTTGTGTCCTGAAACATCGAAAAAAAAACAGCTTAGGGAGCATAGGGCACGTCCACTCATGGGCATATAAATTGGAAAAACTAAAAATCAGCAAGACACAGGCACCCGAAAGTTTAGGTCTGCTCTGTTGACAAGAACCTCCACTTCATGACACCTTAAATATCCCAGGAAAGAGAAAAATGGATAAAGAAGTTGTGGTCCTTATGTACAATGGAATATCACTCAGACATGAAATCAATGTTATAAGGCTAGTAGAAGCAAGATGAGTGGAGTTAGGTACGACGATTCTAAGTGAAATAAGTCACACAGAAAAAGACACTTATCATAAGCTATCACTTATAGAGGGAATGTAAAAACCGCTACACTTGAACTGAATTACAAAACAGAACAGAGTCACACGTTTAGAAAACACACTATGGCTGCTTAACGGGAAAGGTGAGGTGGGGTGATGCATAAAACAAGGGTTTCAAATCCGCTCAGATACCGTTCCATACACCCATTATGTAATAGACAAGACCTACTCCTTGCTCAGTGAACTGGACTCAACACCCCCTATTCACCGCGCAAGAATATATGTGACTAGTAAGAATCTTAAAACCTATATATTGATATCTCTCTGGAAGTGAGTCAAGTGGGTGTAAAGCCGCATAAACAGAGCCATGAAAAGCAGCTAAACCCCATTATAAAAATAAATTACTTTTAAAAACCCGTAAAACAAAGACAGTGAAAGAGAGAGACATTCTTACAAAATTCGTTCAGAGGCTGTGATGCAACCTGGTTTGACCATATCTAGACTCACAGCTGGATGAGACATAAGGGTGGACACTCTTGGGGCTGAGAGGTTGGGTGAGGTTGCGTGAGCAAACGCAGACCCTTTAAAGTAATACTGCGTGGTACCCATCCCATGGGTCCCAAATCTCCAGGTTCAAGGGCATCTTCCTACATCGAAAACATGCATGAGAAACCCAGAAGATGGTACACCATGTGATTTTGAAAGGTTTCTAAAACGCACCTCATTTCTCATCTCCTTGTGCTCGGGTTCGCCATTCCAGCTACTTTACTAGCAATCTCCCTACTTGGAGAATCAGCACCTTTAAGCTCCTGTTCCCTACAGGATGCAATTTGTCCTGAGGATGAACGGGAAGAGGGGCAACCAATGAGAGACTAGATCTAGGTGTTGGGACAGGCACAGGTCACTCTATTTTCCCAACAGGAAGAAGAATTAACCACAGGCTCAGCCTGCCGCCGGGAACCAGAATAGGGCCTGAGGCAATCCCGTGCTTTTGCGGCCAGCTCCCAAAAAAGACAGTTGAAAAATGGAGCTCAGGGGCACTGCAATTCACAAACCTGCAGAGTTATAAATGATAACTCTCGTCCACAAATATATTGAGGGAAGGCAACGAAGAGGAATTGAAAGCAAGGCAGAATTGCAGGAAACAGATTTCAGGAGGTAGATACGAATCGCCTTTAAAGCACATGAAAAGCGGCAAAACGTCGACAATGATGCCCTTGGCCAAAAAGGGCGTATGCGTTTTTTCCTGAATATATTCAGGAAAAAACGCATACGCCCTTTTTGGCCAACCAAGCAACCTGGAAAGGCAAATCAGCGCTACAAAGAAGTCTCGCTTCCCATCGGTCAAAAGGGCCATGCTGCAAAAAGTGTCAAAACCAGAAATGCAGGACAGGCCATGGAGAAATGGCAGCCTTGCTACACTGATGGGCGGGATGTAAATTGCCAACAGCCACTCTGGAGAAGTGTACGTTGTGTCCTGAAACATCGAAAAAAAAACAGCTTAGGGAGCATAGGGCACGTCCACTCATGGGCATATAAATTGGAAAAACTAAAAATCAGCAAGACACAGGCACCCGAAAGTTTAGGTCTGCTCTGTTGACAAGAACCTCCACTTCATGACACCTTAAATATCCCAGGAAAGAGAAAAATGGATAAAGAAGTTGTGGTCCTTATGTACAATGGAATATCACTCAGACATGAAATCAATGTTATAAGGCTAGTAGAAGCAAGATGAGTGGAGTTAGGTACGACGATTCTAAGTGAAATAAGTCACACAGAAAAAGACACTTATCATAAGCTATCACTTATAGAGGGAATGTAAAAACCGCTACACTTGAACTGAATTACAAAACAGAACAGAGTCACACGTTTAGAAAACACACTATGGCTGCTTAACGGGAAAGGTGAGGTGGGGTGATGCATAAAACAAGGGTTTCAAATCCGCTCAGATACCGTTCCATACACCCAATATGTAATAGACAAGACCTACTCCTTGCTCAGTGAACTGGACTCAACACCCCCTATTCACCGCACAAGAATATATGTGACTAGTAAGAATCTTAAAACCTATATATTGATATCTCTCTGGAAGTGAGTCAAGTGGGTGTAAAGCCGCATAAACAGAGCCATGAAAAGCAGCTAAACCCCATTATAAAAATAAATTACTTTTAAAAACCCGTAAAACAAAGACAGTGAAAGAGAGAGACATTCTTACAAAATTCGTTCAGAGGCTGTGATGCAACCTGGATTGACCATATCTAGACCCACAGCTGGATGAGACATAAGGGTGGACACTCTTGGGGCTGAGAGTTTGGGTGAGGTTGCGTGAGCAAACGCAGACCCTTTAAAGTAATACTGCGTGGTACCCATCCCATGGGTCCCAAATCTCCAGGTTCAAGGGCATCTTCCTACATCGAAAACATGCATGAGAAACCCAGAAGATGGTACACCATGTGATTTTGAAAGGTTTCTAAAACGCACCTCATTTCTCATCTCCTTGTGCTCGGGTTCGCCATTCCAGCTACTTTACTAGCAATCTCCCTACTTGGAGAATCAGCACCTTTAAGCTCCTGTTCCCTACAGGTTGCAATTTGTCCTGAGGATGAACGGGAAGAGGGGCAACCAATGAGAGACTAGATCTAGGTGTTGGGACAGGCACAGGTCACTCTATTTTCCCAACAGGAAGAAGAATTAACCACAGGCTCAGCCTGCCGCCCGGAACCAGAATAGGGCCTGAGGCAATCCCGTGCTTTTGCGGCCAGCTCCCAAAAAAGACAGTTGAAAAATGGAGCTCAGGGGCACTGCAATTCACAAACCTGCAGAGTTATAAATGATAACTCTCGTCCACAAATATATTGAGGGAAGGCAACGAAGAGGAATTCAAAGCAAGGCAGAATTGCAGGAAACAGATTTCAGGAGGTAGATACGAATCGCCTTTAAAGCACATGAAAAGCGGCAAAACGTCGACAATGATGCCCTTGGCCAAAAAGGGCGTATGCGTTTTTTCCTGAATATATTCAGGAAAAAACGCATACGCCCTTTTTGGCCAACCAAGCAACCTGGAAAGGCAAATCAGCGCTACAAAGAAGTCTCGCTTCCCATCGGTGAAAAGGGCCATGCTGCAAAAAGTGTCAAAACGAGAAATGCAGGACAGGCCATGGAGAAATGGCAGCCTTGCTACACTGATGGGCGGAATGTAAATTGCCAACAGCCACTCTGGAGAAGTGTACGTTGTGTCCTGAAACATCGAAAAAAAAACAGCTTAGGGAGCATAGGGCACGTCCACTCATGGGCATATAAATTGGAAAAACTAAAAATCAGCAAGACACAGGCACCCGAAAGTTTAGGTCTGCTCTGTTGACAAGAACCTCCACTTCATGACACCTTAAATATCCCAGGAAAGAGAAAAATGGATAAAGAAGTTGTGGTCCTTATGTACAATGGAATATCACTCAGACATGAAATCAATGTCATAAGGCTAGTAGAAGCAAGATGAGTGGAGTTAGGTACGACGATTCTAAGTGAAATAAGTCACACAGAAAAAGACACTTATCATAAGCTATCACTTATAGAGGGAATGTAAAAACCGCTACACTTGAACTGAATTACAAAACAGAACAGAGTCACACGTTTAGAAAACACACTATGGCTGCTTAACGGGAAAGGTGAGGTGGGGTGATGCATAAAACAAGGGTTTCAAATCCGCTCAGATACCGTTCCATACACCCATTATGTAATAGACAAGACCTACTCCTTGCTCAGTGAACTGGACTCAACACCCCCTATTCACCGCACAGGAATATATGTGACTAGTAAGAATCTTAAAACCTATATATTGATATCTCTCTGGAAGTGAGTCAAGTGGGTGTAAAGCCGCATAAACAGAGCCATGAAAAGCAGCTAAACCCCATTATAAAAATAAATTACTTTTAAAAACCCGTAAAACAAAGACAGTGAAAGAGAGAGACATTCTTACAAAATTCGTTCAGAGGCTGTGATGCAACCTGGATTGACCATATCTAGACTCACAGCTGGATGAGACATAAGGGTGGACACTCTTGGGGCTGAGAGGTTGGGTGAGGTTGCGTGAGCAAATGCAGACCCTTTAAAGTAATACTGCGTGGTACCCATCCCATGGGTCCCAAATCTCCAGGATCAAGGGCATCTTCCTACATCGAAAACATGCATGAGAAACCCAGAAGATGGTACACCATGTGATTTTGAAAGGTTTCTAAAACGCACCTCATTTCTCATCTCCTTGTGCTCGGGTTCGCCATTCCAGCTACTTTACTAGCAATCTCCCTACTTGGAGAATCAGCACCTTTAAGCTCCTGTTCCCTACAGGTTGCAATTTGTCCTGAGGATGAACGGGAAGAGGGGCAACCAATGAGAGACTAGATCTAGGTGTTGGGACAGGCACAGGTCACTCTATTTTCCCAACAGGAAGAAGAATTAACCACAGGCTCAGCCTGCCGCCCGGAACCAGAATAGGGCCTGAGGCAATCCCGTGCTTTTGCGGCCAGCTCCCAAAAAAGACAGTTGAAAAATGGAGCTCAGGGGCACTGCAATTCACAAACCTGCAGAGTTATAAATGATAACTCTCGTCCACAAATATATTGAGGGAAGGCAACGAAGAGGAATTCAAAGCAAGGCAGAATTGCAGGAAACAGATTTCAGGAGGTAGATACGAATCGCCTTTAAAGCACATGAAAAGTGGCAAAACGTCGACAATGATGCCCTTGGCCAAAAAGGGCGTATGCGTTTTTTCCTGAATATATTCAGGAAAAAACGCATACGCCCTTTTTGGCCAACCAAGCAACCTGGAAATGCAAATCAGCACTACAAAGAAGTCTCGCTTCCCATCGGTGAAAAGGGCCATGCTGCAAAAAGTGTCAAAACGAGAAATGCAGGACAGGCCATGGAGAAATGGCAGCCTTGCTACACTGATGGGCGGAATGTAAATTGCCAACAGCCACTCTGGAGAAGTGTACGTTGTGTCCTGAAACATCGAAAAAAAAAACAGCTTAGGGAGCATAGGGCACGTCCACTCATGGGCATATAAATTGGAAAAACTAAAAATCAGCAAGACACAGGCACCCGAAAGTTTAGGTCTGCTCTGTTGACAAGAACCTCCACTTCATGACACCGTAAATATCCCAGGAAAGAGAAAAATGGATAAAGAAGTTGTGGTCCTTATGTACAATGGAATATCACTCAGACATGAAATCAATGTCATAAGGTTAGTAGAAGCAAGATGAGTGGAGTTAGGTACGACGATTCTAAGTGAAATAAGTCACACAGAAAAAGACACTTATCATAAGCTATCACTTATAGAGGGAATGTAAAAACCGCTACACTTGAACTGAATTACAAAACAGAACAGAGTCACACGTTTAGAAAACACACTATGGCTGCTTAACGGGAAAGGTGAGGTGGGGTGATGCATAAAACAAGGGTTTCAAATCCGCTCAGATACCGTTCCATACACCCATTATGTAATAGACAAGACCTACTCCTTGCTCAGTGAACTGGACTCAACACCCCCTATTCACCGCACAGGAATATATGTGACTAGTAAGAATCTTAAAACCTATATATTGATATCTCTCTGGAAGTGAGTCAAGTGGGTGTAAAGCCGCATAAACAGAGCCATGAAAAGCAGCTAAACCCCATTATAAAAATAAATTACTTTTAAAAACCCGTAAAACAAAGACAGTGAAAGAGAGAGACATTCTTACAAAATTCGTTCAGAGGCTGTGATGCAACCTGGATTGACCATATCTAGACCCACAGCTGGATGAGACAAAAGGGTGGACACTCTTGGGGCTGAGAGTTTGGGTGAGGTTGCGTGAGCAAACGCAGACCCTTTAAAGTAATACTGCGTGGTACCCATCCCATGGGTCCCAAATCTCCAGGTTCAAGGGCATCTTCCTACATCGAAAACATGCATGAGAAACCCAGAAGATGGTACACCATGTGATTTTGAAAGGTTTCTAAAACGCACCTCATTTCTCATCTCCTTGTGCTCGGGTTCGCCATTCCAGCTACTTTACTAGCAATCTCCCTACTTGGAGAATCAGCACCTTTAAGCTCCTGTTCCCTACAGGTTGCAATTTGTCCTGAGGATGAACGGGAAGAGGGGCAACCAATGAGAGACTAGATCTAGGTGTTGGGACAGGCACAGGTCACTCTATTTTCCCAACAGGAAGAAGAATTAACCACAGGCTCAGCCTGCCGCCCGGAACCAGAATAGGGCCTGAGGCAATCCCGTGCTTTTGCGGCCAGCTCCCAAAAAAGACAGTTGAAAAATGGAGCTCAGGGGCACTGCAATTCACAAACCTGCAGAGTTATAAATGATAACTCTCGTCCACAAATATATTGAGGGAAGGCAACGAAGAGGAATTCAAAGCAAGGCAGAATTGCAGGAAACAGATTTCAGGAGGTAGATACGAATCGCCTTTAAAGCACATGAAAAGCGGCAAAACGTCGACAATGATGCCCTTGGCCAAAAAGGGCGTATGCGTTTTTTCCTGAATATATTCAGGAAAAAACGCATACGCCCTTTTTGGCCAACCAAGCAACCTGGAAAGGCAAATCAGCGCTACAAAGAAGTCTCGCTTCCCATCGGTGAAAAGGGCCATGCTGCAAAAAGTGTCAAAACGAGAAATGCAGGACAGGCCATGGAGAAATGGCAGCCTTGCTACACTGATGGGCGGAATGTAAATTGCCAACAGCCACTCTGGAGAAGTGTACGTTGTGTCCTGAAACATCGAAAAAAAAACAGCTTAGGGAGCATAGGGCACGTCCACTCATGGGCATATAAATTGGAAAAACTAAAAATCAGCAAGACACAGGCACCCGAAAGTTTAGGTCTGCTCTGTTGACAAGAACCTCCACTTCATGACACCTTAAATATCCCAGGAAAGAGAAAAATGGATAAAGAAGTTGTGGTCCTTATGTACAATGGAATATCACTCAGACATGAAATCAATGTCATAAGGCTAGTAGAAGCAAGATGAGTGGAGTTAGGTACGACGATTCTAAGTGAAATAAGTCACACAGAAAAAGACACTTATCATAAGCTATCACTTATAGAGGGAATGTAAAAACCGCTACACTTGAACTGAATTACAAAACAGAACAGAGTCACACGTTTAGAAAACACACTATGGCTGCTTAACGGGAAAGGTGAGGTGGGGTGATGCATAAAACAAGGGTTTCAAATCCGCTCAGATACCGTTCCATACACCCATTATGTAATAGACAAGACCTACTCCTTGCTCAGTGAACTGGACTCAACACCCCCTATTCACCGCACAGGAATATATGTGCCTAGTAAGAATCTTAAAACCTATATATTGATATCTCTCTGGAAGTGAGTCAAGTGGGTGTAAAGCCGCATAAACAGAGCCATGAAAAGCAGCTAAACCCCATTATAAAAATAAATTACTTTTAAAAACCCGTAAAACAAAGACAGTGAAAGAGAGAGACATTCTTACAAAATTCGTTCAGAGGCTGTGATGCAACCTGGATTGACCATATCTAGACTCACAGCTGGATGAGACATAAGGGTGGACACTCTTGGGGCTGAGAGGTTGGGTGAGGTTGCGTGAGCAAATGCAGACCCTTTAAAGTAATACTGCGTGGTACCCATCCCATGGGTCCCAAATCTCCAGGATCAAGGGCATCTTCCTACATCGAAAACATGCATGAGAAACCCAGAAGATGGTACACCATGTGATTTTGAAAGGTTTCTAAAACGCACCTCATTTCTCATCTCCTTGTGCTCGGGTTCGCCATTCCAGCTACTTTACTAGCAATCTCCCTACTTGGAGAATCAGCACCTTTAAGCTCCTGTTCCCTACAGGTTGCAATTTGTCCTGAGGATGAACGGGAAGAGGGGCAACCAATGAGAGACTAGATCTAGGTGTTGGGACAGGCACAGGTCACTCTATTTTCCCAACAGGAAGAAGAATTAACCACAGGCTCAGCCTGCCGCCCGGAACCAGAATAGGGCCTGAGGCAATCCCGTGCTTTTGCGGCCAGCTCCCAAAAAAGACAGTTGAAAAATGGAGCTCAGGGGCACTGCAATTCACAAACCTGCAGAGTTATAAATGATAACTCTCGTCCACAAATATATTGAGGGAAGGCAACGAAGAGGAATTCAAAGCAAGGCAGAATTGCAGGAAACAGATTTCAGGAGGTAGATACGAATCGCCTTTAAAGCACATGAAAAGTGGCAAAACGTCGACAATGATGCCCTTGGCCAAAAAGGGCGTATGCGTTTTTTCCTGAATATATTCAGGAAAAAACGCATACGCCCTTTTTGGCCAACCAAGCAACCTGGAAAGGCAAATCAGCACTACAAAGAAGTCTCGCTTCCCATCGGTGAAAAGGGCCATGCTGCAAAAAGTGTCAAAACGAGAAATGCAGGACAGGCCATGGAGAAATGGCAGCCTTGCTACACTGATGGGCGGAATGTAAATTGCCAACAGCCACTCTGGAGAAGTGTACGTTGTGTCCTGAAACATCGAAAAAAAAAACAGCTTAGGGAGCATAGGGCACGTCCACTCATGGGCATATAAATTGGAAAAACTAAAAATCAGCAAGACACAGGCACCCGAAAGTTTAGGTCTGCTCTGTTGACAAGAACCTCCACTTCATGACACCGTAAATATCCCAGGAAAGAGAAAAATGGATAAAGAAGTTGTGGTCCTTATGTACAATGGAATATCACTCAGACATGAAATCAATGTCATAAGGCTAGTAGAAGCAAGATGAGTGGAGTTATGTACGACGATTCTAAGTGAAATAAGTCACACAGAAAAAGACACTTATCATAAGCTATCACTTATAGAGGGAATGTAAAAACCGCTACACTTGAACTGAATTACAAAACAGAACAGAGTCACACGTTTAGAAAACACACTATGGCTGCTTAACGGGAAAGGTGAGGTGGGGTGATGCATAAAACAAGGGTTTCAAATTCGCTCAGATACCGTTCCATACACCCAATATGTAATAGACAAGACCTACTCCTTGCTCAGTGAACTGGACTCAACACCCCCTATTCACCGCACAAGAATATATGTGACTAGTAAGAATCTTAAAACCTATATATTGATATCTCTATGGAAGTGAGTCAAGTGGGTGTAAAGCCGCATAAACAGAGCCATGAAAAGCAGCTAAACCCCATTATAAAAATAAATTACTTTTAAAAACCCGTAAAACAAAGACAGTGAAAGAGAGAGACATTCTTACAAAATTCGTTCAGAGGCTGTGATGCAACCTGGATTGACCATATCTAGACCCACAGCTGGATGAGACATAAGGGTGGACACTCTTGGGGCTGAGAGGTTGGGTGAGGTTGCGTGAGCAAACGCAGACCCTTTAAAGTAATACTGCGTGGTACCCATCCCATGGGTCCCAAATCTCCAGGTTCAAGGGCATCTTCCTACATCGAAAACATGCATGAGAAACCCAGAAGATGGTACACCATGTGATTTTGAAAGGTTTCTAAAACGCACCTCATTTCTCATCTCCTTGTGCTCGGGTTCGCCATTCCAGCTACTTTCCTAGCAATCTCCCTACTTGGAGAATCAGCACCTTAAAGCTCCTGTTCCCTACAGGTTGCAATTTGTCCTGAGGATGAACGGGAAGAGGGGCAACCAATGAGAGACTAGATCTAGGTGTTGGGACAGGCACAGGTCACTCTATTTTCCCAACAGGAAGAAGAATTAACCACAGGCTCAGCCTGCCGCCCGGAACCAGAATAGGGCCTGAGGCAATCCCGTGCTTTTGCGGCCAGCTCCCAAAAAAGACAGTTGAAAAATGGAGCTCAGGGGCACTGCAATTCACAAACCTGCAGAGTTATAAATGATAACTCTCGTCCACAAATATATTGAGGGAAGGCAACGAAGAGGAATTCAAAGCAAGGCAGAATTGCAGGAAACAGATTTCAGGAGGTAGATACGAATCGCCTTTAAAGCACATGAAAAGTGGCAAAACGTCGACAATGATGCCCTTGGCCAAAAAGGGCGTATGCGTTTTTTCCTGAATATATTCAGGAAAAAACGCATACGCCCTTTTTGGCCAACCAAGCAACCTGGAAAGGCAAATCAGCACTACAAAGAAGTCTCGCTTCCCATCGGTGAAAAGGGCCATGCTGCAAAAAGTGTCAAAACGAGAAATGCAGGACAGGCCATGGAGAAATGGCAGCCTTGCTACACTGATGGGCGGAATGTAAATTGCCAACAGCCACTCTGGAGAAGTGTACGTTGTGTCCTGAAACATCGAAAAAAAAAACAGCTTAGGGAGCATAGGGCACGTCCACTCATGGGCATATAAATTGGAAAAACTAAAAATCAGCAAGACACAGGCACCCGAAAGTTTAGGTCTGCTCTGTTGACAAGAACCTCCACTTCATGACACCGTAAATATCCCAGGAAAGAGAAAAATGGATAAAGAAGTTGTGGTCCTTATGTACAATGGAATATCACTCAGACATGAAATCAATGTCATAAGGTTAGTAGAAGCAAGATGAGTGGAGTTAGGTACGACGATTCTAAGTGAAATAAGTCACACAGAAAAAGACACTTATCATAAGCTATCACTTATAGAGGGAATGTAAAAACCGCTACACTTGAACTGAATTACAAAACAGAACAGAGTCACACGTTTAGAAAACACACTATGGCTGCTTAACGGGAAAGGTGAGGTGGGGTGATGCATAAAACAAGGGTTTCAAATCCGCTCAGATACCGTTCCATACACCCATTATGTAATAGACAAGACCTACTCCTTGCTCAGTGAACTGGACTCAACACCCCCTATTCACCGCACAGGAATATATGTGACTAGTAAGAATCTTAAAACCTATATATTGATATCTCTCTGGAAGTGAGTCAAGTGGGTGTAAAGCCGCATAAACAGAGCCATGAAAAGCAGCTAAACCCCATTATAAAAATAAATTACTTTTAAAAACCCGTAAAACAAAGACAGTGAAAGAGAGAGACATTCTTACAAAATTCGTTCAGAGGCTGTGATGCAACCTGGTTTGACCATATCTAGACTCACAGCTGGATGAGACATAAGGGTGGACACTCTTGGGGCTGAGAGGTTGGGTGAGGTTGCGTGAGCAAACGCAGACCCTTTAAAGTAATACTGCGTGGTACCCATCCCATGGGTCCCAAATCTCCAGGTTCAAGGGCATCTTCCTACATCGAAAACATGCATGAGAAACCCAGAAGATGGTACACCATGTGATTTTGAAAGGTTTCAAAACGCACCTCATTTCTCATCTCCTTGTGCTCGGGTTCGCCATTCCAGCTACTTTCCTAGCAATCTCCCTACTTGGAGAATCAGCACCTTTAAGCTCCTGTTCCCTACAGGTTGCAAATTGTCCTGAGGATGAACGGGAAAAGGGGCAACCAATGAGAGACAAGATCTAGGTGTTGGGACAGGCACAGGTCACTCTATTTTCCCAACAGGAAGAAGAATTAACCACAGGCTCAGCCTGCCGCCGGGAACCAGAATAGGGCCTGAGGCAATCCCGTGCTTTTGCGGCCAGCTCCCAAAAAAGACAGTTGAAAAATGGAGCTCAGGGGCACTGCAATTCACAAACCTGCAGAGTTATAAATGATAACTCTCGTCCACAAATATATTGAGGGAAGGCAACGAAGAGGAATTCAAAGCAAGGCAGAATTGCAGGAAACAGATTTCAGGAGGTAGATACGAATCGCCTTTAAAGCACATGAAAAGCGGCAAAACGTCGACAATGATGCCCTTGGCCAAAAAGGGCGTATGCGTTTTTTCCTGAATATATTCAGGAAAAAACGCATACGCCCTTTTTGGCCAACCAAGCAACCTGGAAAGGCAAATCAGCGCTACAAAGAAGTCTCGCTTCCCATCGGTGAAAAGGGCCATGCTGCAAAAAGTGACAAAACGAGAAATGCAGGACAGGCCATGGAGAAATGGCAGCCTTGCTACACTGATGGGCGGGATGTAAATTGCCAACAGCCACTCTGGAGAAGTGTACGTTGTGTCCTGAAACATCGAAAAAAAAACAGCTTAGGGAGCATAGGGCACGTCCACTCATGGGCATATAAATTGGAAAAACTAAAAATCAGCAAGACACAGGCACACGAAAGTTTAGGTCTGCTCTGTTGACAAGAACCTCCACTTCATGACACCTTAAATATCCCAGGAAAGAGAAAAATGGATAAAGAAGTTGTGGTCCTTATGTACAATGGAATATCACTCAGACATGAAATCAATGTTATAAGGCTAGTAGAAGCAAGATGAGTGGAGTTAGGTACGACGATTCTAAGTGAAATAAGTCACACAGAAAAAGACACTTATCATAAGCTATCACTTATAGAGGGAATGTAAAAACCGCTACACTTGAACTGAATTACAAAACAGAACAGAGTCACACGTTTAGAAAACACACTATGGCTGCTTAACGGGAAAGGTGAGGTGGGGTGATGCATAAAACAAGGGTTTCAAATCCGCTCAGATACCGTTCCATACACCCAATATGTAATA
The DNA here is from genome assembly GCF_028021215.1 of Eschrichtius robustus. Taxonomy (NCBI): domain Eukaryota; kingdom Metazoa; phylum Chordata; class Mammalia; order Artiodactyla; family Eschrichtiidae; genus Eschrichtius; species Eschrichtius robustus. The sequence continues at coordinate 547,784 of NW_027175216.1, read as the reverse complement.
GACAAGACCTACTCCTTGCTCAGTGAACTGGACTCAACACCCCCTATTCACCGCACAAGAATATATGTGACTAGTAAGAATCTTAAAACCTATATATTGATATCTCTCTGGAAGTGAGTCAAGTGGGTGTAAAGCCGCATAAACAGAGCCATGAAAAGCAGCTAAACCCCATTATAAAAATAAATTACTTTTAAAAACCCGTAAAACAAAGACACTGAAAGAGAGAGACATTCTTACAAAATTCGTTCAGAGGCTGTGATGCAACCTGCATTGACCATATCTACACCCACAGATGGATGAGACATAAGGGTGGACACTCTTGGGGCTGAGAGGTTGGGTGAGGTTGCGTGAGCAAACGCAGACCCTTTAACGTAATACTGCGTGGTACCCATCCCATGGGTCCCAAATCTCCAGGTTCAAGGGCATCTTCCTACATCGAAAACATGCATGAGAAACCCAGAAGATGGTACACCATGTGATTTTGAAAGGTTTCTAAAACGCACCTCATTTCTCATCTCCTTGTGCTCGGGTTCGCCATTCCAGCTACTTTACTAGCAATCTCCCTACTTGGAGAATCAGCACCTTTAAGCTCCTGTTCCCTACAGGTTGCAATTTGTCCTGAGGATGAACGGGAAGAGGGGCAACCAATGAGAGACTAGATCTAGGTGTTGGGACAGGCACAGGTCACTCTATTTTCCCAACAGGAAGAAGAATTAACCACAGGCTCAGCCTGCCGCCCGGAACCAGAATAGGGCCTGAGGCAATCCCGTGCTTTTGCGGCCAGCTCCCAAAAAAGACAGTTGAAAAATGGAGCTCAGGGGCACTGCAATTCACAAACCTGCAGAGTTATAAATGATAACTCTCGTCCACAAATATATTGAGGGAAGGCAACGAAGAGGAATTCAAAGCAAGGCAGAATTGCAGGAAACAGATTTCAGGAGGTAGATACGAATCGCCTTTAAAGCACATGAAAAGCGGCAAAACGTCGACAATGATGCCCTTGGCCAAAAAGGGCGTATGCGTTTTTTCCTGAATATATTCAGGAAAAAACGCATACGCCCTTTTTGGCCAACCAAGCAACCTGGAAAGGCAAATCAGCGCTACAAAGAAGTCTCGCTTCCCATCGGTGAAAAGGGCCATGCTGCAAAAAGTGTCAAAACGAGAAATGCAGGACAGGCCATGGAGAAATGGCAGCCTTGCTACACTGATGGGCGGAATGTAAATTGCCAACAGCCACTCTGGAGAAGTGTACGTTGTGTCCTGAAACATCGAAAAAAAAACAGCTTAGGGAGCATAGGGCACGTCCACTCATGGGCATATAAATTGGAAAAACTAAAAATCAGCAAGACACAGGCACCCGAAAGTTTAGGTCTGCTCTGTTGACAAGAACCTCCACTTCATGACACCTTAAATATCCCAGGAAAGAGAAAAATGGATAAAGAAGTTGTGGTCCTTATGTACAATGGAATATCACTCAGACATGAAATCAATGTCATAAGGCTAGTAGAAGCAAGATGAGTGGAGTTATGTACGACGATTCTAAGTGAAATAAGTCACACAGAAAAAGACACTTATCATAAGCTATCACATATAGAGGGAATGTAAAAACCGCTACACTTGAACTGAATTACAAAACAGAACAGAGTCACACGTTTAGAAAACACACTATGGCTGCTTAACGGGAAAGGTGAGGTGGGGTGATGCATAAAACAAGGGTTTCAAATCCGCTCAGATACCGTTCCATACACCCATTATGTAATAGACAAGACCTACTCCTTGCTCAGTGAACTGGACTCAACACCCCCTATTCACCGCACAGGAATATATGTGACTAGTAAGAATCTTAAAACCTATATATTGATATCTCTCTGGAAGTGAGTCAAGTGGGTTTAAAGCCGCATAAACAGAGCCATGAAAAGCAGCTAAACCCCATTATAAAAATAAATTACTTTTAAAAACCCGTAAAACAAAGACAGTGAAAGAGAGAGACATTCTTACAAAATTCGTTCAGAGGCTGTGATGCAACCTGGATTGACCATATCTAGACTCACAGCTGGATGAGACATAAGGGTGGACACTCTTGGGGCTGAGAGGTTGGGTGAGGTTGCGTGAGCAAACGCAGACCCTTTAAAGTAATACTGCGTGGTACCCATCCCATGGGTCCCAAATCTCCAGGTTCAAGGGCATCTTCCTACATCGAAAACATGCATGAGAAACCCAGAAGATGGTACACCATGTGATTTTGAAAGGTTTCTAAAACGCACCTCATTTCTCATCTCCTTGTGCTCGGGTTCGCCATTCCAGCTACTTTACTAGCAATCTCCCTACTTGGAGAATCAGCACCTTTAAGCTCCTGTTCCCTACAGGTTGCAATTTGTCCTGAGGATGAACGGGAAGAGGGGCAACCAATGAGAGACTAGATCTAGGTGTTGGGACAGGCACAGGTCACTCTATTTTCCCAACAGGAAGAAGAATTAACCACAGGCTCAGCCTGCCGCCCGGAACCAGAATAGGGCCTGAGGCAATCCCGTGCTTTTGCGGCCAGCTCCCAAAAAAGACAGTTGAAAAATGGAGCTCAGGGGCACTGCAATTCACAAACCTGCAGAGTTATAAATGATAACTCTCGTCCACAAATATATTGAGGGAAGGCAACGAAGAGGAATTCAAAGCAAGGCAGAATTGCAGGAAACAGATTTCAGGAGGTAGATACGAATCGCCTTTAAAGCACATGAAAAGCGGCAAAACGTCGACAATGATGCCCTTGGCCAAAAAGGGCGTATGCGTTTTTTCCTGAATATATTCAGGAAAAAACGCATACGCCCTTTTTGGCCAACCAAGCAACCTGGAAAGGCAAATCAGCGCTACAAAGAAGTCTCGCTTCCCATCGGTGAAAAGGGCCATGCTGCAAAAAGTGTCAAAACGAGAAATGCAGGAGAGGCCATGGAGAAATGGCAGCCTTGCTACACTGATGGGCGGGATGTAAATTGCCAACAGCCACTCTGGAGAAGTGTACCTTGTGTCCTGAAACATCGAAAAAAAAACAGCTTAGGGAGCATAGGGCACGTCCACTCATGGGCATATAAATTGAAAAAATTAAAAATCAGCAAGACACAGGCACCCGAAAGTTTAGGTCTGCTCTGTTGACAAGAACCTCCACTTCATGACACCTTAAATATCCCAGGAAAGAGAAAAATGGATAAAGAAGTTGTGGTCCTTATGTACAATGGAATATCACTCAGACATGAAATCAATGTCATAAGGCTAGTAGAAGCAAGATGAGTGGAGTTATGTACGACGATTCTAAGTGAAATAAGTCACACAGAAAAAGACACTTATCATAAGCTATCACTTATAGAGGGAATGTAAAAACCGCTACACTTGAACTGAATTACAAAACAGAACAGAGTCACACGTTTAGAAAACACACTATGGCTGCTTAACGGGAAAGGTGAGGTGGGGTGATGCATAAAACAAGGGTTTCAAATTCGCTCAGATACCGTTCCATACACCCAATATGTAATAGACAAGACCTACTCCTTGCTCAGTGAACTGGACTCAACACCCCCTATTCACCGCACAAGAATATATGTGACTAGTAAGAATCTTAAAACCTATATATTGATATCTCTATGGAAGTGAGTCAAGTGGGTGTAAAGCCGCATAAACAGAGCCATGAAAAGCAGCTAAACCCCATTATAAAAATAAATTACTTTTAAAAACCCGTAAAACAAAGACAGTGAAAGAGAGAGACATTCTTACAAAATTCGTTCAGAGGCTGTGATGCAACCTGGATTGACCATATCTAGACCCACAGCTGGATGAGACATAAGGGTGGACACTCTTGGGGCTGAGAGGTTGGGTGAGGTTGCGTGAGCAAACGCAGACCCTTTAAAGTAATACTGCGTGGTACCCATCCCATGGGTCCCAAATCTCCAGGTTCAAGGGCATCTTCCTACATCGAAAACATGCATGAGAAACCCAGAAGATGGTACACCATGTGATTTTGAAAGGTTTCTAAAACGCACCTCATTTCTCATCTCCTTGTGCTCGGGTTCGCCATTCCAGCTACTTTCCTAGCAATCTCCCTACTTGGAGAATCAGCACCTTTAAGCTCCTGTTCCCTACAGGTTGCAATTTGTCCTGAGGATGAACGGGAAGAGGGGCAACCAATGAGAGACTAGATCTAGGTGTTGGGACAGGCACAGGTCACTCTATTTTCCCAACAGGAAGAAGAATTAACCACAGGCTCAGCCTGCCGCCCGGAACCAGAATAGGGCCTGAGGCAATCCCGTGCTTTTGCGGCCAGCTCCCAAAAAAGACAGTTGAAAAATGGAGCTCAGGGGCACTGCAATTCACAAACCTGCAGAGTTATAAATGATAACTCTCGTCCACAAATATATTGAGGGAAGGCAACGAAGAGGAATTCAAAGCAAGGCAGAATTGCAGGAAACAGATTTCAGGAGGTAGATACGAATCGCCTTTAAAGCACATGAAAAGTGGCAAAACGTCGACAATGATGCCCTTGGCCAAAAAGGGCGTATGCGTTTTTTCCTGAATATATTCAGGAAAAAACGCATACGCCCTTTTTGGCCAACCAAGCAACCTGGAAAGGCAAATCAGCACTACAAAGAAGTCTCGCTTCCCATCGGTGAAAAGGGCCATGCTGCAAAAAGTGTCAAAACGAGAAATGCAGGACAGGCCATGGAGAAATGGCAGCCTTGCTACACTGATGGGCGGAATGTAAATTGCCAACAGCCACTCTGGAGAAGTGTACGTTGTGTCCTGAAACATCGAAAAAAAAAACAGCTTAGGGAGCATAGGGCACGTCCACTCATGGGCATATAAATTGGAAAAACTAAAAATCAGCAAGACACAGGCACCCGAAAGTTTAGGTCTGCTCTGTTGACAAGAACCTCCACTTCATGACACCGTAAATATCCCAGGAAAGAGAAAAATGGATAAAGAAGTTGTGGTCCTTATGTACAATGGAATATCACTCAGACATGAAATCAATGTCATAAGGTTAGTAGAAGCAAGATGAGTGGAGTTAGGTACGACGATTCTAAGTGAAATAAGTCACACAGAAAAAGACACTTATCATAAGCTATCACTTATAGAGGGAATGTAAAAACCGCTACACTTGAACTGAATTACAAAACAGAACAGAGTCACACGTTTAGAAAACACACTATGGCTGCTTAACGGGAAAGGTGAGGTGGGGTGATGCATAAAACAAGGGTTTCAAATCCGCTCAGATACCGTTCCATACACCCATTATGTAATAGACAAGACCTACTCCTTGCTCAGTGAACTGGACTCAACACCCCCTATTCACCGCACAGGAATATATGTGACTAGTAAGAATCTTAAAACCTATATATTGATATCTCTCTGGAAGTGAGTCAAGTGGGTGTAAAGCCGCATAAACAGAGCCATGAAAAGCAGCTAAACCCCATTATAAAAATAAATTACTTTTAAAAACCCGTAAAACAAAGACAGTGAAAGAGAGAGACATTCTTACAAAATTCGTTCAGAGGCTGTGATGCAACCTGGTTTGACCATATCTAGACTCACAGCTGGATGAGACATAAGGGTGGACACTCTTGGGGCTGAGAGGTTGGGTGAGGTTGCGTGAGCAAACGCAGACCCTTTAAAGTAATACTGCGTGGTACCCATCCCATGGGTCCCAAATCTCCAGGTTCAAGGGCATCTTCCTACATCGAAAACATGCATGAGAAACCCAGAAGATGGTACACCATGTGATTTTGAAAGGTTTCAAAACGCACCTCATTTCTCATCTCCTTGTGCTCGGGTTCGCCATTCCAGCTACTTTCCTAGCAATCTCCCTACTTGGAGAATCAGCACCTTTAAGCTCCTGTTCCCTACAGGTTGCAAATTGTCCTGAGGATGAACGGGAAAAGGGGCAACCAATGAGAGACAAGATCTAGGTGTTGGGACAGGCACAGGTCACTCTATTTTCCCAACAGGAAGAAGAATTAACCACAGGCTCAGCCTGCCGCCGGGAACCAGAATAGGGCCTGAGGCAATCCCGTGCTTTTGCGGCCAGCTCCCAAAAAAGACAGTTGAAAAATGGAGCTCAGGGGCACTGCAATTCACAAACCTGCAGAGTTATAAATGATAACTCTCGTCCACAAATATATTGAGGGAAGGCAACGAAGAGGAATTCAAAGCAAGGCAGAATTGCAGGAAACAGATTTCAGGAGGTAGATACGAATCGCCTTTAAAGCACATGAAAAGCGGCAAAACGTCGACAATGATGCCCTTGGCCAAAAAGGGCGTATGCGTTTTTTCCTGAATATATTCAGGAAAAAACGCATACGCCCTTTTTGGCCAACCAAGCAACCTGGAAAGGCAAATCAGCGCTACAAAGAAGTCTCGCTTCCCATCGGTGAAAAGGGCCATGCTGCAAAAAGTGACAAAACGAGAAATGCAGGACAGGCCATGGAGAAATGGCAGCCTTGCTACACTGATGGGCGGGATGTAAATTGCCAACAGCCACTCTGGAGAAGTGTACGTTGTGTCCTGAAACATCGAAAAAAAAACAGCTTAGGGAGCATAGGGCACGTCCACTCATGGGCATATAAATTGGAAAAACTAAAAATCAGCAAGACACAGGCACACGAAAGTTTAGGTCTGCTCTGTTGACAAGAACCTCCACTTCATGACACCTTAAATATCCCAGGAAAGAGAAAAATGGATAAAGAAGTTGTGGTCCTTATGTACAATGGAATATCACTCAGACATGAAATCAATGTTATAAGGCTAGTAGAAGCAAGATGAGTGGAGTTAGGTACGACGATTCTAAGTGAAATAAGTCACACATAAAAAGACACTTATCATAAGCTATCACTTATAGAGGGAATGTAAAAACCGCTACACTTGAACTGAATTACAAAACAGAACAGAGTCACACGTTTAGAAAACACACTATGGCTGCTTAACGGGAAAGGTGAGGTGGGGTGATGCATAAAACAAGGGTTTCAAATTCGCTCAGATACCGTTCCATACACCCAATATGTAATAGACAAGACCTACTCCTTGCTCAGTGAACTGGACTCAACACCCCCTATTCACCGCACAAGAATATATGTGACTAGTAAGAATCTTAAAACCTATATATTGATATCTCTCTGGAAGTGAGTCAAGTGGGTGTAAAGCCGCATAAACAGAGCCATGAAAAGCAGCTAAACCCCATTATAAAAATAAATTACTTTTAAAAACCCGTAAAACAAAGACAGTGAAAGAGAGAGACATTCTTACAAAATTCGTTCAGAGGCTGTGATGCAACCTGGATTGACCATATCTAGACCCACAGCTGGATGAGACATAAGGGTGGACACTCTTGGGGCTGAGAGGTTGGGTGAGGTTGCGTGAGCAAACGCAGACCCTTTAAAGTAATACTGCGTGGTACCCATCCCATGGGTCCCAAATCTCCAGGTTCAAGGGCATCTTCCTACATCGAAAACATGCATGAGAAACCCAGAAGATGGTACACCATGTGATTTTGAAAGGTTTCTAAAACGCACCTCATTTCTCATCTCCTTGTGCTCGGGTTCGCCATTCCAGCTAATTTACTAGCCATCTCCCTACTTGGAGAATCAGCACCTTTAAGCTCCTGTTCCCTACAGGTTGCAATTTGTCCTGAGGATGAACGGGAAGAGGGGCAACCAATGAGAGACTAGATCTAGGTGTTGGGACAGGCACAGGTCACTCTATTTTCCCAACAGGAAGAAGAATTAACCACAGGCTCAGCCTGCCGCCCGGAACCAGAATAGGGCCTGAGGCAATCCCGTGCTTTTGCGGCCAGCTCCCAAAAAAGACAGTTGAATAATGGAGCTCAGGGGCACTGCAATTCACAAACCTGCAGTTATAAATGATAACTCTCGTCCACAAAAATATTGAGGGAAGGCAACGAAGAGGAATTCAAAGCAAGGCAGAATTGCAGGAAACAGATTTCAGGAGGTAGATACGAATCGCCTTTAAAGCACATGAAAAGCGGCAAAACGTCGACAATGATGCCCTTGGCCAAAAAGGGCGTATGCGTTTTTTCCTGAATATATTCAGGAAAAAACGCATACGCCCTTTTTGGCCAACCAAGCAACCTGGAAAGGCAAATCAGCGCTACAAAGAAGTCTCGCTTCCCATCGGTGAAAAGGGCCATGCTGCAAAAAGTGTCAAAACGAGAAATGCAGGACAGGCCATGGAGAAATGGCAGCCTTGCTACACTGATGGGCGGGATGTAAATTGCCAACAGCCACTCTGGAGAAGTGTACGTTGTGTCCTGAAACATCGAAAAAAAACAGCTTAGGGAGCATAGGGCACGTCCACTCATGGGCATATAAATTGGAAAAACTAAAAATCAGCAAGACACAGGCACCCGAAAGTTTAGGTCTGCTCTGTTGACAAGAACCTCCACTTCATGACACCTTAAATATCCCAGGAAAGAGAAAAATGGATAAAGAAGTTGTGGTCCTTATGTACAATGGAATATCACTCAGACATGAAATCAATGTCATAAGGTTAGTAGAAGCAAGATGAGTGGAGTTAGGTACGACGATTCTAAGTGAAATAAGTCACACAGAAAAAGACACTTATCATAAGCTATCACTTATAGAGGGAATGTAAAAACCGCTACACTTGAACTGAATTACAAAACAGAACAGAGTCACACGTTTAGAAAACACACTATGGCTGCTTAACGGGAAAGGTGAGGTGGGGTGATGCATAAAACAAGGGTTTCAAATCCGCTCAGATACCGTTCCATACACCCATTATGTAATAGACAAGACCTACTCCTTGCTCAGTGAACTGGACTCAACACCCCCTATTCACCACACAGGAATATATGTGACTAGTAAGAATCTTAAAACCTATATATTGATATCTCTCTGGAAGTGAGTCAAGTGGGTGTAAAGCCGCATAAACAGAGCCATGAAAAGCAGCTAAACCCCATTATAAAAATAAATTACTTTTAAAAACCCGTAAAACAAAGACACTGAAAGAGAGAGACATTCTTACAAAATTCGTTCAGAGGCTGTGATGCAACCTGCATTGACCATATCTACACCCACAGATGGATGAGACATAAGGGTGGACACTCTTGGGGCTGAGAGGTTGGGTGAGGTTGCGTGAGCAAACGCAGACCCTTTAACGTAATACTGCGTGGTACCCATCCCATGGGTCCCAAATCTCCAGGATCAAGGGCATCTTCCTACATCGAAAACATGCATGAGAAACCCAGAAGATGGTACACCATGTGATTTTGAAAGGTTTCTAAAATGCACCTCATTTCTCATCTCCTTGTGCTCGGGTTCGCCATTCCAGCTACTTTACTAGCAATCTCCCTACTTGGAGAATCAGCACCTTTAAGCTCCTGTTCCCTACAGGTTGCAATTTGTCCTGAGGATGAACGGGAAGAGGGGCAACCAATGAGAGACTAGATCTAGGTGTTGGGACAGGCACAGGTCACTCTATTTTCCCAACAGGAAGAAGAATTAACCACAGGCTCAGCCTGCCGCCCGGAACCAGAATAGGGCCTGAGGCAATCCCGTGCTTTTGCGGCCAGCTCCCAAAAAAGACAGTTGAAAAATGGAGCTCAGGGGCACTGCAATTCACAAACCTGCAGAGTTATAAATGATAACTCTCGTCCACAAATATATTGAGGGAAGGCAACGAAGAGGAATTCAAAGCAAGGCAGAATTGCAGGAAACAGATTTCAGGAGGTAGATACGAATCGCCTTTAAAGCACATGAAAAGCGGCAAAACGTCGACAATGATGCCCTTGGACAAAAAGGGCGTATGCGTTTTTTCCTGAATATATTCAGGAAAAAACGCATACGCCCTTTTTGGCCAACCAAGCAACCTGGAAAGGCAAATCAGCGCTACAAAGAAGTCTCGCTTCCCATCGGTCAAAAGGGCCATGCTGCAAAAAGTGTCAAAACGAGAAATGCAGGACAGGCCATGGAGAAATGGCAGCCTTGCTACACTGATGGGCGGGATGTAAATTGCCAACAGCCACTCTGGAGAAGTGTACGTTGTGTCCTGAAACATCGAAAAAAAAAACAGCTTAGGGAGCATAGGGCACGTCCACTCATGGGCATATAAATTGGAAAAACTAAAAATCAGCAAGACACAGGCACCCGAAAGTTTAGGTCTGCTCTGTTGACAAGAACCTCCACTTCATGACACCTTAAATATCCCAGGAAAGAGAAAAATGGATAAAGAAGTTGTGGTCCTTATGTACAATGGAATATCACTCAGACATGAAATCAATGTCATAAGGCTAGTAGAAGCAAGATGAGTGGAGTTAGGTACGACGATTCTAAGTGAAATAAGTCACACAGAAAAAGACACTTATCATAAGCTATCACTTATAGAGGGAATGTAAAAACCGCTACACTTGAACTGAATTACAAAACAGAACAGAGTCACACGTTTAGAAAACACACTATGGCTGCTTAACGGGAAAGGTGAGGTGGGGTGATGCATAAAACAAGGGTTTCAAATCCGCTCAGATACCGTTCCATACACCCATTATGTAATAGACAAGACCTACTCCTTGCTCAGTGAACTGGACTCAACACCCCCTATTCACCGCACAGGAATATATGTGACTAGTAAGAATCTTAAAACCTATATATTGATATCTCTCTGGAAGTGAGTCAAGTGGGTGTAAAGCCGCATAAACAGAGCCATGAAAAGCAGCTAAACCCCATTATAAAAATAAATTACTTTTAAAAACCCGTAAAACAAAGACAGTGAAAGAGAGAGACATTCTTACAAAATTCGTTCAGAGGCTGTGATGCAACCTGGATTGACCATATCTAGACTCACAGCTGGATGAGACATAAGGGTGGACACTCTTGGGGCTGAGAGGTTGGGTGAGGTTGCGTGAGCAAATGCAGACCCTTTAAAGTAATACTGCGTGGTACCCATCCCATGGGTCCCAAATCTCCAGGTTCAAGGGCATCTTCCTACATCGAAAACATGCATGAGAAACCCAGAAGATGGTACACCATGTGATTTTGAAAGGTTTCTAAAACGCACCTCATTTCTCATCTCCTTGTGCTCGGGTTCGCCATTCCAGCTACTTTACTAGCAATCTCCCTACTTGGAGAATCAGCACCTTTAAGCTCCTGTTCCCTACAGGTTGCAATTTGTCCTGAGGATGAACGGGAAGAGGGGCAACCAATGAGAGACTAGATCTAGGTGTTGGGACAGGCACAGGTCACTCTATTTTCCCAACAGGAAGAAGAATTAACCACAGGCTCAGCCTGCCGCCCGGAACCAGAATAGGGCCTGAGGCAATCCCGTGCTTTTGCGGCCAGCTCCCAAAAAAGACAGTTGAAAAATGGAGCTCAGGGGCACTGCAATTCACAAACCTGCAGAGTTATAAATGATAACTCTCGTCCACAAATATATTGAGGGAAGGCAACGAAGAGGAATTCAAAGCAAGGCAGAATTGCAGGAAACAGATTTCAGGAGGTAGATACGAATCGCCTTTAAAGCACATGAAAAGTGGCAAAACGTCGACAATGATGCCCTTGGCCAAAAAGGGCGTATGCGTTTTTTCCTGAATATATTCAGGAAAAAACGCATACGCCCTTTTTGGCCAACCAAGCAACCTGGAAAGGCAAATCAGCACTACAAAGAAGTCTCGCTTCCCATCGGTGAAAAGGGCCATGCTGCAAAAAGTGTCAAAACGAGAAATGCAGGACAGGCCATGGAGAAATGGCAGCCTTGCTACACTGATGGGCGGAATGTAAATTGCCAACAGCCAGTCTGGAGAAGTGTACGTTGTGTCCTGAAACATCGAAAAAAAAAACAGCTTAGGGAGCATAGGGCACGTCCACTCATGGGCATATAAATTGGAAAAACTAAAAATCAGCAAGACACAGGCACCCGAAAGTTTAGGTCTGCTCTGTTGACAAGAACCTCCACTTCATGACACCTTAAATATCCCAGGAAAGAGAAAAATGGATAAAGAAGTTGTGGTCCTTATGTACAATGGAATATCACTCAGACATGAAATCAATGTCATAAGGTTAGTAGAAGCAAGATGAGTGGAGTTAGGTACGACGATTCTAAGTGAAATAAGTCACACAGAAAAAGACACTTATCATAAGCTATCACTTATAGAGGGAATGTAAAAACCGCTACACTTGAACTGAATTACAAAACAGAACAGAGTCACACGTTTAGAAAACACACTATGGCTGCTTAACGGGAAAGGTGAGGTGGGGTGATGCATAAAACAAGGGTTTCAAATCCGCTCAGATACCGTTCCATACACCCATTATGTAATAGACAAGACCTACTCCTTGCTCAGTGAACTGGACTCAACACCCCCTATTCACCGCACAGGAATATATGTGACTAGTAAGAATCTTAAAACCTATATATTGATATCTCTCTGGAAGTGAGTCAAGTGGGTGTAAAGCCGCATAAACAGAGCCATGAAAAGCAGCTAAACCCCATTATAAAAATAAATTACTTTTAAAAACCCGTAAAACAAAGACAGTGAAAGAGAGAGACATTCTTACAAAATTCGTTCAGAGGCTGTGATGCAACCTGGTTTGACCATATCTAGACTCACAGCTGGATGAGACATAAGGGTGGACACTCTTGGGGCTGAGAGGTTGGGTGAGGTTGCGTGAGCAAACGCAGACCCTTTAAAGTAATACTGCGTGGTACCCATCCCATGGGTCCCAAATCTCCAGGTTCAAGGGCATCTTCCTACATCGAAAACATGCATGAGAAACCCAGAAGATGGTACACCATGTGATTTTGAAAGGTTTCAAAACGCACCTCATTTCTCATCTCCTTGTGCTCGGGTTCGCCATTCCAGCTACTTTCCTAGCAATCTCCCTACTTGGAGAATCAGCACCTTTAAGCTCCTGTTCCCTACAGGTTGCAAATTGTCCTGAGGATGAACGGGAATAGGGGCAACCAATGAGAGACAAGATCTAGGTGTTGGGACAGGCACAGGTCACTCTATTTTCCCAACAGGAAGAAGAATTAACCACAGGCTCAGCCTGCCGCCGGGAACCAGAATAGGGCCTGAGGCAATCCCGTGCTTTTGCGGCCAGCTCCCAAAAAAGACAGTTGAAAAATGGAGCTCAGGGGCACTGCAATTCACAAACCTGCAGAGTTATAAATGATAACTCTCGTCCACAAATATATTGAGGGAAGGCAACGAAGAGGAATTCAAAGCAAGGCAGAATTGCAGGAAACAGATTTCAGGAGGTAGATACGAATCGCCTTTAAAGCACATGAAAAGCGGCAAAACGTCGACAATGATGCCCTTGGACAAAAAGGGCGTATGCGTTTTTTCCTGAATATATTCAGGAAAAAACGCATACGCCCTTTTTGGCCAACCAAGCAACCTGGAAAGGCAAATCAGCGCTACAAAGAAGTCTCGCTTCCCATCGGTCAAAAGGGCCATGCTGCAAAAAGTGTCAAAACCAGAAATGCAGGACAGGCCATGGAGAAATGGCAGCCTTGCTACACTGATGGGCGGGATGTAAATTGCCAACAGCCACTCTGGAGAAGTGTACGTTGTGTCCTGAAACATCGAAAAAAAAACAGCTTAGGGAGCATAGGGCACGTCCACTCATGGGCATATAAATTGGAAAAACTAAAAATCAGCAAGACACAGGCACCCGAAAGTTTAGGTCTGCTCTGTTGACAAGAACCTCCACTTCATGACACCTTAAATATCCCAGGAAAGAGAAAAATGGATAAAGAAGTCGTGGTCCTTATGTACAATGGAATATCACTCAGACATGAAATCAATGTTATAAGGCTAGTAGAAGCAAGATGAGTGGAGTTAGGTACGACGATTCTAAGTGAAATAATTCACACAGAAAAAGACACTTATCATAAGCTATCACTTATAGAGGGAATGTAAAAACCGCTACACTTGAACTGAATTACAAAACAGAACAGAGTCACACGTTTAGAAAACACACTATGGCTGCTTAACGGGAAAGGTGAGGTGGGGTGATGCATAAAACAAGGGTTTCAAATCCGCTCAGATACCGTTCCATACACCCAATATGTAATAGACAAGACCTACTCCTTGCTCAGTGAACTGGACTCAACACCCCCTATTCACCGCACAAGAATATATGTGACTAGTAAGAATCTTAAAACCTATATATTGATATCTCTCTGGAGGTGAGTCAAGTGGGTGTAAAGCCGCATAAACAGAGCCATGAAAAGCAGCTAAACCCCATTATAAAAATAAATTACTTTTAAAAACCCGTAAAACGAAGACACTGAAAGAGAGAGACATTCTTACAAAATTCGTTCAGAGACTGTGATGCAACCTGCATTGACCATATCTACACCCACAGATGGATGAGACATAAGGGTGGACACTCTTGGGGCTGAGAGGTTGGGTGAGGTTTCGTGAGCAAACGCAGACCCTTTAAAGTAATACTGCGTGGTACCCATCCCATGGGTCCCAAATCTCCAGGTTCAAGGGCATCTTCCTACATCGAAAACATGCATGAGAAACCCAGAAGATGGTACACCATGTGATTTTGAAAGGTTTCTAAAACGCACCTCATTTCTCATCTCCTTGTGCTCGGGTTCGCCATTCCAGCTACTTTACTAGCAATCTCCCTACTTGGAGAATCAGCACCTTTAAGCTCCTGTTCCCTACAGGTTGCAATTTGTCCTGAGGATGAACGGGAAGAGGGGCAACCAATGAGAGACTAGATCTAGGTGTTGGGACAGGCACAGGTCACTCTATTTTCCCAACAGGAAGAAGAATTAACCACAGGCTCAGCCTGCCGCCCGGAACCAGAATAGGGCCTGAGGCAATCCCGTGCTTTTGCGGCCAGCTCCCAAAAAAGACAGTTGAAAAATGGAGCTCAGGGGCACTGCAATTCACAAACCAGCAGAGTTATAAATGATAACTCTCGTCCACAAATATATTGAGGGAAGGCAACGAAGAGGAATTCAAAGCAAGGCAGAATTGCAGGAAACAGATTTCAGGAGGTAGATACGAATCGCCTTTAAAGCACATGAAAAGCGGCAAAACGTCGACAATGATGCCCTTGGCCAAAAAGGGCGTATGCGTTTTTTCCTGAATATATTCAGGAAAAAACGCATACGCCCTTTTTGGCCAACCAAGCAACCTGGAAAGGCAAATCAGCGCTACAAAGAAGTCTCGCTTCCCATCGGTGAAAAGGGCCATGCTGCAAAAAGTGACAAAACGAGAAATGCAGGACAGGCCATGGAGAAATGGCAGCCTTGCTACACTGATGGGCGGAATGTAAATTGCCAACAGCCACTCTGGAGAAGTGTACGTTGTGTCCTGAAACATCGAAAAAAAAACAGCTTAGGGAGCATAGGGCACGTCCACTCATGGGCATATAAATTGGAAAAACTAAAAATCAGCAAGACACAGGCACCCGAAAGTTTAGGTCTGCTCTGTTGACAAGAACCTCCACTTCATGACACCTTAAATATCCCAGGAAAGAGAAAAATGGATAAAGAAGTTGTGGTCCTTATGTACAATGGAATATCACTCAGACATGAAATCAATGTCATAAGGCTAGTAGAAGCAAGATGAGTGGAGTTAGGTACGACGATTCTAAGTGAAATAAGTCACACAGAAAAAGACACTTATCATAAGCTATCACATATAGAGGGAATGTAAAAACCGCTACACTTGAACTGAATTACAAAACAGAACAGAGTCACACGTTTAGAAAACACACTATGGCTGCTTAACGGGAAAGGTGAGGTGGGATGATGCATAAAACAAGGGTTTCAAATCCGCTCAGATACCGTTCCATACACCCATTATGTAATAGACAAGACCTACTCCTTGCTCAGTGAACTGGACTCAACACCCCCTATTCACCGCACAGGAATATATGTGACTAGTAAGAATCTTAAAACCTATATATTGATATCTCTCTGGAAGTGAGTCAAGTGGGTGTAAAGCCGCATAAACAGAGCCATGAAAAGCAGCTAAACCCCATTATAAAAATAAATTACTTTTAAAAACCCGTAAAACAAAGACAGGGAAAGAGAGAGACATTCTTACAAAATTCGTTCAGAGGCTGTGATGCAACCTGGATTGACCATATCTAGACTCACAGCTGGATGAGACATAAGGGTGGACACTCTTGGGGCTGAGAGGTTGGGTGAGGTTTCGTGAGCAAACGCAGACCCTTTAAAGTAATACTGCGTGGTACCCATCCCATGGGTCCCAAATCTCCAGGTTCAAGGGCATCTTCCTACATCGAAAACATGCATGAGAAACCCAGAAGATGGTACACCATGTGATTTTGAAAGGTTTCTAAAACGCACCTCATTTCTCATCTCCTTGTGCTCGGGTTCGCCATTCCAGCTACTTTACTAGCAATCTCCCTACTTGGAGAATCAGCACCTTTAAGCTCCTGTTCCCTACAGGTTGCAATTTGTCCTGAGGATGAACGGGAAGAGGGGCAACCAATGAGAGACTAGATCTAGGTGTTGGGACAGGCACAGGTCACTCTATTTTCCCAACAGGAAGAAGAATTAACCACAGGCTCAGCCTGCCGCCCGGAACCAGAATAGGGCCTGAGGCAATCCCGTGCTTTTGCGGCCAGCTCCCAAAAAAGACAGTTGAAAAATGGAGCTCAGGGGCACTGCAATTCACAAACCTGCAGAGTTATAAATGATAACTCTCGTCCACAAATATATTGAGGGAAGGCAACGAAGAGGAATTCAAAGCAAGGCAGAATTGCAGGAAACAGATTTCAGGAGGTAGATACGAATCGCCTTTAAAGCACATGAAAAGTGGCAAAACGTCGACAATGATGCCCTTGGCCAAAAAGGGCGTATGCGTTTTTTCCTGAATATATTCAGGAAAAAACGCATACGCCCTTTTTGGCCAACCAAGCAACCTGGAAAGGCAAATCAGCGCTACAAAGAAGTCTCGCTTCCCATCGGTGAAAAGGGCCATGCTGCAAAAAGTGTCAAAACGAGAAATGCAGGACAGGCCATGGAGAAATGGCAGCCTTGCTACACTGATGGGCGGGATGTAAATTGCCAACAGCCACTCTGGAGAAGTGTACGTTGTGTCCTGAAACATCGAAAAAAAAAACAGCTTAGGGAGCATAGGGCACGTCCACTCATGGGCATATAAATTGGAAAAACTAAAAATCAGCAAGACACAGGCACCCGAAAGTTTAGGTCTGCTCTGTTGACAAGAACCTCCACTTCATGACACCTTAAATATCCCAGGAAAGAGAAAAATGGATAAAGAAGTTGTGGTCCTTATGTACAATGGAATATCACTCAGACATGAAATCAATGTCATAAGGTTAGTAGAAGCAAGATGAGTGGAGTTAGGTACGACGATTCTAAGTGAAATAAGTCACACAGAAAAAGACACTTATCATAAGCTATCACTTATAGAGGGAATGTAAAAACCGCTACACTTGAACTGAATTACAAAACAGAACAGAGTCACACGTTTAGAAAACACACTATGGCTGCTTAACGGGAAAGGTGAGGTGGGGTGATGCATAAAACAAGGGTTTCAAATCCGCTCAGATACCGTTCCATACACCCATTATGTAATAGACAAGACCTACTCCTTGCTCAGTGAACTGGACTCAACACCCCCTATTCACCGCACAGGAATATATGTGACTAGTAAGAATCTTAAAACCTATATATTGATATCTCTCTGGAAGTGAGTCAAGTGGGTGTAAAGCCGCATAAACAGAGCCATGAAAAGCAGCTAAACCCCATTATAAAAATAAATTACTTTTAAAAACCCGTAAAACAAAGACAGTGAAAGAGAGAGACATTCTTACAAAATTCGTTCAGAGGCTGTGATGCAACCTGGTTTGACCATATCTAGACTCACAGCTGGATGAGACATAAGGGTGGACACTCTTGGGGCTGAGAGGTTGGGTGAGGTTGCGTGAGCAAACGCAGACCCTTTAAAGTAATACTGCGTGGTACCCATCCCATGGGTCCCAAATCTCCAGGTTCAAGCGCATCTTCCTACATCGAAAACATGCATGAGAAACCCAGAAGATGGTACACCATGTGATTTTGAAAGGTTTCAAAACGCACCTCATTTCTCATCTCCTTGTGCTCGGGTTCGCCATTCCAGCTACTTTCCTAGCAATCTCCCTACTTGGAGAATCAGCACCTTTAAGCTCCTGTTCCCTACAGGTTGCAAATTGTCCTGAGGATGAACGGGAAGAGGGGCAACCAATGAGAGACAAGATCTAGGTGTTGGGACAGGCACAGGTCACTCTATTTTCCCAACAGGAAGAAGAATTAACCACAGGCTCAGCCTGCCGCCGGGAACCAGAATAGGGCCTGAGGCAATCCCGTGCTTTTGCGGCCAGCTCCCAAAAAAGACAGTTGAAAAATGGAGCTCAGGGGCACTGCAATTCACAAACCTGCAGAGTTATAAATGATAACTCTCGTCCACAAATATATTGAGGGAAGGCAACGAAGAGGAATTCAAAGCAAGGCAGAATTGCAGGAAACAGATTTCAGGAGGTAGATACGAATCGCCTTTAAAGCACATGAAAAGCGGCAAAACGTCGACAATGATGCCCTTGGACAAAAAGGGCGTATGCGTTTTTTCCTGAATATATTCAGGAAAAAACGCATACGCCCTTTTTGGCCAACCAAGCAACCTGGAAAGGCAAATCAGCGCTACAAAGAAGTCTCGCTTCCCATCGGTCAAAAGGGCCATGCTGAAAAAGTGTCAAAACCAGAAATGCAGGACAGGCCATGGAGAAATGGCAGCCTTGCTACACTGATGGGCGGGATGTAAATTGCCAACAGCCACTCTGGAGAAGTGTACGTTGTGTCCTGAAACATCGAAAAAAAAACAGCTTAGGGAGCATAGGGCACGTCCACTCATGGGCATATAAATTGGAAAAACTAAAAATCAGCAAGACACAGGCACCCGAAAGTTTAGGTCTGCTCTGTTGACAAGAACCTCCACTTCATGACACCTTAAATATCCCAGGAAAGAGAAAAATGGATAAAGAAGTCGTGGTCCTTATGTACAATGGAATATCACTCAGACATGAAATCAATGTTATAAGGCTAGTAGAAGCAAGATGAGTGGAGTTAGGTACGACGATTCTAAGTGAAATAATTCACACAGAAAAAGACACTTATCATAAGCTATCACTTATAGAGGGAATGTAAAAACCGCTACACTTGAACTGAATTACAAAACAGAACAGAGTCACACGTTTAGAAAACACACTATGGCTGCTTAACGGGAAAGGTGAGGTGGGGTGATGCATAAAACAAGGGTTTCAAATCCGCTCAGATACCGTTCCATACACCCAATATGTAATAGACAAGACCTACTCCTTGCTCAGTGAACTGGACTCAACACCCCCTATTCACCGCACAAGAATATATGTGACTAGTAAGAATCTTAAAACCTATATATTGATATCTCTCTGGAGGTGAGTCAAGTGGGTGTAAAGCCGCATAAACAGAGCCATGAAAAGCAGCTAAACCCCATTATAAAAATAAATTACTTTTAAAAACCCGTAAAACAAAGACACTGAAAGAGAGAGACATTCTTACAAAATTCGTTCAGAGGCTGTGATGCAACCTGCATTGACCATATCTACACCCACAGATGGATGAGACATAAGGGTGGACACTCTTGGGGCTGAGAGGTTGGGTGAGGTTGCGTGAGCAAACGCAGACCCTTTAACGTAATACTGCGTGGTACCCATCCCATGGGTCCCAAATCTCCAGGATCAAGGGCATCTTCCTACATCGAAAACATGCATGAGAAACCCAGAAGATGGTACACCATGTGATTTTGAAAGGTTTCTAAAACGCACCTCATTTCTCATCTCCTTGTGCTCGGGTTCGCCATTCCAGCAACTTTACTAGCAATCTCCCTACTTGGAGAATCAGCACCTTTAAGCTCCTGTTCCCTACAGGTTGCAATTTGTCCTGAGGATGAACGGGAAGAGGGGCAACCAATGAGAGACTAGATCTAGGTGTTGGGACAGGCACAGGTCACTCTATTTTCCCAACAGGAAGAAGAATTAACCACAGGCTCAGCCTGCCGCCCGGAACCAGAATAGGGCCTGAGGCAATCCCGTGCTTTTGCGGCCAGCTCCCAAAAAAGACAGTTGAAAAATGGAGCTCAGGGGCACTGCAATTCACAAACCTGCAGAGTTATAAATGATAACTCTCGTCCACAAATATATTGAGGGAAGGCAACGAAGAGGAATTCAAAGCAAGGCAGAATTGCAGGAAACAGATTTCAGGAGGTAGATACGAATCGCCTTTAAAGCACATGAAAAGCGGCAAAACGTCGACAATGATGCCCTTGGCCAAAAAGGGCGTATGCGTTTTTTCCTGAATATATTCAGGAAAAAACGCATACGCCCTTTTTGGCCAACCAAGCAACCTGGAAAGGCAAATCAGCGCTACAAAGAAGTCTCGCTTCCCATCGGTGAAAAGGGCCATGCTGCAAAAAGTGACAAAACGAGAAATGCAGGACAGGCCATGGAGAAATGGCAGCCTTGCTACACTGATGGGCGGAATGTAAATTGCCAACAGCCACTCTGGAGAAGTGTACGTTGTGTCCTGAAACATCGAAAAAAAAACAGCTTAGGGAGCATAGGGCACGTCCACTCATGGGCATATAAATTGGAAAAACTAAAAATCAGCAAGACACAGGCACCCGAAAGTTTAGGTCTGCTCTGTTGACAAGAACCTCCACTTCATGACACCTTAAATATCCCAGGAAAGAGAAAAATGGATAAAGAAGTTGTGGTCCTTATGTACAATGGAATATCACTCAGACATGAAATCAATGTCATAAGGCTAGTAGAAGCAAGATGAGTGGAGTTAGGTACGACGATTCTAAGTGAAATAAGTCACACAGAAAAAGACACTTATCATAAGCTATCACATATAGAGGGAATGTAAAAACCGCTACACTTGAACTGAATTACAAAACAGAACAGAGTCACACGTTTAGAAAACACACTATGGCTGCTTAACGGGAAAGGTGAGGTGGGATGATGCATAAAACAAGGGTTTCAAATCCGCTCAGATACCGTTCCATACACCCATTATGTAATAGACAAGACCTACTCCTTGCTCAGTGAACTGGACTCAACACCCCCTATTCACCGCACAGGAATATATGTGACTAGTAAGAATCTTAAAACCTATATATTGATATCTCTCTGGAAGTGAGTCAAGTGGGTGTAAAGCCGCATAAACAGAGCCATGAAAAGCAGCTAAACCCCATTATAAAAATAAATTACTTTTAAAAACCCGTAAAACAAAGACAGGGAAAGAGAGAGACATTCTTACAAAATTCGTTCAGAGGCTGTGATGCAACCTGGATTGACCATATCTAGACTCACAGCTGGATGAGACATAAGGGTGGACACTCTTGGGGCTGAGAGGTTGGGTGAGGTTTCGTGAGCAAACGCAGACCCTTTAAAGTAATACTGCGTGGTACCCATCCCATGGGTCCCAAATCTCCAGGTTCAAGGGCATCTTCCTACATCGAAAACATGCATGAGAAACCCAGAAGATGGTACACCATGTGATTTTGAAAGGTTTCTAAAACGCACCTCATTTCTCATCTCCTTGTGCTCGGGTTCGCCATTCCAGCTACTTTCCTAGCAATCTCCCTACTTGGAGAATCAGCACCTTTAAGCTCCTGTTCCCTACAGGTTGCAATTTGTCCTGAGGATGAACGGGAAGAGGGGCAACCAATGAGAGACAAGATCTAGGTGTTGGGACAGGCACAGGTCACTCTATTTTCCCAACAGGAAGAAGAATTAACCACAGGCTCAGCCTGCCGCCCGGAACCAGAATAGGGCCTGAGGCAATCCCGTGCTTTTGCGGCCAGCTCCCAAAAAAGACAGTTGAAAAATGGAGCTCAGGGGCACTGCAATTCACAAACCTGCAGAGTTATAAATGATAACTCTCGTCCACAAATATATTGAGGGAAGGCAACGAAGAGGAATTGAAAGCAAGGCAGAATTGCAGGAAACAGATTTCAGGAGGTAGATACGAATCGCCTTTAAAGCACATGAAAAGCTGCAAAACGTCGACAATGATGCCCTTGGACAAAAAGGGCGTATGCGTTTTTTCCTGAATATATTCAGGAAAAAACGCATACGCCCTTTTTGGCCAACCAAGCAACCTGGAAAGGCAAATCAGCGCTACAAAGAAGTCTCGCTTCCCATCGGTCAAAAGGGCCATGCTGCAAAAAGTGTCAAAACGAGAAATGCAGGACAGGCCATGGAGAAATGGCAGCCTTGCTACACTGATGGGCGGGAAGTAAATTGCCAACAGCCACTCTGGAGAAGTGTACGTTGTGTCCTGAAACATCGAAAAAAAAACAGCTTAGGGACCATAGGGCACGTCCACTCATGGGCATATAAATTGGAAAAACTAAAAATCAGCAAGACACAGGCACACGAAAGTTTAGGTCTGCTCTGTTGACAAGAACCTCCACTTCATGACACCTTAAATATCCCAGGAAAGAGAAAAATGGATAAAGAAGTTGTGGTCCTTATGTACAATGGAATATCACTCAGACATGAAATCAATGTCATAAGGCTAGTAGAAGCAAGATGAGTGGAGTTATGTACGACGATTCTAAGTGAAATAAGTCACACAGAAAAAGACACTTATCATAAGCTATCACTTATAGAGGGAATGTAAAAACCGCTACACTTGAACTGAATTACAAAACAGAACAGAGTCACACGTTTAGAAAACACACTATGGCTGCTTAACGGGAAAGGTGAGGTGGGGTGATGCATAAAACAAGGGTTTCAAATCCGCTCAGATACCGTTCCATACACCCAATATGTAATAGACAAGACCTACTCCTTGCTCAGTGAACTGGACTCAACACCCCCTATTCACCGCACAAGAATATATGTGACTAGTAAGAATCTTAAAACCTATATATTGATATCTCTCTGGAAGTGAGTCAAGTGGGTGTAAAGCCGCATAAACAGAGCCATGAAAAGCAGCTAAACCCCATTATAAAAATAAATTACTTTTAAAAACCCGTAAAACAAAGACACTGAAAGAGAGAGACATTCTTACAAAATTCGTTCAGAGGCTGTGATGCAACCTGCATTGACCATATCTACACCCACAGATGGATGAGACATAAGGGTGGACACTCTTGGGGCTGAGAGGTTGGGTGAGGTTGCGTGAGCAAACGCAGACCCTTTAACGTAATACTGCGTGGTACCCATCCCATGGGTCCCAAATCTCCAGGTTCAAGGGCATCTTCCTACATCGAAAACATGCATGAGAAACCCAGAAGATGGTACACCATGTGATTTTGAAAGGTTTCTAAAACGCACCTCATTTCTCATCTCCTTGTGCTCGGGTTCGCCATTCCAGCTACTTTACTAGCAATCTCCCTACTTGGAGAATCAGCACCTTTAAGCTCCTGTTCCCTACAGGTTGCAATTTGTCCTGAGGATGAACGGGAAGAGGGGCAACCAATGAGAGACTAGATCTAGGTGTTGGGACAGGCACAGGTCACTCTATTTTCCCAACAGGAAGAAGAATTAACCACAGGCTCAGCCTGCCGCCCGGAACCAGAATAGGGCCTGAGGCAATCCCGTGCTTTTGCGGCCAGCTCCCAAAAAAGACAGTTGAAAAATGGAGCTCAGGGGCACTGCAATTCACAAACCTGCAGAGTTATAAATGATAACTCTCGTCCACAAATATATTGAGGGAAGGCAACGAAGAGGAATTCAAAGCAAGGCAGAATTGCAGGAAACAGATTTCAGGAGGTAGATACGAATCGCCTTTAAAGCACATGAAAAGCGGCAAAACGTCGACAATGATGCCCTTGGCCAAAAAGGGCGTATGCGTTTTTTCCTGAATATATTCAGGAAAAAACGCATACGCCCTTTTTGGCCAACCAAGCAACCTGGAAAGGCAAATCAGCGCTACAAAGAAGTCTCGCTTCCCATCGGTGAAAAGGGCCATGCTGCAAAAAGTGTCAAAACGAGAAATGCAGGACAGGCCATGGAGAAATGGCAGCCTTGCTACACTGATGGGCGGAATGTAAATTGCCAACAGCCACTCTGGAGAAGTGTACGTTGTGTCCTGAAACATCGAAAAAAAAACAGCTTAGGGAGCATAGGGCACGTCCACTCATGGGCATATAAATTGGAAAAACTAAAAATCAGCAAGACACAGGCACCCGAAAGTTTAGGTCTGCTCTGTTGACAAGAACCTCCACTTCATGACACCTTAAATATCCCAGGAAAGAGAAAAATGGATAAAGAAGTTGTGGTCCTTATGTACAATGGAATATCACTCAGACATGAAATCAATGTCATAAGGCTAGTAGAAGCAAGATGAGTGGAGTTAGGTACGACGATTCTAAGTGAAATAAGTCACACAGAAAAAGACACTTATCATAAGCTATCACTTATAGAGGGAATGTAAAAACCGCTACACTTGAACTGAATTACAAAACAGAACAGAGTCACACGTTTAGAAAACACACTATGGCTGCTTAACGGGAAAGGTGAGGTGGGGTGATGCATAAAACAAGGGTTTCAAATCCGCTCAGATACCGTTCCATACACCCATTATGTAATAGACAAGACCTACTCCTTGCTCAGTGAACTGGACTCAACACCGCCTATTCACCGCACAGGAATATATGTGACTAGTAAGAATCTTAAAACCTATATATTGATATCTCTCTGGAAGTGAGTCAAGTGGGTTTAAAGCCGCATAAACAGAGCCATGAAAAGCAGCTAAACCCCATTATAAAAATAAATTACTTTTAAAAACCCGTAAAACAAAGACAGTGAAAGAGAGAGACATTCTTACAAAATTCGTTCAGAGGCTGTGATGCAACCTGGATTGACCATATCTAGACTCACAGCTGGATGAGACATAAGGGTGGACACTCTTGGGGCTGAGAGGTTGGGTGAGGTTGCGTGAGCAAACGCAGACCCTTTAAAGTAATACTGCGTGGTACCCATCCCATGGGTCCCAAATCTCCAGGTTCAAGGGCATCTTCCTACATCGAAAACATGCATGAGAAACCCAGAAGATGGTACACCATGTGATTTTGAAAGGTTTCTAAAACGCACCTCATTTCTCATCTCCTTGTGCTCGGGTTCGCCATTCCAGCTACTTTACTAGCAATCTCCCTACTTGGAGAATCAGCACCTTTAAGCTCCTGTTCCCTACAGGTTGCAATTTGTCCTGAGGATGAACGGGAAGAGGGGCAACCAATGAGAGACTAGATCTAGGTGTTGGGACAGGCACAGGTCACTCTATTTTCCCAACAGGAAGAAGAATTAACCACAGGCTCAGCCTGCCGCCCGGAACCAGAATAGGGCCTGAGGCAATCCCGTGCTTTTGCGGCCAGCTCCCAAAAAAGACAGTTGAAAAATGGAGCTCAGGGGCACTGCAATTCACAAACCTGCAGAGTTATAAATGATAACTCTCGTCCACAAATATACTGAGGGAAGGCAACGAAGAGGAATTCAAAGCAAGGCAGAATTGCAGGAAACAGATTTCAGGAGGTAGATACGAATCGCCTTTAAAGCACATGAAAAGCGGCAAAACGTCGACAATGATGCCCTTGGCCAAAAAGGGCGTATGCGTTTTTTCCTGAATATATTCAGGAAAAAACGCATACGCCCTTTTTGGCCAACCAAGCAACCTGGAAAGGCAAATCAGCGCTACAAAGAAGTCTCGCTTCCCATCGGTGAAAAGGGCCATGCTGCAAAAAGTGTCAAAACGAGAAATGCAGGAGAGGCCATGGAGAAATGGCAGCCTTGCTACACTGATGGGCGGGATGTAAATTGCCAACAGCCACTCTGGAGAAGTGTACCTTGTGTCCTGAAACATCGAAAAAAAAACAGCTTAGGGAGCATAGGGCACGTCCACTCATGGGCATATAAATTGAAAAAATTAAAAATCAGCAAGACACAGGCACCCGAAAGTTTAGGTCTGCTCTGTTGACAAGAACCTCCACTTCATGACACCTTAAATATCCCAGGAAAGAGAAAAATGGATAAAGAAGTTGTGGTCCTTATGTACAATGGAATATCACTCAGACATGAAATCAATGTCATAAGGCTAGTAGAAGCAAGATGAGTGGAGTTATGTACGACGATTCTAAGTGAAATAAGTCACACAGAAAAAGACACTTATCATAAGCTATCACTTATAGAGGGAATGTAAAAACCGCTACACATGAACTGAATTACAAAACAGAACAGAGTCACACGTTTAGAAAACACACTATGGCTGCTTAACGGGAAAGGTGAGGTGGGGTGATGCATAAAACAAGGGTTTCAAATTCGCTCAGATACCGTTCCATACACCCAATATGTAATAGACAAGACCTACTCCTTGCTCAGTGAACTGGACTCAACACCCCCTATTCACCGCACAAGAATATATGTGACTAGTAAGAATCTTAAAACCTATATATTGATATCTCTATGGAAGTGAGTCAAGTGGGTGTAAAGCCGCATAAACAGAGCCATGAAAAGCAGCTAAACCCCATTATAAAAATAAATTACTTTTAAAAACCCGTAAAACAAAGACAGTGAAAGAGAGAGACATTCTTACAAAATTCGTTCAGAGGCTGTGATGCAACCTGGATTGACCATATCTAGACCCACAGCTGGATGAGACATAAGGGTGGACACTCTTGGGGCTGAGAGGTTGGGTGAGGTTGCGTGAGCAAACGCAGACCCTTTAAAGTAATACTGCGTGGTACCCATCCCATGGGTCCCAAATCTCCAGGTTCAAGGGCATCTTCCTACATCGAAAACATGCATGAGAAACCCAGAAGATGGTACACCATGTGATTTTGAAAGGTTTCTAAAACGCACCTCATTTCTCATCTCCTTGTGCTCGGGTTCGCCATTCCAGCTACTTTACTAGCAATCTCCCTACTTGGAGAATCAGCACCTTTAAGCTCCTGTTCCCTACAGGTTGCAATTTGTCCTGAGGATGAACGGGAAGAGGGGCAACCAATGAGAGACTAGATCTAGGTGTTGGGACAGGCACAGGTCACTCTATTTTCCCAACAGGAAGAAGAATTAACCACAGGCTCAGCCTGCCGCCCGGAACCAGAATAGGGCCTGAGGCAATCCCGTGCTTTTGCGGCCAGCTCCCAAATAAGACAGTTGAATAATGGAGCTCAGGGGCACTGCAATTCACAAACCTGCAGAGTTATAAATGATAACTCTCGTCCACAAAAATATTGAGGGAAGGCAACGAAGAGGAATTCAAAGCAAGGCAGAATTGCAGGAAACAGATTTCAGGAAGTAGATACGAATCGCCTTTAAAGCACATGAAAAGCGGCAAAACGTCGACAATGATGCCCTTGGCCAAAAAGGGCGTATGCGTTTTTTCCTGAATATATTCAGGAAAAAACGCATACGCCCTTTTTGGCCAACCAAGCAACCTGGAAAGGCAAATCAGCGCTACAAAGAAGTCTCGCTTCCCATCGGTGAAAAGGGCCATGCTGCAAAAAGTGTCAAAACGAGAAATGCAGGACAGGCCATGGAGAAATGGCAGCCTTGCTACACTGATGGGCGGGATGTAAATTGCCAACAGCCACTCTGGAGAAGTGTACGTTGTGTCCTGAAACATCGAAAAAAATACAGCTTAGGGAGCATAGGGCACGTCCACTCATGGGCATATAAATTGGAAAAACTAAAAATCAGCAAGACACAGGCACCCGAAAGTTTAGGGCTGCTCTGTTGACAAGAACCTCCACTTCATGGCACCTTAAATATCCCAGGAAAGAGAAAAATGGATAAAGAAGTTGTGGTCCTTATGTACAATGGAATATCACTCAGACATGAAATCAATGTCATAAGGCTAGTAGAAGCAAGATGAGTGGAGTTAGGTACGACGATTCTAAGTGAAATAAGTCACACATAAAAAGACACTTATCATAAGCTATCACTTATAGAGGGAATGTAAAAACCGCTACACTTGAACTGAATTACAAAACAGAACAGAGTCACACGTTTAGAAAACACACTATGGCTGCTTAACGGGAAAGGTGAGGTGGGGTGATGCATAAAACAAGGGTTTCAAATTCGCTCAGATACCGTTCCATACACCCAATATGTAATAGACAAGACCTACTCCTTGCTCAGTGAACTGGACTCAACACCCCCTATTCACCGCACAAGAATATATGTGACTAGTAAGAATCTTAAAACCTATATATTGATATCTCTCTGGAAGTGAGTCAAGTGGGTGTAAAGCCGCATAAACAGAGCCATGAAAAGCAGCTAAACCCCATTATAAAAATAAATTACTTTTAAAAACCCGTAAAACAAAGACAGTGAAAGAGAGAGACATTCTTACAAAATTCGTTCAGAGGCTGTGATGCAACCTGGATTGACCATATCTAGACCCACAGCTGGATGAGACATAAGGGTGGACACTCTTGGGGCTGAGAGGTTGGGTGAGGTTGCGTGAGCAAACGCAGACCCTTTAAAGTAATACTGCGTGGTACCCATCCCATGGGTCCCAAATCTCCAGGTTCAAGGGCATCTTCCTACATCGAAAACATGCATGAGAAACCCAGAAGATGGTACACCATGTGATTTTGAAAGGTTTCTAAAACGCACCTCATTTCTCATCTCCTTGTGCTCGGGTTCGCCATTCCAGCTACTTTACTAGCAATCTCCCTACTTGGAGAATCAGCACCTTTAAGCTCCTGTTCCCTACAGGTTGCAATTTGTCCTGAGGATGAACGGGAAGAGGGGCAACCAATGAGAGACTAGATCTAGGTGTTGGGACAGGCACAGGTCACTCTATTTTCCCAACAGGAAGAAGAATTAACCACAGGCTCAGCCTGCCGCCCGGAACCAGAATAGGGCCTGAGGCAATCCCGTGCTTTTGCGGCCAGCTCCCAAAAAAGACAGTTGAATAATGGAGCTCAGGGGCACTGCAATTCACAAACCTGCAGTTATAAATGATAACTCTCGTCCACAAAAATATTGAGGGAAGGCAACGAAGAGGAATTCAAAGCAAGGCAGAATTGCAGGAAACAGATTTCAGGAGGTAGATACGAATCGCCTTTAAAGCACATGAAAAGCGGCAAAACGTCGACAATGATGCCCTTGGCCAAAAAGGGCGTATGCGTTTTTTCCTGAATATATTCAGGAAAAAACGCATACGCCCTTTTTGGCCAACCAAGCAACCTGGAAAGGCAAATCAGCGCTACAAAGAAGTCTCGCTTCCCATCGGTGAAAAGGGCCATGCTGCAAAAAGTGTCAAACCGAGAAATGCAGGACAGGCCATGGAGAAATGGCAGCCTTGCTACACTGATGGGCGGGATGTAAATTGCCAACAGCCACTCTGGAGAAGTGTACGTTGTGTCCTGAAACATCGAAAAAAAAACAGCTTAGGGAGCATAGGGCACGTCCACTCATGGGCATATAAATAGGAAAAACTAAAAATCAGCAAGACACAGGCACCCGAAAGTTTAGGGCTGCTCTGTTGACAAGAACCTCCACTTCATGGCACCTTAAATATCCCAGGAAAGAGAAAAATGGATAAAGAAGTTGTGGTCCTTATGTACAATGGAATATCACTCAGACATGAAATCAATGTCATAAGGCTAGTAGAAGCAAGATGAGTGGAGTTAGGTACGACGATTCTAAGTGAAATAAGTCACACAGAAAAAGACACTTATCATAAGCTATCACTTATAGAGGGAATGTAAAAACCGCTACACTTGAACTGAATTACAAAACAGAACAGAGTCACACGTTTAGAAAACACACTATGGCTGCTTAACGGGAAAGGTGAGGTGGGGTGATGCGTAAAACAAGGGTTTCAAATTCGCTCAAATACCGTTCCATACACCCAATATGTACTAGACAAGACCTACCCCTTGCTCAGTGAACTGGACTCAACACCCCCTATTCACCGCACAAGAATATATGTGACTAGTAAGAATCTTAAAACCTATATATTGATATCTCTCTGGAAGTGAGTCAAGTGGGTGTAAAGCCGCATAAACAGAGCCATGAAAAGCAGCTAAACCCCATTATAAAAATAAATTACTTTTAAAAACCCGTAAAACAAAGACAGTGAAAGAGAGAGACATTCTTACAAAATTCGTTCAGAGGCTGTGATGCAACCTGGATTGACCATATCTAGACCCACAGCTGGATGAGACATAAGGGTGGACACTCTTGGGGCTGAGAGGTTGGGTGAGGTTGCGTGAGCAAACGCAGACCCTTTAAAGTAATACTGCGTGGTACCCATCCCATGGGTCCCAAATCTCCAGGTTCAAGGGCATCTTCCTACATCGAAAACATGCATGAGAAACCCAGAAGATGGTACACCATGTGATTTTGAAAGGTTTCTAAAACGCACCTCATTTCTCATCTCCTTGTGCTCGGGTTCGCCATTCCAGCTACTTTACTAGCAATCTCCCTACTTGGAGAATCAGCACCTTTAAGCTCCTGTTCCCTACAGGTTGCAATTTGTCCTGAGGATGAACGGGAAGAGGGGCAACCAATGAGAGACTAGATCTAGGTGTTGGGACAGGCACAGGTCACTCTATTTTCCCAACAGGAAGAAGAATTAACCACAGGCTCAGCCTGCCGCCCGGAACCAGAATAGGGCCTGAGGCAATCCCGTGCTTTTGCGGCCAGCTCCCAAAAAAGACAGTTGAAAAATGGAGCTCAGGGGCACTGCAATTCACAAACCTGCAGAGTTATAAATGATAACTCTCGTCCACAAATATATTGAGGGAAGGCAACGAAGAGGAATTGAAAGCAAGGCAGAATTGCAGGAAACAGATTTCAGGAGGTAGATACGAATCGCCTTTAAAGCACATGAAAAGCGGCAAAACGTCGACAATGATGCCCTTGGCCAAAAAGGGCGTATGCGTTTTTTCCTGAATATATTCAGGAAAAAACGCATACGCCCTTTTTGGCCAACCAAGCAACCTGGAAAGGCAAATCAGCGCTACAAAGAAGTCTCGCTTCCCATCGGTGAAAAGGGCCATGCTGCAAAAAGTGTCAAAACGAGAAATGCAGGACAGGCCATGGAGAAATGGCAGCCTTGCTACACTGATGGGCGGGATGTAAATTGCCAACAGCCACTCTGGAGAAGTGTACGTTGTGTCCTGAAACATCGAAAAAAAAACAGCTTAGGGAGCATAGGGCACGTCCACTCATGGGCATATAAATTGGAAAAACTAAAAATCAGCAAGACACAGGCACCCGAAAGTTTAGGGCTGCTCTGTTGACAAGAACCTCCACTTCATGGCACCTTAAATATCCCAGGAAAGAGAAAAATGGATAAAGAAGTTGTGGTCCTTATGTACAATGGAATATCACTCAGACATGAAATCAATGTCATAAGGCTAGTAGAAGCAAGATGAGTGGAGTTAGGTACGACGATTCTAAGTGAAATAAGTCACACAGAAAAAGACACTTATCATAAGCTATCACTTATAGAGGGAATGTAAAAACCGCTACACTTGAACTGAATTACAAAACAGAACAGAGTCACACGTTTAGAAAACACACTATGGCTGCTTAACGGGAAAGGTGAGGTGGGGTGATGCATAAAACAAGGGTTTCAAATTCGCTCAGATACCGTTCCATACACCCAATATGTAATAGACAAGACCTACTCCTTGCTCAGTGAACTGGACTCAACACCCCCTATTCACCGCACAAGAATATATGTGACTAGTAAGAATCTTAAAACCTATATATTGATATCTCTCTGGAAGTGAGTCAAGTGGGTGTAAAGCCGCATAAACAGAGCCATGAAAAGCAGCTAAACCCCATTATAAAAATAAATTACTTTTAAAAACCCATAAAACAAAGACAGTGAAAGAGAGAGACATTCTTACAAAATTCGTTCAGAGGCTGTGATGCAACCTGGATTGACCATATCTAGACCCACAGCTGGATGAGACATAAGGGTGGACACTCTTGGGGCTGAGAGGTTGGGTGAGGTTGCGTGAGCAAACGCAGACCCTTTAAAGTAATACTGCGTGGTACCCATCCCATGGGTCCCAAATCTCCAGGTTCAAGGGCATCTTCCTACATCGAAAACATGCATGAGAAACCCAGAAGATGGTACACCATGTGATTTTGAAAGGTTTCTAAAACGCACCTCATTTCTCATCTCCTTGTGCTCGGGTTCGCCATTCCAGCTACTTTACTAGCAATCTCCCTCCTTGGAGAATCAGCACCTTTAAGCTCCTGTTCCCTACAGGTTGCAATTTGTCCTGAGGATGAACGGGAAGAGGGGCAACCAATGAGAGACTAGATCTAGGTGTTGGGACAGGCACAGGTCACTCTATTTTCCCAACAGGAAGAAGAATTAACCACAGGCTCAGCCTGCCGCCCGGAACCAGAATAGGGCCTGAGGCAATCCCGTGCTTTTGCGGCCAGCTCCCAAAAAAGACAGTTGAAAAATGGAGCTCAGGGGCACTGCAATTCACAAACCTGCAGAGTTATAAATGATAACTCTCGTCCACAAATATATTGAGGGAAGGCAACGAAGAGGAATTGAAAGCAAGGCAGAATTGCAGGAAACAGATTTCAGGAGGTAGATACGAATCGCCTTTAAAGCACATGAAAAGCGGCAAAACGTCGACAATGATGCCCTTGGCCAAAAAGGGCGTATGCGTTTTTTCCTGAATATATTCAGGAAAAAACGCATACGCCCTTTTTGGCCAACCAAGCAACCTGGAAAGGCAAATCAGCGCTACAAAGAAGTCTCGCTTCCCATCGGTGAAAAGGGCCATGCTGCAAAAAGTGTCAAAACGAGAAATGCAGGACAGGCCATGGAGAAATGGCAGCCTTGCTACACTGATGGGCGGGATGTAAATTGCCAACAGCCACTCTGGAGAAGTGTACGTTGTGTCCTGAAACATCGAAAAAAAAACAGCTTAGGGAGCATAGGGCACGTCCACTCATGGGCATATAAATTGGAAAAACTAAAAATCAGCAAGACACAGGCACCCGAAAGTTTAGGGCTGCTCTGTTGACAAGAACCTCCACTTCATGGCACCTTAAATATCCCAGGAAAGAGAAAAATGGATAAAGAAGTTGTGGTCCTTATGTACAATGGAATATCACTCAGACATGAAATCAATGTCATAAGGCTAGTAGAAGCAAGATGAGTGGAGTTAGGTACGACGATTCTAAGTGAAATAAGTCACACAGAAAAAGACACTTATCATAAGCTATCACTTATAGAGGGAATGTAAAAACCGCTACACTTGAACTGAATTACAAAACAGAACAGAGTCACACGTTTAGAAAACACACTATGGCTGCTTAACGGGAAAGGTGAGGTGGGGTGATGCATAAAACAAGGGTTTCAAATTCGCTCAGATACCGTTCCATACACCCAATATGTAATAGACAAGACCTACTCCTTGCTCAGTGAACTGGACTCAACACCCCCTATTCACCGCACAAGAATATATGTGACTAGTAAGAATCTTAAAACCTATATATTGATATCTCTCTGGAAGTGAGTCAAGTGGGTGTAAAGCCGCATAAACAGAGCCATGAAAAGCAGCTAAACCCCATTATAAAAATAAATTACTTTTAAAAACCCATAAAACAAAGACAGTGAAAGAGAGAGACATTCTTACAAAATTCGTTCAGAGGCTGTGATGCAACCTGGATTGACCATATCTAGACCCACAGCTGGATGAGACATAAGGGTGGACACTCTTGGGGCTGAGAGGTTGGGTGAGGTTGCGTGAGCAAACGCAGACCCTTTAAAGTAATACTGCGTGGTACCCATCCCATGGGTCCCAAATCTCCAGGTTCAAGGGCATCTTCCTACATCGAAAACATGCATGAGAAACCCAGAAGATGGTACACCATGTGATTTTGAAAGGTTTCTAAAACGCACCTCATTTCTCATCTCCTTGTGCTCGGGTTCGCCATTCCAGCTACTTTACTAGCAATCTCCCTCCTTGGAGAATCAGCACCTTTAAGCTCCTGTTCCCTACAGGTTGCAATTTGTCCTGAGGATGAACGGGAAGAGGGGCAACCAATGAGAGACTAGATCTAGGTGTTGGGACAGGCACAGGTCACTCTATTTTCCCAACAGGAAGAAGAATTAACCACAGGCTCAGCCTGCCGCCCGGAACCAGAATAGGGCCTGAGGCAATCCCGTGCTTTTGCGGCCAGCTCCCAAAAAAGACAGTTGAAAAATGGAGCTCAGGGGCACTGCAATTCACAAACCTGCAGAGTTATAAATGATAACTCTCGTCCACAAATATATTGAGGGAAGGCAACGAAGAGGAATTGAAAGCAAGGCAGAATTGCAGGAAACAGATTTCAGGAGGTAGATACGAATCGCCTTTAAAGCACATGAAAAGCGGCAAAACGTCGACAATGATGCCCTTGGCCAAAAAGGGCGTATGCGTTTTTTCCTGAATATATTCAGGAAAAAACGCATAAGCCCTTTTTGGCCAACCAAGCAACCTGGAAAGGCAAATCAGCGCTACAAAGAAGTCTCGCTTCCCATCAGTCAAAAGGGCCATGCTGAATAAAGTGTCAAAACCAGAAATGCAGGACAGGCCACGGAGAAACGGGAGCCTTGCTACGCTGATGGGCGGGATGTAAATTGCCAACAGCCACTCTGGAGAAGTGTACGTTGTGTCCTGAAACATCGAAAAAAAAACAGCCTTAGGGAGCATAGGGCACGTCCACTCATGGGCATATAAATTGAAAAAATTAAAAATCAGCAAGACACAGGCACCCGAAAGTTTAGGTCTGCTCTGTTGACAAGAACCTCCACTTCATGACACCTTAAATATCCCAGGAAAGAGAAAAATGGATAAAGAAGTTGTGGTCCTTATGTACAATGGAATATCACTCAGACATGAAATCAATGTCATAAGGCTAGTAGAAGCAAGATGAGTGGAGTTAGGTACGACGATTCTAAGTGAAATAAGTCACACAGAAAAAGACACTTATCATAAGCTATCACTTATAGAGGGAATGTAAAAACCGCTACACTTGAACTGAATTACAAAACAGAACAGAGTCACACGTTTAGAAAACACACTATGGCTGCATAACGGGAAAGGTGAGGTGGGGTGATGCATAAAACAAGTCTTTCAAATTCGCTCAGATACCGTTCCATACACCCAATATGTACTAGACAAGACCTACTCCTTGCTCAGTGAACTGGACTCAACACCCCCTATTCACCGCACAAGAATATATGTGACTAGTAAGAATCTTAAAAACTATATATTGATATCTCTCTGGAAGTGAGTCAAGTGGGTGTAAAGCCGCATAAACAGAGCCATGAAAAGCAGCTAAAACCCATTATAAAAATAAATTACTTTTAAAAACCCGTAAAACAAAGACAGTGAAAGAGAGAGACATTCTTACAAAATTCGTTCAGAGGCTGTGATGCAACCTGGATTGACCATATCTAGACTCACAGCTGGATGAGACATAAGGGTGGACACTCTTGGGGCTGAGAGTTTGGGTGAGGTTGCGTGAGCAAACGCAGACCCTTTAAAGTAATACTGCGTGGTACCCATCCCATGGGTCCCAAATCTCCAGGTTCAAGGGCATCTTCCTACATCGAAAACATGCATGAGAAACCCAGAAGATGGTACACCATGTGATTTTGAAAGGTTTCTAAAACGCACCTCATTTCTCATCTCCTTGTGCTCGGGTTCGCCATTCCAGCTACTTTACTAGCAATCTCCCTCCTTGGAGAATCAGCACCTTTAAGCTCCTGTTCCCTACAGGTTGCAATTTGTCCTGAGGATGAACGGGAAGAGGGGCAACCAATGAGAGACTAGATCTAGGTGTTGGGACAGGCACAGGTCACTCTATTTTCCCAACAGGAAGAAGAATTAACCACAGGCTCAGCCTGCCGCCCGGAACCAGAATAGGGCCTGAGGCAATCCCGTGCTTTTGCGGCCAGCTCCCAAAAAAGACAGTTGAAAAATGGAGCTCAGGGGCACTGCAATTCACAAACCTGCAGAGTTATAAATGATAACTCTCGTCCACAAATATATTGAGGGAAGGCAACGAAGAGGAATTGAAAGCAAGGCAGAATTGCAGGAAACAGATTTCAGGAGGTAGATACGAATCGCCTTTAAAGCACATGAAAAGCGGCAAAACGTCGACAATGATGCCCTTGGCCAAAAAGGGCGTATGCGTTTTTTCCTGAATATATTCAGGAAAAAACGCATACGCCCTTTTTGGCCAACCAAGCAACCTGGAAAGGCAAATCAGCGCTACAAAGAAGTCTCGCTTCCCATCGGTCAAAAGGGCCATGCTGAATAAAGTGTCAAAACCAGAAATGCAGGACAGGCCACGGAGAAACGGGAGCCTTGCTACGCTGATGGGCGGGATGTAAATTGCCAACAGCCACTCTGGAGAAGTGTACGTTGTGTCCTGAAACATCGAAAAAAAAACAGCTTAGGGAGCATAGGGCACGTCCACTCATGGGCATATAAATTGAAAAAATTAAAAATCAGCAAGACACAGGCACCCGAAAGTTTAGGTCTGCTCTGTTGACAAGAACCTCCACTTCATGACACCTTAAATATCCCAGGAAAGAGAAAAATGGATAAAGAAGTTGTGGTCCTTATGTACAATGGAATATCACTCAGACATGAAATCAATGTCATAAGGCTAGTAGAAGCAAGATGAGTGGAGTTAGGTACGACGATTCTAAGTGAAATAATTCACACAGAAAAAGACACTTATCATAAGCTATCACTTATAGAGGGAATGTAAAAACCGCTACACTTGAACTGAATTACAAAACAGAACAGAGTCACACGTTTAGAAAACACACTATGGCTGCTTAACGGGAAAGGTGAGGTGGGGTGATGCATAAAACAAGGGTTTCAAATTCGCTCAGATACCGTTCCATACACCCAATATGTAATAGACAAGACCTACTCCTTGCTCAGTGAACTGGACTCAACACCCCCTATTCACCGCACAAGAATATATGTGACTAGTAAGAATCTTAAAACCTATATATTGATATCTCTCTGGAAGTGAGTCAAGTGGGTGTAAAGCCGCATAAACAGAGCCATGAAAAGCAGCTAAACCCCATTATAAAAATAAATTACTTTTAAAAACCCGTAAAACAAAGACAGTGAAAGAGAGAGACATTCTTACAAAATTCGTTCAGAGGCTGTGATGCAACCTGGATTGACCATATCTAGACCCACAGCTGGATGAGACATAAGGGTGGACACTCTTGGGGCTGAGAGGTTGGGTGAGGTTGCGTGAGCAAACGCAGACCCTTTAAAGTAATACTGCGTGGTACCCATCCCATGGGTCCCAAATCTCCAGGTTCAAGGGCATCTTCCTACATCGAAAACATGCATGAGAAACCCAGAAGATGGTACACCATGTGATTTTGAAAGGTTTCTAAAACGCACCTCATTTCTCATCTCCTTGTGCTCGGGTTCGCCATTCCAGCTACTTTACTAGCAATCTCCCTACTTGGAGAATCAGCACCTTTAAGCTCCTGTTCCCTACAGGTTGCAATTTGTCCTGAGGATGAACGGGAAGAGGGGCAACCAATGAGAGACTAGATCTAGGTGTTGGGACAGGCACAGGTCACTCTATTTTCCCAAAAGGAAGAAGAATTAACCACAGGCTCAGCCTGCCGCCCGGATCCAGAATAGGGCCTGAGGCAATCCCGTGCTTTTGCGGCCAGCTCCCAAAAAAGACAGTTGAATAATGGAGCTCAGGGGCACTGCAATTCACAAACCTGCAGAGTTATAAATGATAACTCTCGTCCACAAAAATATTGAGGGAAGGCAACGAAGAGGAATTCAAAGCAAGGCAGAATTGCAGGAAACAGATTTCAGGAGGTAGATACGAATCGCCTTTAAAGCACATGAAAAGCGGCAAAACGTCGACAATGATGCCCTTGGCCAAAAAGGGCGTATGCGTTTTTTCCTGAATATAATCAGGAAAAAACGCATACGCCCTTTTTGGCCAACCAAGCAACCTGGAAAGGCAAATCAGCGCTACAAAGAAGTCTCGCTTCCCATCGGTGAAAAGGGCCATGCTGCAAAAAGTGTCAAAACGAGAAATGCAGGACAGGCCATGGAGAAATGGCAGCCTTGCTACACTGATGGGCGGGATGTAAATTGCCAACAGCCACTCTGGAGAAGTGTACGTTGTGTCCTGAAACATCGAAAAAAAAACAGCTTAGGGAGCATAGGGCACGTCCACTCATGGGCATATAAATTGGAAAAACTAAAAATCAGCAAGACACAGGCACCCGAAAGTTTAGGGCTGCTCTGTTGACAAGAACCTCCACTTCATGGCACCTTAAATATCCCAGGAAAGAGAAAAATGGATAAAGAAGTTGTGGTCCTTATGTACAATGGAATATCACTCAGACATGAAATCAATGTCATAAGGCTAGTAGAAGCAAGATGAGTGGAGTTAGGTACGACGATTCTAAGTGAAATAAGTCACACATAAAAAGACACTTATCATAAGCTATCACTTATAGAGGGAATGTAAAAACCGCTACACTTGAACTGAATTACAAAACAGAACAGAGTCACACGTTTAGAAAACACACTATGGTTGCTTAACGGGAAAGGTGAGGTGGGGTGATGCGTAAAACAAGGGTTTCAAATTCGCTCAGATACCGTTCCATACACCCAATATGTAATAGACAAGACCTACTCCTTGCTCAGTGAACTGGACTCAACAACCCCTATTCACCGCACAAGAATATATGTGACTAGTAAGAATCTTAAAACCTATATATTGATATCTCTCTGGAAGTGAGTCAAGTGGGTGTAAAGCCGCATAAACAGAGCCATGAAAAGCAGCTAAACCCCATTATAAAAATAAATTACTTTTAAAAACCCGTAAAACAAAGACAGTGAAAGAGAGAGACATTCTTACAAAATTCGTTCAGAGGCTGTGATGCAACCTGGATTGACCATATCTAGACCCACAGCTGGATGAGACATAAGGGTGGACACTCTTGGGGCTGAGAGGTTGGGTGATGTTGCGTGAGCAAACGCAGACCCTTTAAAGTAATACTGCGTGGTACCCATCCCATGGGTCCCAAATCTCCAGGTTCAAGGGCATCTTCCTACATCGAAAACATGCATGAGAAACCCAGAAGATGGTACACCATGTGATTTTGAAAGGTTTCTAAAACGCACCTCATTTCTCATCTCCTTGTGCTCGGGTTCGCCATTCCAGCTACTTTACTAGCCATCTCCCTACTTGGAGAATCAGCACCTTTAAGCTCCTGTTCCCTACAGGTTGCAATTTGTCCTGAGGATGAACGGGAAGAGGGGCAACCAATGAGAGACTAGATCTAGGTGTTGGGACAGGCACAGGTCACTCTATTTTCCCAACAGGAAGAAGAATTAACCACAGGCTCAGCCTGCCGCCCGGAACCAGAATAGGGCCTGAGGCAATCCCGTGCTTTTGCGGCCAGCTCCCAAAAAGGACAGTTGAATAATGGAGCTCAGGGGCACTGCAATTCACAAACCTGCAGAGTTATAAATGATAACTCTCGTCCACAAAAATATTGAGGGAAGGCAACGAAGAGGAATTCAAAGCAAGGCAGAATTGCAGGAAACAGATTTCAGGAGGTAGATACGAATCGCCTTTAAAGCACATGAAAAGCGGCAAAACGTCGACAATGATGCCCTTGGCCAAAAAGGGCGTATGCGTTTTTTCCTGAATATAATCAGGAAAAAACGCATACGCCCTTTTTGGCCAACCAAGCAACCTGGAAAGGCAAATCAGCGCTACAAAGAAGTCTCGCTTCCCATCGGTGAAAAGGGCCATGCTGCAAAAAGTGTCAAAACGAGAAATGCAGGACAGGCCATGGAGAAATGGCAGCCTTGCTACACTGATGGGCGGGATGTAAATTGCCAACAGCCACTCTGGAGAAGTGTACGTTGTGTCCTGAAACATCGAAAAAAAAACAGCTTAGGGAGCATAGGGCACGTCCACTCATGGGCATATAAATTGGAAAAACTAAAAATCAGCAAGACACAGGCACCCGAAAGTTTAGGGCTGCTCTGTTGACAAGAACCTCCACTTCATGGCACCTTAAATATCCCAGGAAAGAGAAAAATGGATAAAGAAGTTGTGGTCCTTATGTACAATGGAATATCACTCAGACATGAAATCAATGTCATAAGGCTAGTAGAAGCAAGATGAGTGGAGTTAGGTACGACGATTCTAAGTGAAATAAGTCACACAGAAAAAGACACTTATCATAAGCTATCACTTATAGAGGGAATGTAAAAACCGCTACACTTGAACTGAATTACAAAACAGAACAGAGTCACACGTTTAGAAAACACACTATGGCTGCTTAACGGGAAAGGTGAGGTGGGGTGATGCGTAAAACAAGGGTTTCAAATTCGCTCAGATACCGTTCCATACACCCAATATGTACTAGACAAGACCTACTCCTTGCTCAGTGAACTGGACTCAACACCCCCTATTCACCGCACAAGAATATATGTGACTAGTAAGAATCTTAAAACCTATATATTGATATCTCTCTGGAAGTGAGTCAAGTGGGTGTAAAGCCGCATAAACAGAGCCATGAAAAGCAGCTAAACCCCATTATATAAATAAATTACTTTTAAAAACCCGTAAAACAAAGACAGTGAAAGAGAGAGACATTCTTACAAAATTCGTTCAGAGGCTGTGATGCAACCTGGATTGACCATATCTAGACCCACAGCTGGATGAGACATAAGGGTGGACACTCTTGGGGCTGAGAGGTTGGGTGAGGTTGCGTGAGCAAACGCAGACCCTTTAAAGTAATACTGCGTGGTACCCATCCCATGGGTCCCAAATCTCCAGGTTCAAGGGCATCTTCCTACATCGAAAACATGCATGAGAAACCCAGAAGATGGTACACCATGTGATTTTGAAAGGTTTCTAAAACGCACCTCATTTCTCATCTCCTTGTGCTCGGGTTCGCCATTCCAGCTACTTTACTAGCAATCTCCCTACTTGGAGAATCAGCACCTTTAAGCTCCTGTTCCCTACAGGTTGCAATTTGTCCTGAGGATGAACGGGAAGAGGGGCAACCAATGAGAGACTAGATCTAGGTGTTGGGACAGGCACAGGTCACTCTATTTTACCAACAGGAAGAAGAATTAACCACAGGCTCAGCCTGCCGCCCGGAACCAGAATAGGGCCTGAGGCAATCCCGTGCTTTTGCGGCCAGCTCCCAAAAAAGACAGTTGAAAAATGGAGCTCAGGGGCACTGCAATTCACAAACCTGCAGAGTTATAAATGATAACTCTCGTCCACAAATATATTGAGGGAAGGCAACGAAGAGGAATTGAAAGCAAGGCAGAATTGCAGGAAACAGATTTCAGGAGGTAGATACGAATAGCCTTTAAAGCACATGAAAAGCGGCAAAACGTCGACAATGATGCCCTTGGCCAAAAAGGGCGTATGCGTTTTTTCCTGAATATATTCAGGAAAAAACGCATACGCCCTTTTTGGCCAACCAAGCAACCTGGAAAGGCAAATCAGCGCTACAAAGAAGTCTCGCTTCCCATCGGTGAAAAGGGCCATGCTGCAAAAAGTGTCAAAACCAGAAATGCAGGACAGGCCATGGAGAAATGGCAGCCTTGCTACAATGATGGGCGGGATGTAAATTGCCAACAGCCACTCTGGAGAAGTGTACGTTGTGTCCTGAAACATCGAAAAAAAAACAGCTTAGGGAGCATAGGGCACGTCCACTCATGGGCATATAAATTGGAAAAACTAAAACTCAGCAAGACACAGGCACACGAAAGTTTAGGTCTGCTCTGTTGACAAGAACCTCCACTTCATGACACCTTAAATATCCCAGGAAAGAGAAAAATGGATAAAGAAGTCGTGGTCCTTATGTACAATGGAATATCACTCAGACATGAAATCAATGTTATAAGGCTAGTAGAAGCAAGATGAGTGGAGTTAGGTACGACGATTCTAAGTGAAATAAGTCACACAGAAAAAGACACTTATCATAAGCTATCACTTATAGAGGGAATGTAAAAACCGCTACACTTGAACTGAATTACAAAACAGAACAGAGTCACACGTTTAGAAAACACACTATGGCTGCTTAACGGGAAAGGTGAGGTGGGGTGATGCATAAAACAAGGGTTTCAAATTCGCTCAGATACCGTTCCATACACCCAATATGTAATAGACAAGACCTACTCCTTGCTCAGTGAACTGGACTCAACACCCCCTATTCACCGCACAAGAATATATGTGACTAGTAAGAATCTTAAAACCTATATATTGATATCTCTCTGGAAGTGAGTCAAGTGGGTGTAAAGCCGCATAAACAGAGCCATGAAAAGCAGCTAAACCCCATTATAAAAATAAATTACTTTTAAAAACCCATAAAACAAAGACAGTGAAAGAGAGAGACATTCTTACAAAATTCGTTCAGAGGCTGTGATGCAACCTGGATTGACCATATCTAGACCCACAGCTGGATGAGACATAAGGGTGGACACTCTTGGGGCTGAGAGGTTGGGTGAGGTTGCGTGAGCAAACGCAGACCCTTTAAAGTAATACTGCGTGGTACCCATCCCATGGGTCCCAAATCTCCAGGTTCAAGGGCATCTTCCTACATCGAAAACATGCATGAGAAACCCAGAAGATGGTACACCATGTGATTTTGAAAGGTTTCTAAAACGCACCTCATTTCTCATCTCCTTGTGCTCGGGTTCGCCATTCCAGCTACTTTACTAGCAATCTCCCTCCTTGGAGAATCAGCACCTTTAAGCTCCTGTTCCCTACAGGTTGCAATTTGTCCTGAGGATGAACGGGAAGAGGGGCAACCAATGAGAGACTAGATCTAGGTGTTGGGACAGGCACAGGTCACTCTATTTTCCCAACAGGAAGAAGAATTAACCACAGGCTCAGCCTGCCGCCCGGAACCAGAATAGGGCCTGAGGCAATCCCGTGCTTTTGCGGCCAGCTCCCAAAAAAGACAGTTGAAAAATGGAGCTCAGGGGCACTGCAATTCACAAACCTGCAGAGTTATAAATGATAACTCTCGTCCACAAATATATTGAGGGAAGGCAACGAAGAGGAATTGAAAGCAAGGCAGAATTGCAGGAAACAGATTTCAGGAGGTAGATACGAATCGCCTTTAAAGCACATGAAAAGCGGCAAAACGTCGACAATGATGCCCTTGGCCAAAAAGGGCGTATGCGTTTTTTCCTGAATATATTCAGGAAAAAACGCATACGCCCTTTTTGGCCAACCAAGCAACCTGGAAAGGCAAATCAGCGCTACAAAGAAGTCTCGCTTCCCATCGGTGAAAAGGGCCATGCTGCAAAAAGTGTCAAAACGAGAAATGCAGGACAGGCCATGGAGAAATGGCAGCCTTGCTACACTGATGGGCGGGATGTAAATTGCCAACAGCCACTCTGGAGAAGTGTACGTTGTGTCCTGAAACATCGAAAAAAAAACAGCTTAGGGAGCATAGGGCACGTCCACTCATGGGCATATAAATTGGAAAAACTA
This sequence comes from Eschrichtius robustus, assembly GCF_028021215.1. NCBI lineage: Eukaryota > Metazoa > Chordata > Mammalia > Artiodactyla > Eschrichtiidae > Eschrichtius > Eschrichtius robustus. The sequence goes on along the minus strand of NW_027175216.1, from coordinate 504,189 downwards.
AAAATCAGCAAGACACAGGCACCCGAAAGTTTAGGGCTGCTCTGTTGACAAGAACCTCCACTTCATGGCACCTTAAATATCCCAGGAAAGAGAAAAATGGATAAAGAAGTTGTGGTCCTTATGTACAATGGAATATCACTCAGACATGAAATCAATGTCATAAGGCTAGTAGAAGCAAGATGAGTGGAGTTAGGTACGACGATTCTAAGTGAAATAAGTCACACAGAAAAAGACACTTATCATAAGCTATCACTTATAGAGGGAATGTAAAAACCGCTACACTTGAACTGAATTACAAAACAGAACAGAGTCACACGTTTAGAAAACACACTATGGCTGCTTAACGGGAAAGGTGAGGTGGGGTGATGCATAAAACAAGGGTTTCAAATTCGCTCAGATACCGTTCCATACACCCAATATGTAATAGACAAGACCTACTCCTTGCTCAGTGAACTGGACTCAACACCCCCTATTCACCGCACAAGAATATATGTGACTAGTAAGAATCTTAAAACCTATATATTGATATCTCTCTGGAAGTGAGTCAAGTGGGTGTAAAGCCGCATAAACAGAGCCATGAAAAGCAGCTAAACCCCATTATAAAAATAAATTACTTTTAAAAACCCATAAAACAAAGACAGTGAAAGAGAGAGACATTCTTACAAAATTCGTTCAGAGGCTGTGATGCAACCTGGATTGACCATATCTAGACCCACAGCTGGATGAGACATAAGGGTGGACACTCTTGGGGCTGAGAGGTTGGGTGAGGTTGCGTGAGCAAACGCAGACCCTTTAAAGTAATACTGCGTGGTACCCATCCCATGGGTCCCAAATCTCCAGGTTCAAGGGCATCTTCCTACATCGAAAACATGCATGAGAAACCCAGAAGATGGTACACCATGTGATTTTGAAAGGTTTCTAAAACGCACCTCATTTCTCATCTCCTTGTGCTCGGGTTCGCCATTCCAGCTACTTTACTAGCAATCTCCCTCCTTGGAGAATCAGCACCTTTAAGCTCCTGTTCCCTACAGGTTGCAATTTGTCCTGAGGATGAACGGGAAGAGGGGCAACCAATGAGAGACTAGATCTAGGTGTTGGGACAGGCACAGGTCACTCTATTTTCCCAACAGGAAGAAGAATTAACCACAGGCTCAGCCTGCCGCCCGGAACCAGAATAGGGCCTGAGGCAATCCCGTGCTTTTGCGGCCAGCTCCCAAAAAAGACAGTTGAAAAATGGAGCTCAGGGGCACTGCAATTCACAAACCTGCAGAGTTATAAATGATAACTCTCGTCCACAAATATATTGAGGGAAGGCAACGAAGAGGAATTGAAAGCAAGGCAGAATTGCAGGAAACAGATTTCAGGAGGTAGATACGAATCGCCTTTAAAGCACATGAAAAGCGGCAAAACGTCGACAATGATGCCCTTGGCCAAAAAGGGCGTATGCGTTTTTTCCTGAATATATTCAGGAAAAAACGCATAAGCCCTTTTTGGCCAACCAAGCAACCTGGAAAGGCAAATCAGCGCTACAAAGAAGTCTCGCTTCCCATCAGTCAAAAGGGCCATGCTGAATAAAGTGTCAAAACCAGAAATGCAGGACAGGCCACGGAGAAACGGGAGCCTTGCTACGCTGATGGGCGGGATGTAAATTGCCAACAGCCACTCTGGAGAAGTGTACGTTGTGTCCTGAAACATCGAAAAAAAAACAGCCTTAGGGAGCATAGGGCACGTCCACTCATGGGCATATAAATTGAAAAAATTAAAAATCAGCAAGACACAGGCACCCGAAAGTTTAGGTCTGCTCTGTTGACAAGAACCTCCACTTCATGACACCTTAAATATCCCAGGAAAGAGAAAAATGGATAAAGAAGTTGTGGTCCTTATGTACAATGGAATATCACTCAGACATGAAATCAATGTCATAAGGCTAGTAGAAGCAAGATGAGTGGAGTTAGGTACGACGATTCTAAGTGAAATAAGTCACACAGAAAAAGACACTTATCATAAGCTATCACTTATAGAGGGAATGTAAAAACCGCTACACTTGAACTGAATTACAAAACAGAACAGAGTCACACGTTTAGAAAACACACTATGGCTGCATAACGGGAAAGGTGAGGTGGGGTGATGCATAAAACAAGTCTTTCAAATTCGCTCAGATACCGTTCCATACACCCAATATGTACTAGACAAGACCTACTCCTTGCTCAGTGAACTGGACTCAACACCCCCTATTCACCGCACAAGAATATATGTGACTAGTAAGAATCTTAAAAACTATATATTGATATCTCTCTGGAAGTGAGTCAAGTGGGTGTAAAGCCGCATAAACAGAGCCATGAAAAGCAGCTAAAACCCATTATAAAAATAAATTACTTTTAAAAACCCGTAAAACAAAGACAGTGAAAGAGAGAGACATTCTTACAAAATTCGTTCAGAGGCTGTGATGCAACCTGGATTGACCATATCTAGACTCACAGCTGGATGAGACATAAGGGTGGACACTCTTGGGGCTGAGAGTTTGGGTGAGGTTGCGTGAGCAAACGCAGACCCTTTAAAGTAATACTGCGTGGTACCCATCCCATGGGTCCCAAATCTCCAGGTTCAAGGGCATCTTCCTACATCGAAAACATGCATGAGAAACCCAGAAGATGGTACACCATGTGATTTTGAAAGGTTTCTAAAACGCACCTCATTTCTCATCTCCTTGTGCTCGGGTTCGCCATTCCAGCTACTTTACTAGCAATCTCCCTCCTTGGAGAATCAGCACCTTTAAGCTCCTGTTCCCTACAGGTTGCAATTTGTCCTGAGGATGAACGGGAAGAGGGGCAACCAATGAGAGACTAGATCTAGGTGTTGGGACAGGCACAGGTCACTCTATTTTCCCAACAGGAAGAAGAATTAACCACAGGCTCAGCCTGCCGCCCGGAACCAGAATAGGGCCTGAGGCAATCCCGTGCTTTTGCGGCCAGCTCCCAAAAAAGACAGTTGAAAAATGGAGCTCAGGGGCACTGCAATTCACAAACCTGCAGAGTTATAAATGATAACTCTCGTCCACAAATATATTGAGGGAAGGCAACGAAGAGGAATTGAAAGCAAGGCAGAATTGCAGGAAACAGATTTCAGGAGGTAGATACGAATCGCCTTTAAAGCACATGAAAAGCGGCAAAACGTCGACAATGATGCCCTTGGCCAAAAAGGGCGTATGCCTTTTTTCCTGAATATATTCAGGAAAAAACGCATACGCCCTTTTTGGCCAACCAAGCAACCTGGAAAGGCAAATCAGCGCTACAAAGAAGTCTCGCTTCCCATCGGTCAAAAGGGCCATGCTGAATAAAGTGTCAAAACCAGAAATGCAGGACAGGCCACGGAGAAACGGGAGCCTTGCTACGCTGATGGGCGGGATGTAAATTGCCAACAGCCACTCTGGAGAAGTGTACGTTGTGTCCTGAAACATCGAAAAAAAAACAGCTTAGGGAGCATAGGGCACGTCCACTCATGGGCATATAAATTGAAAAAATTAAAAATCAGCAAGACACAGGCACCCGAAAGTTTAGGTCTGCTCTGTTGACAAGAACCTCCACTTCATGACACCTTAAATATCCCAGGAAAGAGAAAAATGGATAAAGAAGTTGTGGTCCTTATGTACAATGGAATATCACTCAGACATGAAATCAATGTCATAAGGCTAGTAGAAGCAAGATGAGTGGAGTTAGGTACGACGATTCTAAGTGAAATAAGTCACACAGAAAAAGACACTTATCATAAGCTATCACTTATAGAGGGAATGTAAAAACCGCTACACTTGAACTGAATTACAAAACAGAACAGAGTCACACGTTTAGAAAACACACTATGGCTGCTTAACGGGAAAGGTGAGGTGGGGTGATGCATAAAACAAGGGTTTCAAATTCGCTCAGATACCGTTCCATACACCCAATATGTAATAGACAAGACCTACTCCTTGCTCAGTGAACTGGACTCAACACCCCCTATTCACCGCACAAGAATATATGTGACTAGTAAGAATCTTAAAACCTATATATTGATATCTCTCTGGAAGTGAGTCAAGTGGGTGTAAAGCCGCATAAACAGAGCCATGAAAAGCAGCTAAACCCCATTATAAAAATAAATTACTTTTAAAAACCCGTAAAACAAAGACAGTGAAAGAGAGAGACATTCTTACAAAATTCGTTCAGAGGCTGTGATGCAACCTGGATTGACCATATCTAGACCCACAGCTGGATGAGACATAAGGGTGGACACTCTTGGGGCTGAGAGGTTGGGTGAGGTTGCGTGAGCAAACGCAGACCCTTTAAAGTAATACTGCGTGGTACCCATCCCATGGGTCCCAAATCTCCAGGTTCAAGGGCATCTTCCTACATCGAAAACATGCATGAGAAACCCAGAAGATGGTACACCATGTGATTTTGAAAGGTTTCTAAAACGCACCTCATTTCTCATCTCCTTGTGCTCGGGTTCGCCATTCCAGCTACTTTACTAGCAATCTCCCTACTTGGAGAATCAGCACCTTTAAGCTCCTGTTCCCTACAGGTTGCAATTTGTCCTGAGGATGAACGGGAAGAGGGGCAACCAATGAGAGACTAGATCTAGGTGTTGGGACAGGCACAGGTCACTCTATTTTCCCAAAAGGAAGAAGAATTAACCACAGGCTCAGCCTGCCGCCCGGATCCAGAATAGGGCCTGAGGCAATCCCGTGCTTTTGCGGCCAGCTCCCAAAAAAGACAGTTGAATAATGGAGCTCAGGGGCACTGCAATTCACAAACCTGCAGAGTTATAAATGATAACTCTCGTCCACAAAAATATTGAGGGAAGGCAACGAAGAGGAATTCAAAGCAAGGCAGAATTGCAGGAAACAGATTTCAGGAGGTAGATACGAATCGCCTTTAAAGCACATGAAAAGCGGCAAAACGTCGACAATGATGCCCTTGGCCAAAAAGGGCGTATGCGTTTTTTCCTGAATATAATCAGGAAAAAACGCATACGCCCTTTTTGGCCAACCAAGCAACCTGGAAAGGCAAATCAGCGCTACAAAGAAGTCTCGCTTCCCATCGGTGAAAAGGGCCATGCTGCAAAAAGTGTCAAAACGAGAAATGCAGGACAGGCCATGGAGAAATGGCAGCCTTGCTACACTGATGGGCGGGATGTAAATTGCCAACAGCCACTCTGGAGAAGTGTACGTTGTGTCCTGAAACATCGAAAAAAAAACAGCTTAGGGAGCATAGGGCACGTCCACTCATGGGCATATAAATTGGAAAAACTAAAAATCAGCAAGACACAGGCACCCGAAAGTTTAGGGCTGCTCTGTTGACAAGAACCTCCACTTCATGGCACCTTAAATATCCCAGGAAAGAGAAAAATGGATAAAGAAGTTGTGGTCCTTATGTACAATGGAATATCACTCAGACATGAAATCAATGTCATAAGGCTAGTAGAAGCAAGATGAGTGGAGTTAGGTACGACGATTCTAAGTGAAATAAGTCACACATAAAAAGACACTTATCATAAGCTATCACTTATAGAGGGAATGTAAAAACCGCTACACTTGAACTGAATTACAAAACAGAACAGAGTCACACGTTTAGAAAACACACTATGGTTGCTTAACGGGAAAGGTGAGGTGGGGTGATGCATAAAACAAGGGTTTCAAATTCGCTCAGATACCGTTCCATACACCCAATATGTAATACACAAGACCTACTCCTTGCTCAGTGAACTGGACTCAACAACCCCTATTCACCGCACAAGAATATATGTGACTAGTAAGAATCTTAAAACCTATATATTGATATCTCTCTGGAAGTGAGTCAAGTGGGTGTAAAGCCGCATAAACAGAGCCATGAAAAGCAGCTAAACCCCATTATAAAAATAAATTACTTTTAAAAACCCGTAAAACAAAGACAGTGAAAGAGAGAGACATTCTTACAAAATTCGTTCAGAGGCTGTGATGCAACCTGGATTGACCATATCTAGACCCACAGCTGGATGAGACATAAGGGTGGACACTCTTGGGGCTGAGAGGTTGGGTGATGTTGCGTGAGCAAACGCAGACCCTTTAAAGTAATACTGCGTGGTACCCATCCCATGGGTCCCAAATCTCCAGGTTCAAGGGCATCTTCCTACATCGAAAACATGCATGAGAAACCCAGAAGATGGTACACCATGTGATTTTGAAAGGTTTCTAAAACGCACCTCATTTCTCATCTCCTTGTGCTCGGGTTCGCCATTCCAGCTACTTTACTAGCCATCTCCCTACTTGGAGAATCAGCACCTTTAAGCTCCTGTTCCCTACAGGTTGCAATTTGTCCTGAGGATGAACGGGAAGAGGGGCAACCAATGAGAGACTAGATCTAGGTGTTGGGACAGGCACAGGTCACTCTATTTTCCCAACAGGAAGAAGAATTAACCACAGACTCAGCCTGCCGCCCGGAACCAGAATAGGGCCTGAGGCAATCCCGTGCTTTTGCGGCCAGCTCCCAAAAAGGACAGTTGAATAATGGAGCTCAGGCGCACTGCAATTCACAAACCTGCAGAGTTATAAATGATAACTCTCGTCCACAAAAATATTGAGGGAAGGCAACGAAGAGGAATTCAAAGCAAGGCAGAATTGCAGGAAACAGATTTCAGGAGGTAGATACGAATCGCCTTTAAAGCACATGAAAAGCGGCAAAACGTCGACAATGATGCCCTTGGCCAAAAAGGGCGTATGCGTTTTTTCCTGAATATAATCAGGAAAAAACGCATACGCCCTTTTTGGCCAACCAAGCAACCTGGAAAGGCAAATCAGCGCTACAAAGAAGTCTCGCTTCCCATCGGTGAAAAGGGCCATGCTGCAAAAAGTGTCAAAACGAGAAATGCAGGACAGGCCATGGAGAAATGGCAGCCTTGCTACACTGATGGGCGGGATGTAAATTGCCAACAGCCACTCTGGAGAAGTGTACGTTGTGTCCTGAAACATCGAAAAAAAAACAGCTTAGGGAGCATAGGGCACGTCCACTCATGGGCATATAAATTGGAAAAACTAAAAATCAGCAAGACACAGGCACCCGAAAGTTTAGGGCTGCTCTGTTGACAAGAACCTCCACTTCATGGCACCTTAAATATCCCAGGAAAGAGAAAAATGGATAAAGAAGTTGTGGTCCTTATGTACAATGGAATATCACTCAGACATGAAATCAATGTCATAAGGCTAGTAGAAGCAAGATGAGTGGAGTTAGGTACGACGATTCTAAGTGAAATAAGTCACACATAAAAAGACACTTATCATAAGCTATCACTTATAGAGGGAATGTAAAAACCGCTACACTTGAACTGAATTACAAAACAGAACAGAGTCACACGTTTAGAAAACACACTATGGTTGCTTAACGGGAAAGGTGAGGTGGGGTGATGCATAAAACAAGGGTTTCAAATTCGCTCAGATACCGTTCCATACACCCAATATGTAATAGACAAGACCTACTCCTTGCTCAGTGAACTGGACTCAACAACCCCTATTCACCGCACAAGAATATATGTGACTAGTAAGAATCTTAAAACCTATATATTGATATCTCTCTGGAAGTGAGTCAAGTGGGTGTAAAGCCGCATAAACAGAGCCATGAAAAGCAGCTAAACCCCATTATAAAAATAAATTACTTTTAAAAACCCGTAAAACAAAGACAGTGAAAGAGAGAGACATTCTTACAAAATTCGTTCAGAGGCTGTGATGCAACCTGGATTGACCATATCTAGACCCACAGCTGGATGAGACATAAGGGTGGACACTCTTGGGGCTGAGAGGTTGGGTGATGTTGCGTGAGCAAACGCAGACCCTTTAAAGTAATACTGCGTGGTACCCATCCCATGGGTCCCAAATCTCCAGGTTCAAGGGCATCTTCCTACATCGAAAACATGCATGAGAAACCCAGAAGATGGTACACCATGTGATTTTGAAAGGTTTCTAAAACGCACCTCATTTCTCATCTCCTTGTGCTCGGGTTCGCCATTCCAGCTACTTTACTAGCCATCTCCCTACTTGGAGAATCAGCACCTTTAAGCTCCTGTTCCCTACAGGTTGCAATTTGTCCTGAGGATGAACGGGAAGAGGGGCAACCAATGAGAGACTAGATCTAGGTGTTGGGACAGGCACAGGTCACTCTATTTTCCCAACAGGAAGAAGAATTAACCACAGACTCAGCCTGCCGCCCGGAACCAGAATAGGGCCTGAGGCAATCCCGTGCTTTTGCGGCCAGCTCCCAAAAAGGACAGTTGAATAATGGAGCTCAGGGGCACTGCAATTCACAAACCTGCAGAGTTATAAATGATAACTCTCGTCCACAAAAATATTGAGGGAAGGCAACGAAGAGGAATTCAAAGCAAGGCAGAATTGCAGGAAACAGATTTCAGGAGGTAGATACGAATCGCCTTTAAAGCACATGAAAAGCGGCAAAACGTCGACAATGATGCCCTTGGCCAAAAAGGGCGTATGCGTTTTTTCCTGAATATATTCAGGAAAAAACGCATACGCCCTTTTTGGCCAACCAAGCAACCTGGAAAGGCAAATCAGCGCTACAAAGAAGTCTCGCTTCCCATCGGTGAAAAGGGCCATGCTGCAAAAATGTCAAAACGAGAAATGCAGGACAGGCCATGGAGAAATGGCAGCCTTGCTACAATGATGGGCGGGATGTAAATTGCCAACAGCCACTCTGGAGAAGTGTACGTTGTGTCCTGAAACATCGAAAAAAAAACAGCTTAGGGAGCATAGGGCACGTCCACTCATGGGCATATAAATTGGAAAAACTAAAAATCAGCAAGACACAGGCACCCGAAAGTTTAGGGCTGCTCTGTTGACAAGAACCTCCACTTCATGGCACCTTAAATATCCCAGGAAAGAGAAAAATGGATAAAGAAGTTGTGGTCCTTATGTACAATGGAATATCACTCAGACATGAAATCAATGTCATAAGGCTAGTAGAAGCAAGATGAGTGGAGTTAGGTACGACGATTCTAAGTGAAATAAGTCACACATAAAAAGACACTTATCATAAGCTATCACTTATAGAGGGAATGTAAAAACCGCTACACTTGAACTGAATTACAAAACAGAACAGAGTCACACGTTTAGAAAACACACTATGGTTGCTTAACGGGAAAGGTGAGGTGGGGTGATGCGTAAAACAAGGGTTTCAAATTCGCTCAGATACCGTTCCATACACCCAATATGTAATAGACAAGACCTACTCCTTGCTCAGTGAACTGGACTCAACAACCCCTATTCACCGCACAAGAATATATGTGACTAGTAAGAATCTTAAAACCTATATATTGATATCTCTCTGGAAGTGAGTCAAGTGGGTGTAAAGCCGCATAAACAGAGCCATGAAAAGCAGCTAAACCCCATTATAAAAATAAATTACTTTTAAAAACCCGTAAAACAAAGACAGTGAAAGAGAGAGACATTCTTACAAAATTCGTTCAGAGGCTGTGATGCAACCTGGATTGACCATATCTAGACCCACAGCTGGATGAGACATAAGGGTGGACACTCTTGGGGCTGAGAGGTTGGGTGATGTTGCGTGAGCAAACGCAGACCCTTTAAAGTAATACTGCGTGGTACCCATCCCATGGGTCCCAAATCTCCAGGTTCAAGGGCATCTTCCTACATCGAAAACATGCATGAGAAACCCAGAAGATGGTACACCATGTGATTTTGAAAGGTTTCTAAAACGCACCTCATTTCTCATCTCCTTGTGCTCGGGTTCGCCATTCCAGCTACTTTACTAGCCATCTCCCTACTTGGAGAATCAGCACCTTTAAGCTCCTGTTCCCTACAGGTTGCAATTTGTCCTGAGGATGAACGGGAAGAGGGGCAACCAATGAGAGACTAGATCTAGGTGTTGGGACAGGCACAGGTCACTCTATTTTCCCAACAGGAAGAAGAATTAACCACAGGCTCAGCCTGCCGCCCGGAACCAGAATAGGGCCTGAGGCAATCCCGTGCTTTTGCGGCCAGCTCCCAAAAAGGACAGTTGAATAATGGAGCTCAGGGGCACTGCAATTCACAAACCTGCAGAGTTATAAATGATAACTCTCGTCCACAAAAATATTGAGGGAAGGCAACGAAGAGGAATTCAAAGCAAGGCAGAATTGCAGGAAACAGATTTCAGGAGGTAGATACGAATCGCCTTTAAAGCACATGAAAAGCGGCAAAACGTCGACAATGATGCCCTTGGCCAAAAAGGGCGTATGCGTTTTTTCCTGAATATAATCAGGAAAAAACGCATACGCCCTTTTTGGCCAACCAAGCAACCTGGAAAGGCAAATCAGCGCTACAAAGAAGTCTCGCTTCCCATCGGTGAAAAGGGCCATGCTGCAAAAAGTGTCAAAACGAGAAATGCAGGACAGGCCATGGAGAAATGGCAGCCTTGCTACACTGATGGGCGGGATGTAAATTGCCAACAGCCACTCTGGAGAAGTGTACGTTGTGTCCTGAAACATCGAAAAAAAAACAGCTTAGGGAGCATAGGGCACGTCCACTCATGGGCATATAAATTGGAAAAACTAAAAATCAGCAAGACACAGGCACCCGAAAGTTTAGGGCTGCTCTGTTGACAAGAACCTCCACTTCATGGCACCTTAAATATCCCAGGAAAGAGAAAAATGGATAAAGAAGTTGTGGTCCTTATGTACAATGGAATATCACTCAGACATGAAATCAATGTCATAAGGCTAGTAGAAGCAAGATGAGTGGAGTTAGGTACGACGATTCTAAGTGAAATAAGTCACACAGAAAAAGACACTTATCATAAGCTATCACTTATAGAGGGAATGTAAAAACCGCTACACTTGAACTGAATTACAAAACAGAACAGAGTCACACGTTTAGAAAACACACTATGGCTGCTTAACGGGAAAGGTGAGGTGGGGTGATGCGTAAAACAAGGGTTTCAAATTCGCTCAGATACCGTTCCATACACCCAATATGTACTAGACAAGACCTACTCCTTGCTCAGTGAACTGGACTCAACACCCCCTATTCACCGCACAAGAATATATGTGACTAGTAAGAATCTTAAAACCTATATATTGATATCTCTCTGGAAGTGAGTCAAGTGGGTGTAAAGCCGCATAAACAGAGCCATGAAAAGCAGCTAAACCCCATTATATAAATAAATTACTTTTAAAAACCCGTAAAACAAAGACAGTGAAAGAGAGAGACATTCTTACAAAATTCGTTCAGAGGCTGTGATGCAACCTGGATTGACCATATCTAGACCCACAGCTGGATGAGACATAAGGGTGGACACTCTTGGGGCTGAGAGGTTGGGTGAGGTTGCGTGAGCAAACGCAGACCCTTTAAAGTAATACTGCGTGGTACCCATCCCATGGGTCCCAAATCTCCAGGTTCAAGGGCATCTTCCTACATCGAAAACATGCATGAGAAACCCAGAAGATGGTACACCATGTGATTTTGAAAGGTTTCTAAAACGCACCTCATTTCTCATCTCCTTGTGCTCGGGTTCGCCATTCCAGCTACTTTACTAGCAATCTCCCTACTTGGAGAATCAGCACCTTTAAGCTCCTGTTCCCTACAGGTTGCAATTTGTCCTGAGGATGAACGGGAAGAGGGGCAACCAATGAGAGACTAGATCTAGGTGTTGGGACAGGCACAGGTCACTCTATTTTACCAACAGGAAGAAGAATTAACCACAGGCTCAGCCTGCCGCCCGGAACCAGAATAGGGCCTGAGGCAATCCCGTGCTTTTGCGGCCAGCTCCCAAAAAAGACAGTTGAAAAATGGAGCTCAGGGGCACTGCAATTCACAAACCTGCAGAGTTATAAATGATAACTCTCGTCCACAAATATATTGAGGGAAGGCAACGAAGAGGAATTCAAAGCAAGGCAGAATTGCAGGAAACAGATTTCAGGAGGTAGATACGAATCGCCTTTAAAGCACATGAAAAGCGGCAAAACGTCGACAATGATGCCCTTGGCCAAAAAGGGCGTATGCGTTTTTTCCTGAATATATTCAGGAAAAAACGCATACGCCCTTTTTGGCCAACCAAGCAACCTGGAAAGGCAAATCAGCGCTACAAAGAAGTCTCGCTTCCCATCGGTGAAAAGGGCCATGCTGCAAAAAGTGTCAAAACCAGAAATGCAGGACAGGCCATGGAGAAATGGCAGCCTTGCTACAATGATGGGCGGGATGTAAATTGCCAACAGCCACTCTGGAGAAGTGTACGTTGTGTCCTGAAACATCGAAAAAAAAACAGCTTAGGGAGCATAGGGCACGTCCACTCATGGGCATATAAATTGGAAAAACTAAAAATCAGCAAGACACAGGCACCCGAAAGTTTAGGGCTGCTCTGTTGACAAGAACCTCCACTTCATGGCACCTTAAATATCCCAGGAAAGAGAAAAATGGATAAAGAAGTTGTGGTCCTTATGTACAATGGAATATCACTCAGACATGAAATCAATGTCATAAGGCTAGTAGAAGCAAGATGAGTGGAGTTAGGTACGACGATTCTAAGTGAAATAAGTCACACAGAAAAAGACACTTATCATAAGCTATCACTTATAGAGGGAATGTAAAAACCGCTACACTTGAACTGAATTACAAAACAGAACAGAGTCACACGTTTAGAAAACACACTATGGCTGCTTAACGGGAAAGGTGAGGTGGGGTGATGCGTAAAACAAGGGTTTCAAATTCGCTCAGATACCGTTCCATACACCCAATATGTACTAGACAAGACCTACTCCTTGCTCAGTGAACTGGACTCAACACCCCCTATTCACCGCACAAGAATATATGTGACTAGTAAGAATCTTAAAACCTATATATTGATATCTCTCTGGAAGTGAGTCAAGTGGGTGTAAAGCCGCATAAACAGAGCCATGAAAAGCAGCTAAACCCCATTATATAAATAAATTACTTTTAAAAACCCGTAAAACAAAGACAGTGAAAGAGAGAGACATTCTTACAAAATTCGTTCAGAGGCTGTGATGCAACCTGGATTGACCATATCTAGACCCACAGCTGGATGAGACATAAGGGTGGACACTCTTGGGGCTGAGAGGTTGGGTGAGGTTGCGTGAGCAAACGCAGACCCTTTAAAGTAATACTGCGTGGTACCCATCCCATGGGTCCCAAATCTCCAGGTTCAAGGGCATCTTCCTACATCGAAAACATGCATGAGAAACCCAGAAGATGGTACACCATGTGATTTTGAAAGGTTTCTAAAACGCACCTCATTTCTCATCTCCTTGTGCTCGGGTTCGCCATTCCAGCTACTTTACTAGCAATCTCCCTACTTGGAGAATCAGCACCTTTAAGCTCCTGTTCCCTACAGGTTGCAATTTGTCCTGAGGATGAACGGGAAGAGGGGCAACCAATGAGAGACTAGATCTAGGTGTTGGGACAGGCACAGGTCACTCTATTTTACCAACAGGAAGAAGAATTAACCACAGGCTCAGCCTGCCGCCCGGAACCAGAATAGGGCCTGAGGCAATCCCGTGCTTTTGCGGCCAGCTCCCAAAAAAGACAGTTGAAAAATGGAGCTCAGGGGCACTGCAATTCACAAACCTGCAGAGTTATAAATGATAACTCTCGTCCACAAATATATTGAGGGAAGGCAACGAAGAGGAATTGAAAGCAAGGCAGAATTGCAGGAAACAGATTTCAGGAGGTAGATACGAATAGCCTTTAAAGCACATGAAAAGCGGCAAAACGTCGACAATGATGCCCTTGGCCAAAAAGGGCGTATGCGTTTTTTCCTGAATATATTCAGGAAAAAACGCATACGCCCTTTTTGGCCAACCAAGCAACCTGGAAAGGCAAATCAGCGCTACAAAGAAGTCTCGCTTCCCATCGGTGAAAAGGGCCATGCTGCAAAAAGTGTCAAAACCAGAAATGCAGGACAGGCCATGGAGAAATGGCAGCCTTGCTACAATGATGGGCGGGATGTAAATTGCCAACAGCCACTCTGGAGAAGTGTACGTTGTGTCCTGAAACATCGAAAAAAAAACAGCTTAGGGAGCATAGGGCACGTCCACTCATGGGCATATAAATTGGAAAAACTAAAACTCAGCAAGACACAGGCACCCGAAAGTTTAGGGCTGCTCTGTTGACAAGAACCTCCACTTCATGGCACCTTAAATATCCCAGGAAAGAGAAAAATGGATAAAGAAGTTGTGGTCCTTATGTACAATGGAATATCACTCAGACATGAAATCAATGTCATAAGGCTAGTAGAAGCAAGATGAGTGGAGTTAGGTACGACGATTCTAAGTGAAATAAGTCACACAGAAAAAGACACTTATCATAAGCTATCACTTATAGAGGGAATGTAAAAACCGCTACACTTGAACTGAATTACAAAACAGAACAGAGTCACACGTTTAGAAAACACACTATGGCTGCTTAACGGGAAAGGTGAGGTGGGGTGATGCGTAAAACAAGGGTTTCAAATTCGCTCAGATACCGTTCCATACACCCAATATGTAATAGACAAGACCTACTCCTTGCTCAGTGAACTGGACTCAACACCCCCTATTCACCGCACAAGAATATATGTGACTAGTAAGAATCTTAAAACCTATATATTGATATCTCTCTGGAAGTGAGTCAAGTGGGTGTAAAGCCGCATAAACAGAGCCATGAAAAGCAGCTAAACCCCATTATAAAAATAAATTACTTTTAAAAACCCGTAAAACAAAGACACTGAAAGAGAGAGACATTCTTACAAAATTCGTTCAGAGGCTGTGATGCAACCTGGATTGACCATATCTAGACCCACAGCTGGATGAGACATAAGGGTGGACACTCTTGGGGCTGAGAGGTTGGGTGAGGTTGCGTGAGCAAACGCAGACCCTTTAAAGTAATACTGCGTGGTACCCATCCCATGGGTCCCAAATCTCCAGGTTCAAGGGCATCTTCCTACATCGAAAACATGCATGAGAAACCCAGAAGATGGTACACCATGTGATTTTGAAAGGTTTCTAAAACGCACCTCATTTCTCATCTCCTTGTGCTCGGGTTCGCCATTCCAGCTACTTTACTAGCAATCTCCCTACTTGGAGAATCAGCACCTTTAAGCTCCTGTTCCCTACAGGTTGCAATTTGTCCTGAGGATGAACGGGAAGAGGGGCAACCAATGAGAGACTAGATCTAGGTGTTGGGACAGGCAGAGGTCACTCTATTTTCCCAACAGGAAGAAGAATTAACCACAGGCTCAGCCTGCCGCCCGGAACCAGAATAGGGCCTGAGGCAATCCCGTGCTTTTGCGGCCAGCTCCCAAAAAAGACAGTTGAATAATGGAGCTCAGGGGCACTGCAATTCACAAACCTGCAGAGTTATAAACGATAACTCTCGTCCACAAATATATTGAGGGAAGGCAACGAAGAGGAATTCAAAGCAAGGCAGAATTGCAGGAAACAGATTTCAGGAGGTAGATACGAATCGCCTTTAAAGCACATGAAAAGCGGCAAAACGTCGACAATGATGCCCTTGGCCAAAAAGGGCGTATGCGTTTTTTCATGAATATATTCAGGAAAAAACGCATACGCTCTTTTTGGCCAACCAAGCAACCTGGAAAGGCAAATCAGCGCTACAAAGAAGTCTCGCTTCCCATCGGTGAAAAGGGCCATGCTGCAAAAAGTGTCAAAACGAGAAATGCAGGACAGGCCATGGAGAAATGGCAGCCTTGCTACACTGATGGGCGGGATGTAAATTGCCAACAGCCACTCTGGAGAAGTGTACGTTGTGTCCTGAAACATCGAAAAAAAAACAGCTTAGGGAGCATAGGGCACGTCCACTCATGGGCATATAAATTGGAAAAACTAAAAATCAGCAAGACACAGGCACCCGAAAGTTTAGGGCTGCTCTGTTGACAAGAACCTCCACTTCATGGCACCTTAAATATCCCAGGAAAGAGAAAAATGGATAAAGAAGTTGTGGTCCTTATGTACAATGGAATATCACTCAGACATGAAATCAATGTCATAAGGCTAGTAGAAGCAAGATGAGTGGAGTTAGGTACGACGATTCTAAGTGAAATAAGTCACACAGAAAAAGACACTTATCATAAGCTATCACTTATAGAGGGAATGTAAAAACCGCTACACTTGAACTGAATTACAAAACAGAACAGAGTCACACGTTTAGAAAACACACTATGGCTGCTTAACGGGAAAGGTGAGGTGGGGTGATGCGTAAAACAAGGGTTTCAAATTCGCTCAGATACCGTTCCATACACCCAATATGTACTAGACAAGACCTACTCCTTGCTCAGTGAACTGGACTCAACACCCCCTATTCACCGCACAAGAATATATGTGACCAGTAAGAATCTTAAAACCTATATATTGATATCTCTCTGGAAGTGAGTCAAGTGGGTGTAAAGCCGCATAAACAGAGCCATGAAAAGCAGCTAAACCCCATTATAAAAATAAATTACTTTTAAAAACCCGTAAAACAAAGACAGTGAAAGAGAGAGACATTCTTACAAAATTCGTTCAGAGGCTGTGATGCAACCTGGATTGACCATATCTAGACCCACAGCTGGATGAGACATAAGGGTGGACACTCTTGGGGCTGAGAGGTTGGGTGAGGTTGCGTGAGCAAACGCAGACCCTTTAAAGTAATACTGCGTGGTACCCATCCCATGGGTCCCAAATCTCCAGGTTCAAGGGCATCTTCCTACATCGAAAACATGCATGAGAAACCCAGAAGATGGTACACCATGTGATTTTGAAAGGTTTCTAAAACGCACCTCATTTCTCATCTCCTTGTGCTCGGGTTCGCCATTCCAGCTACTTTACTAGCAATCTCCCTACTTGGAGAATCAGCACCTTTAAGCTCCTGTTCCCTACAGGTTGCAATTTGTCCTGAGGATGAACGGGAAGAGGGGCAACCAATGAGAGACTAGATCTAGGTGTTGGGACAGGCACAGGTCACTCTATTTTCCCAACAGGAAGAAGAATTAACCACAGGCTCAGCCTGCCGCCCGGAACCAGAATAGGGCCTGAGGCAATCCCGTGCTTTTGCGGCCAGCTCCCAAAAAAGACAGTTGAAAAATGGAGCTCAGGGGCACTGCAATTCACAAACCTGCAGAGTTATAAATGATAACTCTCGTCCACAAATATATTGAGGGAAGGCAACGAAGAGGAATTGAAAGCAAGGCAGAATTGCAGGAAACAGATTTCAGGAGGTAGATACGAATCGCCTTTAAAGC
This sequence comes from Eschrichtius robustus, assembly GCF_028021215.1. Lineage (NCBI taxonomy): Eukaryota > Metazoa > Chordata > Mammalia > Artiodactyla > Eschrichtiidae > Eschrichtius > Eschrichtius robustus. The sequence continues at coordinate 486,949 of NW_027175216.1, read as the reverse complement.
ACATGAAAAGCGGCAAAACGTCGACAATGATGCCCTTGGCCAAAAAGGGCGTATGCGTTTTTTCCTGAATATATTCAGGAAAAAACGCATACGCCCTTTTTGGCCAACCAAGCAACCTGGAAAGGCAAATCAGCGCTACAAAGAAGTCTCGCTTCCCATCGGTGAAAAGGGCCATGCTGCAAAAAGTGTCAAAACGAGAAATGCAGGACAGGCCATGGAGAAATGGCAGCCTTGCTACACTGATGGGCGGGATGTAAATTGCCAACAGCCACTCTGGAGAAGTGTACGTTGTATCCTGAAACATCGAAAAAAAAACAGCTTAGGGAGCATAGGGCACGTCCACTCATGGGCATATAAATTGAATAAACTAAAAATCAGCAAGACACAGGCACCCGAAAGTTTAGGTCTGCTCTGTTGACAAGAACCTCCACTTCATGACACCTTAAATATCCCAGGAAAGAGAAAAATGGATAAAGAAGTTGTGGTCCTTATGTACAATGGAATATCACTCAGACATGAAATCAATGTCATAAGGCTAGTAGAAGCAAGATGAGTGGAGTTAGGTACGACGATTCTAAGTGAAATAAGTCACACAGAAAAAGACACTTATCATAAGCTATCACTTATAGAGGGAATGTAAAAACCGCTACACTTGAACTGAATTACAAAACAGAACAGAGTCACACGTTTAGAAAACACACTATGGCTGCTTAACGGGAAAGGTGAGGTGGGGTGATGCGTAAAACAAATGTTTCAAATTCGCTCAGATACCGTTCCATACACCCAATATGTACTAGAAAAGACCTACTCCTTGCTCAGTGAACTGGACTCAACACCCCCTATTCACCGCACAAGAATATATGTGACTAGTAAGAATCTTAAAACCTATATATTGATATCTCTCTGGAAGTGAGTCAAGTGGGTGTAAAGCCGCATAAACAGAGCCATGAAAAGCAGCTAAACCCCATTATAAAAATAAATTACTTTTAAAAACCCGTAAAACAAAGACAGTGAAAGAGAGAGACATTCTTACAAAATTCGTTCAGAGGCTGTGATGCAACCTGGATTGACCATATCTAGACCCACAGCTGGATGAGACATAAGGGTGGACACTCTTGGGGCTGAGAGGTTGGGTGAGGTTGCGTGAGCAAACGCAGACCCTTTAAAGTAATATTGCGTGGTACCCATCCCATGGGTCCCAAATCTCCAGGTTCAAGGGCATCTTCCTACATCGAAAACATGCATGAGAAACCCAGAAGATGGTACACCATGTGATTTTGAAAGGTTTCTAAAACGCACCTCATTTCTCATCTCCTTGTGCTCGGGTTCGCCATTCCAGCTACTTTACTAGCAATCTCCCTACTTGGAGAATCAGCACCTTTAAGCTCCTGTTCCCTACAGGTTGCAATTTGTCCTGAGGATGAACGGGAAGAGGGGCAACCAATGAGAGACTAGATCTAGGTGTTGGGACAGGCACAGGTCACTCTATTTTCCCAACAGGAAGAAGAATTAACCACAGGCTCAGCCTGCCGCCCGGAACCAGAATAGGGCCTGAGGCAATCCCGTGCTTTTGCGGCCAGCTCCCAAAAAAGACAGTTGAATAATGGAGCTCAGGGGCACTGCAATTCACAAACCTGCAGAGTTATAAACGATAACTCTCGTCCACAAATATATTGAGGGAAGGCAACGAAGAGGAATTGAAAGCAAGGCAGAATTGCAGGAAACAGATTTCAGGAGGTAGATACGAATCGCCTTTAAAGCACATGAAAAGCGGCAAAACGTCGACAATGATGCCCTTGGCCAAAAAGGGCGTATGCGTTTTTTCCTGAATATATTCAGGAAAAAACGCATACGCCCTTTTTGGCCAACCAAGCAACCTGGAAAGGCAAATCAGCGCTACAAAGAAGTCTCGCTTCCCATCGGTGAAAAGGGCATTGCTGCAAAAAGTGTCAAAACGAGAAATGCAGGACAGGCCATGGAGAAATGGCAGCCTTGCTACACTGATGGGCGGGATGTAAATTGCCAACAGCCACTCTGGAGAAGTGTACGTTGTGTCCTGAAACATCGAAAAAAAAACAGCTTAGGGAGCATAGGGCACGTCCACTCATGGGCATATAAATTGGAAAAACTAAAAATCAGCAAGACACAGGCACCCGAAAGTTTAGGGCTGCTCTGTTGACAAGAACCTCCACTTCATGGCACCTTAAATATCCCAGGAAAGAGAAAAATGGATAAAGAAGTTGTGGTCCTTATGTACAATGGAATATCACTCAGACATGAAATCAATGTCATAAGGCTAGTAGAAGCAAGATGAGTGGAGTTAGGTACGACGATTCTAAGTGAAATAAGTCACACAGAAAAAGACACTTATCATAAGCTATCACTTATAGAGGGAATGTAAAAACCGCTACACTTGAACTGAATTACAAAACAGAACAGAGTCACACGTTTAGAAAACACACTATGGCTGCTTAACGGGAAAGGTGAGGTGGGGTGATGCGTAAAACAAGGGTTTCAAATTCGCTCAGATACCGTTCCATACACCCAATATGTACTAGACAAGACCTACTCCTTGCTCAGTGAACTGGACTCAACACCCCCTATTCACCGCACAAGAATATATGTGACCAGTAAGAATCTTAAAACCTATATATTGATATCTCTCTGGAAGTGAGTCAAGTGGGTGTAAAGCCGCATAAACAGAGCCATGAAAAGCAGCTAAACCCCATTATAAAAATAAATTACTTTTAAAAACCCGTAAAACAAAGACAGTGAAAGAGAGAGACATTCTTACAAAATTCGTTCAGAGGCTGTGATGCAACCTGGATTGACCATATCTAGACCCACAGCTGGATGAGACATAAGGGTGGACACTCTTGGGGCTGAGAGGTTGGGTGAGGTTGCGTGAGCAAACGCAGACCCTTTAAAGTAATACTGCGTGGTACCCATCCCATGGGTCCCAAATCTCCAGGTTCAAGGGCATCTTCCTACATCGAAAACATGCATGAGAAACCCAGAAGATGGTACACCATGTGATTTTGAAAGGTTTCTAAAACGCACCTCATTTCTCATCTCCTTGTGCTCGGGTTCGCCATTCCAGCTACTTTACTAGCAATCTCCCTACTTGGAGAATCAGCACCTTTAAGCTCCTGTTCCCTACAGGTTGCAATTTGTCCTGAGGATGAACGGGAAGAGGGGCAACCAATGAGAGACTAGATCTAGGTGTTGGGACAGGCACAGGTCACTCTATTTTCCCAACAGGAAGAAGAATTAACCACAGGCTCAGCCTGCCGCCCGGAACCAGAATAGGGCCTGAGGCAATCCCGTGCTTTTGCGGCCAGCTCCCAAAAAAGACAGTTGAAAAATGGAGCTCAGGGGCACTGCAATTCACAAACCTGCAGAGTTATAAATGATAACTCTCGTCCACAAATATATTGAGGGAAGGCAACGAAGAGGAATTGAAAGCAAGGCAGAATTGCAGGAAACAGATTTCAGGAGGTAGATACGAATCGCCTTTAAAGCACATGAAAAGCGGCAAAACGTCGACAATGATGCCCTTGGCCAAAAAGGGCGTATGCGTTTTTTCCTGAATATATTCAGGAAAAAACGCATACGCCCTTTTTGGCCAACCAAGCAACCTGGAAAGGCAAATCAGCGCTACAAAGAAGTCTCGCTTCCCATCGGTGAAAAGGGCCATGCTGCAAAAAGTGTCAAAACGAGAAATGCAGGACAGGCCATGGAGAAATGGCAGCCTTGCTACACTGATGGGCGGGATGTAAATTGCCAACAGCCACTCTGGAGAAGTGTACGTTGTGTCCTGAAACATCGAAAAAAAAACAGCTTAGGGAGCATAGGGCACGTCCACTCATGGGCATATAAATTGAATAAACTAAAAATCAGCAAGACACAGGCACCCGAAAGTTTAGGTCTGCTCTGTTGACAAGAACCTCCACTTCATGACACCTTAAATATCCCAGGAAAGAGAAAAATGGATAAAGAAGTTGTGGTCCTTATGTACAATGGAATATCACTCAGACATGAAATCAATGTCATAAGGCTAGTAGAAGCAAGATGAGTGGAGTTAGGTACGACGATTCTAAGTGAAATAAGTCACACAGAAAAAGACACTTATCATAAGCTATCACTTATAGAGGGAATGTAAAAACCGCTACACTTGAACTGAATTACAAAACAGAACAGAGTCACACGTTTAGAAAACACACTATGGCTGCTTAACGGGAAAGGTGAGGTGGGGTGATGCGTAAAACAAATGTTTCAAATTCGCTCAGATACCGTTCCATACACCCAATATGTACTAGAAAAGACCTACTCCTTGCTCAGTGAACTGGACTCAACACCCCCTATTCACCGCACAAGAATATATGTGACTAGTAAGAATCTTAAAACCTATATATTGATATCTCTCTGGAAGTGAGTCAAGTGGGTGTAAAGCCGCATAAACAGAGCCATGAAAAGCAGCTAAACCCCATTATAAAAATAAATTACTTTTAAAAACCCGTAAAACAAAGACAGTGAAAGAGAGAGACATTCTTACAAAATTCGTTCAGAGGCTGTGATGCAACCTGGATTGACCATATCTAGACCCACAGCTGGATGAGACATAAGGGTGGACACTCTTGGGGCTGAGAGGTTGGGTGAGGTTGCGTGAGCAAACGCAGACCCTTTAAAGTAATACTGCGTGGTACCCATCCCATGGGTCCCAAATCTCCAGGTTCAAGGGCATCTTCCTACATCGAAAACATGCATGAGAAACCCAGAAGATGGTACACCATGTGATTTTGAAAGGTTTCTAAAACGCACCTCATTTCTCATCTCCTTGTGCTCGGGTTCGCCATTCCAGCTACTTTACTAGCAATCTCCCTACTTGGAGAATCAGCACCTTTAAGCTCCTGTTCCCTACAGGTTGCAATTTGTCCTGAGGATGAACGGGAAGAGGGGCAACCAATGAGAGACTAGATCTAGGTGTTGGGACAGGCACAGGTCACTCTATTTTCCCAACAGGAAGAAGAATTAACCACAGGCTCAGCCTGCCGCCCGGAACCAGAATAGGGCCTGAGGCAATCCCGTGCTTTTGCGGCCAGCTCCCAAAAAAGACAGTTGAATAATGGAGCTCAGGGGCACTGCAATTCACAAACCTGCAGAGTTATAAATGATAACTCTCGTCCACAAATATATTGAGGGAAGGCAACGAAGAGGAATTGAAAGCAAGGCAGAATTGCAGGAAACAGATTTCAGGAGGTAGATACGAATCGCCTTTAAAGCACATGAAAAGCGGCAAAACGTCGACAATGATGCCCTTGGCCAAAAAGGGCGTATGCGTTTTTTCCTGAATATATTCAGGAAAAAACGCATACGCCCTTTTTGGCCAACCAAGCAACCTGGAAAGGCAAATCAGCGCTACAAAGAAGTCTCGCTTCCCATCGGTGAAAAGGGCATTGCTGCAAAAAGTGTCAAAACGAGAAATGCAGGACAGGCCATGGAGAAATGGCAGCCTTGCTACACTGATGGGCGGGATGTAAATTGCCAACAGCCACTCTGGAGAAGTGTACGTTGTGTCCTGAAACATCGAAAAAAAAACAGCTTAGGGAGCATAGGGCACGTCCACTCATGGGCATATAAATTGGAAAAACTAAAAATCAGCAAGACACAGGCACCCGAAAGTTTAGGGCTGCTCTGTTGACAAGAACCTCCACTTCATGGCACCTTAAATATCCCAGGAAAGAGAAAAATGGATAAAGAAGTTGTGGTCCTTATGTACAATGGAATATCACTCAGACATGAAATCAATGTCATAAGGCTAGTAGAAGCAAGATGAGTGGAGTTAGGTACGACGATTCTAAGTGAAATAAGTCACACATAAAAAGACACTTATCATAAGCTATCACTTATAGAGGGAATGTAAAAACCGCTACACTTGAACTGAATTACAAAACAGAACAGAGTCACACGTTTAGAAAACACACTATGGCTGCTTAACGGGAAAGGTGAGGTGGGGTGATGCGTAAAACAAAGGTTTCAAATTCGCTCAGATACCGTTCCATACACCCAATATGTACTAGACAAGACCTACTCCTTGCTCAGTGAACTGGACTCAACACCCCCTATTCACCGCACAAGAATATATGTGACTAGTAAGAATCTTAAAACCTATATATTGATATCTCTCTGGAAGTGAGTCAAGTGGGTGTAAAGCCGCATAAACAGAGCCATGAAAAGCAGCTAAACCCCATTATAAAAATAAATTACTTTTAAAAACCCGTAAAACAAAGACAGTGAAAGAGAGAGACATTCTTACAAAATTCGTTCAGAGGCTGTGATGCAACCTGGATTGACCATATCTAGACCCACAGCTGGATGAGACATAAGGGTGGACACTCTTGGGGCTGAGAGGTTGGGTGAGGTTGCGTGAGCAAACGCAGACCCTTTAAAGTAATACTGCGTGGTACCCATCCCATGGGTCCCAAATCTCCAGGTTCAAGGGCATCTTCCTACATCGAAAACATGCATGAGAAACCCAGAAGATGGTACACCATGTGATTTTGAAAGGTTTCTAAAACGCACCTCATTTCTCATCTCCTTGTGCTCGGGTTCGCCATTCCAGCTACTTTACTAGCCATCTCCCTACTTGGAGAATCAGCACCTTTAAGCTCCTGTTCCCTACAGGTTGCAATTTGTCCTGAGGATGAACGGGAAGAGGGGCAACCAATGAGAGACTAGATCTAGGTGTTGGGACAGGCACAGGTCACTCTATTTTCCCAACAGGAAGAAGAATTAACCACAGGCTCAGCCTGCCGCCCGGAACCAGAATAGGGCCTGAGGCAATCCCGTGCTTTTGCGGCCAGCTCCCAAAAAAGACAGTTGAAAAATGGAGCTCAGGGGCACTGCAATTCACAAACCTGCAGAGTTATAAATGATAACTCTCGTCCACAAATATATTGAGGGAAGGCAACGAAGAGGAATTGAAAGCAAGGCAGAATTGCAGGAAACAGATTTCAGGAGGTAGATACGAATCGCCTTTATAGCACATGAAAAGCGGCAAAACGTCGACAATGATGCCCTTGGCCAAAAAGGGCGTATGCGTTTTTTCCTGAATATATTCAGGAAAAAACGCATACGCCCTTTTTGGCCAACCAAGCAACCTGGAAAGGCAAATCAGCGCTACAAAGAAGTCTCGCTTCCCATCGGTGAAAAGGGCCATGCTGCAAAAAGTGTCAAAACGAGAAATGCAGGACAGGCCATGGAGAAATGGCAGCCTTGCTACACTGATGCGCGGGATGTAAATTGCCAACAGCCACTCTGGAGAAGTGTACGTTGTGTCCTGAAACATCGAAAAAAAAACAGCTTAGGGAGCATAGGGCACGTCCACTCATGGGCATATAAATTGAATAAACTAAAAATCAGCAAGACACAGGCACCCGAAAGTTTAGGTCTGCTCTGTTGACAAGAACCTCCACTTCATGACACCTTAAATATCCCAGGAAAGAGAAAAATGGATAAAGAAGTTGTGGTCCTTATGTACAATGGAATATCACTCAGACATGAAATCAATGTCATAAGGCTAGTAGAAGCAAGATGAGTGGAGTTAGGTACGACGATTCTAAGTGAAATAAGTCACACAGAAAAAGACACTTATCATAAGCTATCACTTATAGAGGGAATGTAAAAACCGCTACACTTGAACTGAATTACAAAACAGAACAGAGTCACACGTTTAGAAAACACACTATGGCTGCTTAACGGGAAAGGTGAGGTGGGGTGATGCGTAAAACAAGTGTTTCAAATTCGCTCAGATACCATTCCATTCACCCAATATGTACTAGACAAGACCTACTCCTTGCTCAGTGAACTGGACTCAACACCCCCTATTCACCGCACAAGAATATATGTGACTAGTAAGAATCTTAAAACCTATATATTGATATCTCTCTGGAAGTGAGTCAAGTGGGTGTAAAGCCGCATAAACAGAGCCATGAAAAGCAGCTAAACCCCATTATAAAAATAAATTACTTTTAAAAACCCGTAAAACAAAGACAGTGAAAGAGAGAGACATTCTTACAAAATTCGTTCAGAGGCTGTGATGCAACCTGGATTGACCATATCTAGACCCACAGCTGGATGAGACATAAGGGTGGACACTCTTGGGGCTGAGAGGTTGGGTGAGGTTGCGTGAGCAAACGCAGACCCTTTAAAGTAATACTGCGTGGTACCCATCCCATGGGTCCCAAATCTCCAGGTTCAAGGGCATCTTCCTACATCGAAAACATGCATGAGAAACCCAGAAGATGGTACACCATGTGATTTTGAAAGGTCTCTAAAACGCACCTCATTTCTCATCTCCTTGTGCTCGGGTTCGCCATTCCAGCTACTTTACTAGCCATCTCCCTACTTGGAGAATCAGCACCTTTAAGCTCCTGTTCCCTACAGGTTGCAATTTGTCCTGAGGATGAACGGGAAGAGGGGCAACCAATGAGAGACTAGATCTAGGTGTTGGGACAGGCACAGGTCACTCTATTTTCCCAACAGGAAGAAGAATTAACCACAGGCTCAGCCTGCCGCCCGGAACCAGAATAGGGCCTGAGGCAATCCCGTGCTTTTGCGGCCAGCTCCCAAAAAAGACAGTTGAAAAATGGAGCTCAGGGGCACTGCAATTCACAAACCTGCAGAGTTATAAATGATAACTCTCGTCCACAAATATATTGAGGGAAGGCAACGAAGAGGAATTGAAAGCAAGGCAGAATTGCAGGAAACAGATTTCAGGAGGTAGATACGAATCGCCTTTATAGCACATGAAAAGCGGCAAAACGTCGACAATGATGCCCTTGGCCAAAAAGGGCATATGCGTTTTTTCCTGAATATATTCAGGAAAAAACCCATACGCCCTTTTTGGCCAACCAAGCAACCTGGAAAGGCAAATCAGCGCTACAAAGAAGTCTCGCTTCCCATCGGTGAAAAGGGCCATGCTGCAAAAAGTGTCAAAACGAGAAATGCAGGACAGGCCATGGAGAAATGGCAGCCTTGCTACACTGATGGGCGGGATGTAAATTGCCAACAGCCACTCTGGAGAAGTGTACGTTGTGTCCTGAAACATCGAAAAAAAAACAGCTTAGGGAGCATAGGGCACGTCTACTCATGGGCATATAAATTGAATAAACTAAAAATCAGCAAGACACAGGCACCCGAAAGTTTAGGTCTGATCTGTTGACAAGAACCTCCACTTCATGACACCTTAAATATCCCAGGAAAGAGAAAAATGGATAAAGAAGTTGTGGTCCTTATGTACAATGGAATATCACTCAGACATGAAATCAATGTCATAATGCTAGTAGAAGCAAGATGAGTGGAGTTAGGTACGACGATTCTAAGTGAAATAAGTCACACAGAAAAAGACACTTATCATAAGCTATCACTTATAGAGGGAATGTAAAAACCGCTACACTTGAACTGAATTACAAAACAGAACAGAGTCACACGTTTAGAAAACACATTATGGCTGCTTAACGGGAAAGGTGAGGTGGGGTGATGCATAAAACAAGGGTTTCAAATTCGCACAGATACTGTTCCATACACCCAATATGTAATAGACAAGACCTACTCCTTGCTCAGTGAACTGGACTCAACACCCCCTATTCACCGCACAAGAATATATCTGACTAGTAAGAATCGTAAAACCTATGTATTGATATCTCTCTGGAAGTGAGCCAAGTGGGTGTAAAGCCGCATAAACACAGCCGTGAAAAGCAGCTAAACCCCATTATAAAAATAAATTACTTTTAAAAACCCGTAAAACAAAGACAGTGAAAGAGAGAGAAATTCTTACAAAATTCGTTCAGGGGCTGTGATGCAACCTGGATTGACCATATCTAGACCCACACCTGGAGGAGACATAAGGGTGGACACTCTTGGGGCTGAGAGGTTGGGTGAGGTTGGGTGAGCAAACTCAGACCCTTTAAAGTAGTACTGCGTGGTACCCATCCCATGGGTCCCAAATCTCCAGGTTCAAGGGCATCTTCCTACATCGAAAACATGCATGAGAAACCCAGAAGATGGTACACCGTGTGATTTTGAAAGGTTTCTAAAACGCACCCCATTTCTCATCTCCTTGTGCTAGGGTTCGCCTTTCCAGCTACTTTACTAGCAATCTCCCTACTTGGAGAACCAGCACCTTTAAGCTCCTGTTCCCTACAGGTTGCAATTTGTCCTGAGGATGAACGGGAAGAGGGGCAACCAATGAGAGACTAGATCTAGGTGTTGGTAGAGGCACAGGTCACTCTATTTTCCCATCAGGAAGAAGAATTAACCACAGGCTCAGCCTGCCGCCAGGAACCAGAATAAGGCCTGAGGCAATCTCGCGCTTTTGTGGCCAGCTCCCAAAAAAGCGAGTTGAAAAATGGAGCTCAGGGACACTGCAATTCACAAACCCGCAGAGTTATAAATGATAACTCTCATCCACAGATATATTGAGGGAAGGCAACGAAGAGGATTTGAAAGCAAGGCAGAATTGCAGGAAGCAGATTTCAGGAGGTAGATTCGAATCGCCTTTAAAGCACATGAAAAGCGGCAAAACGTCGACAATGATGCCCTTGGCCAAAAAGGGCGTATGCGTTTTTTCCTGAATATATTCAGGAAAAAACGCATACGCCCTTTTTGGCCAACCAAGCAACCTGGAAAGGCAAATCAGCGCTACAAAGAGGTCTCGCTTCCCATCGGTCAAAAGGGCCATGCTGCAAAAAGTGTCAAAACCAGAAATGCAGGACAGGCCATGGAGAAATGGCAGCCTTGCTACGCTGATGGGCGGGATGTAAATTGCCAACAGCCACTCTAGAGAAGTGTACGGTGTGTCCTGAAACATCGAAAAAACACAGCTTAGGGAGCATAGGGCACGTCCACTCATGGGCGTATAAATTGGGAAAACTAAAAATCAGCAAGACAAAGGCACCCCAATGTTTAGGGCTGCTATGTTGACAAGAACCTCCACTTCATGACACCTTAAATATCCCAGGAAAGAGAAAAATGGATAAAGAAGTTGTGGTCCTTATGTACAAAGGAATATCACTCAGACATGAAATCAATGTCATAAGGCTAGTAGAAGCAAGATGAGTGGATTTAGGTATGACGATTCTAAGTGAAATAAGTCACACAGAAAAAGACACTTATCATAAGATATCACGTATAGAGGGAATGTAAAAACCGCTACACTTGAACTGAATTACAAAACAGAACAGAGTCACACGTTTAGAAAACACACTATGGCTGCTTAACGGGAAAGGTGAGGTGGGGTGATGCATAAAACAAGGGTTTCAAATTCACTCAGATACTGTTCCATACACCCAATATGTAATAGACAAGACCTACTCCTTGCTCAGTGAACTGGACTCAACACCCCCTATTCACCGCACAAGAATATATCTGACTAGTAAGAATCGTAAAACCTATGTATTGATATCTCTCTGGAAGTGTGTCAAGTGGGTGTAAAGCTGCATAAACACAGCCGTGAAAAGCAGCTAAACCCCATTATAAAAATAAATTACTTTAAAAACCCGTAAAACAAAGACAGTGAAAGAGAGAAAAATTCTTACAAAATTCGTTCAGGGGCTGTGATGCAACCTGGATTGACCATATCTAGACCCACACCGGGATGAGACATAAGGGTGGACACTCTTGGGGCTGAGAGGTTGGGTGAGCAAACTCAGACCCTTTAAAGTAATACTGCGTGGAACCCATCCCATGGGTCCCAAATCTCCAGGTTCAAAGGCATCTTCCTACATCGAAAACATGCATGAGAAACCCAGAAGATGGTACACCGTGTGATTTTGAAAGGTTTCTAAAACGCACCCTATTTCTCATCTCCTTGTGCTCGGGTTCACCTTTCCAGCTACTTTACTAGCAATCTCCCTACCTGGAGAATCAGCACCTTTAAGCTCCTGTTCCCTACAGGTTGCAATTTGTCCTGAGGATGAACGGGAAGAGGGGCAAATAATGAGAGACTAGATCTAGGTGTTGGGACAGGCACAGGTCACTCTATTTTCCCATCAGGAAGAAGAATTAAACACAGGCTCAGCCTGCCGCCGGGAACTAGAATAGGGCCTGAGGCAATCCCGTGCTTTTGCGGCCAGCTCCCAAAAAAGACAGTTGAAAAATGGAGCTCAGGGGCACTGCAATTCACAAACCTGCTGAGTTATAAATGATAACTCTCGTCCACAAATATATTGAGGGAAGGCAACGAAGAGGATTTGAAAGCAAGGCAGAATTGCAGGAAACAGGTTTCAGGAGGTAGATTCGAATCGCCTTTAAAGCACATGAAAAGTGGCAAAACGTCGACAGTGATGCCCTTGGCCAAAAAGGGCGTAAGCGTTTTTTCCTGAATATATTCAGGAAAAAACGCATACGCCCTTTTTGGCCAACCAAGCAAACTGGAAAGGCAAATCAGCGCTACAAAGAAGTCTCGCTTCCCATCGGTCAAAAGGGCCATGCTGCAAAAAGTGTCAAAACCAGAAATGCAGGACAGGCCATGGAGAAATGGCAGCCTTGATACGCTGATGGGCGGGATGTAAATTGCCAACAGCCACTCTGGAGAAGTGTACGGTGTGTCCTGAAACATCGAAAAAACACAGCTTAGGGAGCATAGGGCACGTCCACTCATTGGCGTATAAATTGGGAAAACTAAAAATCAGCAAGACACAGGCACCCCAAAGATTAGGGCTGCTATGTTGACAAGAACCTCCACTTCATGACACCTTAAATATCCCAGGAAAGAGAAAAATGGATAAAGAAGTTGTGGTCCTTATGTACAAAGGAATATCACTCAGACATGAAATCAATGTCATAAGGCTAGTAGAAGCAAGATGAGTGGATTTAGGTATGACGATTCTAAGTGAAATAAGTCACACAGAAAAAGACACTTATAATAAGCTATCACTTATAGAGGGAATGTAAAAACCGCTACACTTGAACTGAATTACAAAACAGAACAGAGTCCCACGTTTAGAAAACACACTATGGCTGCTTAACGGGAAAGGTGAGGTGGGGTGATGCATAAAACAAGGGTTTCAAATTCGCTCAGATACTGTTCCATACACCCAATATGTAATAGACAAGACCTACTCCTTGCTCAGTGAACTGGACTCAACACCCCCTATTCACCGCGCAAGAATATATCTGACTATTAAGAATCGTAAAACCTATGTATTGATATCTCTCTGGAAGTGAGCCAAGTGGGTGTAAAGCCGCATAAACACAGCCGTGAAAAGCAGCTAAACCCCATTATAAAAATAAATTACTTTTAAAAACCCGTAAAACAAAGACAGTGAAAGAGAGAGAAATTCTTACAAAATTCGTTCAGGGGCTCTGATGCAACCTGGATTGACCATATCTAGACCCACACCTGGATGAGACATAAGGGTGGACACTCTTGGGGCTGAGAGGTTGGGTGAGGTTGGGTGAGCAAACTCACACCCTTTAAAGTAGTACTGCGTGGTACCCATCCCATGGGTCCCAAATCTCCAGGTTCAAGGGCATCTTCCTACATCGAAAACATGCATGAGAAACCCAGAGGATGGTACACCGTGTGATTTTGAAAGGTTTCTAAAACGCACCCCATTTCTCATCTCCTTGTGCTCGGGTTCGCCTTTCCAGCTACTTTACTAGCAATCTCCCTACTTGCAGAATCAGCACCTTTAAGCTCCTGTTCCCTACAGGTTGCAATTTGTCCTGAAGATGAACGGGAAGAGGGGCAAACAATGAGAGACTAGATCTAGGTGTTGGGACAGGCACAGGTCACTCTATTTTCCCATCAGGAAGAAGAATTAACCACAGGCTCAGCCTGCCTCCAGGAACCAGAATAGGGCCTGAGGCAATCCCGCGCTTTTGCGGCCAGCTCCCAAAAAAGCGAGTTGAAAAATGGAGCTCAGGGACACTGCAATTCACAAACCCGCAGAGTTATAATTGATAACTCTCATCCACAGATATATTGAGGGAAGGCAAAGAAGAGGATTTGAAAGCAAGGCAGAATTGCAGGAAAGAGATTTCAGGAGGTAGATTCGAATCGCCTTTAAAGCACATGAAAAGCGGCAAAACGTCGACAATGATGCCCTTGGCCAAAAAGGGCGTATGCGTTTTTACCTGAATATATTCAGGAAAAAACGCATACGCTCTTTTTGGCCAACCAAGCAACCTGGAAAGGCAAATCAGCGCTACAAAGAAGTCTCGCTTCCCATCGGTCAAAAGGGCCATGCTGCAAAAAGTGTCAAAACCAGAAATGCAGTACAGGCCATGGAGAAATGGCAGCCTTGCTACGCTGATGGGCGGGATGTAAATTGCCAACAGCCACTCTGGAGAAGTGTACGGTGTGTCCTGAAACATCGAAAAAACACAGCTTAGGGAGCATAGGGCACGTCCACTCATGGGCGTATAAATTGGGAAAACTAAAAATCAGCAAGACACAGGCGCCCCAATGTTTAGGGCTGCTATGTTGACAAGAACCTCCACTTCATGACACCTTAAATATCCCAGGAAAGAGAAAAATGGATAAAGAAGTTGTGGTCCTTATGTACAAAGGAATATCACTCAGACATGAAATCAATGTCATAAGGCTAGTAGAAGCAAGATGAGTGGATTTAGGTATGACGATTCTAAGTGAAATAAGTCACACAGAAAAAGACACTTATAATAAGCTATCACTTATAGAGGGAATGTAAAAACCGCTACACTTGAACTGAATTACAAAACAGAACAGAGTCACACGTTTAGAAAACACACTATGGCTGCTTAACGGGAAAGGTGAGGTGGGGTGATGCATAAAACAAGGGTTTCAAATTCGCTCAGATACTGTTCCATACACCCAATATGTAATAGACAAGACCTACTCCTTGCTCAGTGAACTGGACTCAACAACCCCTATTCACCGCGCAAGAATATATCTGACTATTAAGAATCGTAAAACCTATGTATTGATATCTCTCTGGAAGTGAGCCAAGTGGGTGTAAAGCCGCATAAACACAGCCGTGAAAAGCAGCTAAACCCCATTATAAAAATAAATTACTTTTAAAAACCCGTAAAACAAAGACAGTGAAAGAGAGAGAAATTCTTACAAAATTCGTTCAGGGGCTCTGATGCAACCTGGATTGACCATATCTAGACCCACACCTGGATGAGACATAAGGGTGGACACTCTTGGGGCTGAGAGGTTGTGTGAGGTTGGGTGAGCAAACTCAGACCCTTTAAAGTAGTACTGCGTGGTACCCATCCCATGGGTCCCAAATCTCCAGGTTCAAGGGCATCTTCCTACATCGAAAACATGCATGAGAAACCCAGAGGATGGTACACCGTGTGATTTTGAAAGGTTTCTAAAACGCACCCCATTTCTCATCTCCTTGTGCTCGGGTTCGCCTTTCCAGCTACTTTACTAGCAATCTCCCTACTTGCAGAATCAGCACCTTTAAGCTCCTGTTCCCTACAGGTTGCAATTTGTCCTGAAGATGAACGGGAAGAGGGGCAAACAATGAGAGACTAGATCTAGGTGTTGGGACAGGCACAGGTCACTCTATTTTCCCATCAGGAAGAAGAATTAACCACAGGCTCAGCCTGCCTCCAGGAACCAGAATAGGGCCTGAGGCAATCCCGCGCTTTTGCGGCCAGCTCCCAAAAAAGCGAGTTGAAAAATGGAGCTCAGGGACACTGCAATTCACAAAGCCGCAGAGTTATAATTGATAACTCTCATCCACAGATATATTGAGGGAAGGCAAAGAAGAGGATTTGAAAGCAAGGCAGAATTGCAGGAAAGAGATTTCAGGAGGTAGATTCGAATCGCCTTTAAAGCACATGAAAAGCGGCAAAACGTCGACAATGATGCCCTTGGCCAAAAAGGGCGTATGCGTTTTTTCCTGAATATATTCAGGAAAAAACGCATACGCTCTTTTTGGCCAACCAAGCAACCTGGAAAGGCAAATCAGCGCTACAAAGAAGTCTCGCTTCCCATCGGTCAAAAGGGCCATGCTGCAAAAAGTGTCAAAACCAGAAATGCAGGACAGGCCATGGAGAAATGGCAGCCTTGCTACGCTGATGGGCGGGATGTAAATTGCCAAAAGCCACTCTGGAGAAGTGTACGGTGTGTCCTGAAACATCGAAAAAACACAGCTTAGGGAGCATAGGGCACGTCCACTCATGGGCGTATAAATTGGGAAAACTAAAAATCAGCAAGACACAGGCACCCCAATGTTTAGGGCTGCTATGTTGACAAGAACCTCCACTTCATGACACCTTAAATATCCCAGGAAAGAGAAAAATGGATAAAGAAGTTGTGGTCCTAATGTACAAAGGAATATCACTCAGACATGAAATCAATGTCATAAGGCTAGTAGAAGCAAGATGAGTGGATTTAGGTACGACGATTCTAAGTGAAATAAGTGACACAGAAAAAGACACTTATCATAAGCTATCACTTATAGAGGGAATGTAAAAACCGCTACACCTGAACTGAATTACAAAACAGAACAGAGTCACACGTTTAGAAAACACACTATGGCTGCTTAACGGGAAAGGTGAGGTGGGGTGATGCATAAAACAAGGGTTTCAAATTCGCTCAGATACCGTTCCATACACCCAATATGTAATAGACAAGACCTACTCCTTGCTCAGTGAACTGGACTCAACACCCCCTATTCACCGCACAAGAATATATCTGACTAGTAAGAATCTTAAAACCTATGTATTGATATCTCTCTGGAAGTGAGCCAAGTGGGTGTAAAGCCGCATAAACACAGCCGTGAAAAGCAGCTAAACACCATTATAAAAATAAATTACTTTTAAAAACCCGTAAAACAAAGACAGTGAAAGAGAGAGAAATTCTTACAAAATTCGTTCAGGGGCTGTGATGCAACCTGGATTGACCATATCTAGACCCACACCGGGATGAGACATAAGGGTGGACACTCTTGGGGCTGAGAGGTTGGGTGAGGTTGGGTGAGCAAACTCAGACCCTTTAAAGTAATACTGCGTGGTACCCATCCCATGGGTCCCAAATCTCCAGGTTCAAAGGCATCTTCCTACATCGAAAACATGCATGAGAAACCCAGAAGATGGTACACCATGTGATTTTGAAAGGTTTCTAAAACGCACCCAATTTCTCATCTCCTTGTGCTCGGGTTCACCTTTCCAGCTACTTTACTAGCAATCTCCCTACTTGGAGAATCAGCACCTTTAACCTCCTGTTCCCTACAGGTTGCAATTTGTCCTGAGGATGAACGGGAAGAGGGGAAACAAATGAGAGACTAGATCTAGGTGTTGGGACAGGCACAGGTCACTCTATTTTCCCTTCAGGAAGAAGAATTAAACACAGGCTCAGCCTGCCGCCGGGAACCAGAATAGGGCCTGAGGCAATCCCGAGCTATTGCGGCCAGCTGCCAAAAAAGACAGTTCAAAAATGGAGCTCAGGGGCACTGCAATTCACAAACCTGCTGAGTTATAAATGATAACTCTCGTCCACAAATATATTGAGGGAAGGCAACGAAGAGGAGTTGAAAGCAAGGCAGAATTGCAGGAAACAGGTTTCAGGAGGTAGATACGAATCGCCTTTATAGCACATGAAAAGCGGCAAAACGTCGACAATGATGCCCTTGGCCAAAAAGGGCGTAAGCGTTTTTTCCTGAATATATTCAGGAAAAAACGCATACGCCCTTTTTGGCCAACCAAGCAACCTGGAAAGGCAAATCAGCGCTACAAAGAGGTCTCGCTTCCCATCGGTCAAAAGGGCCATGCTGCAAAAAGTGTCAAAACCAGAAATGCAGGACAGGCCATGGAGAAATGGCAGCCTTGCTACGCTGATGGGCGGGATGTAAATTGCCAACAGCCACTCTGGAGAAGTGTACGGTGTGTCCTGAAACATCGAAAAAACACAGCTTAGGGAGCATAGGGCACCTCCACTCATGGGCGTATAAATTGGGAAAACTAAAAATCAGCAAGACACAGGCACCCAAAAGTTTAGGGCTGCTCTGTTGACAAGAACCTCCACTTCATGACACCTTAAATATCCCAGGAAAGAGAAAAATGGATAAAGAAGTTGTAGTTCTTATGTACAATGGAATATCACTCAGACATGAAATCAATGTCATAAGGCTAGTAGAAGCAAGATGAGTGGATTTAGGTATGACGATTCTAAGTGAAATAAGTCACACAGAAAAAGACACTTATCATAAGCTATCACTTATAGAGGGAATGTAAAAACCGCTACACTTGTACTGAATTACAAAACAGAACAGAGTCACACGTTTAGAAAACACACTATGGCTGCTTAACGGGAAAGGTGAGGTGGGGTGATGCATAAAACAAGGGTTTCAAATTCGCTCAGATACTGTTCCATACACCCAATATGTAATAGACAAGACCTACTCCTTGCTCAGTGAACTGGACTCAACACACCCTATTCACCGCACAAGAATATATCTGACTAGTAAGAATCGTAAAACCTATGTATTGATATCTCTCTGGAAGTGAGCCAAGTGGGTGTAAAGCCGCATAAACACAGCCGTGAAAAGCAGCTAAACCCCATTATAAAAATAAATTACTTTTAAAAACCCGTAAAACAAAGACAGTGAAAGAGAGAAAAATTGTTACAAAATTCGTTCAGGGGCTGTGATGCAACCTGGATTGACCATATCTAGACCCACACCGGGATGAGACATAAGGGTGGACACTCTTGGGGCTGAGAGGTTGGGTGAGCAAACTCAGACCCTTTAAAGTAATACTGCGTGGAACCCATCCCATGGGTCCCAAATCTCCAGGTTCAAAGGCATCTTCCTACATCGAAAACATGCATGAGAAACCCAGAAGATGGTACACCGTGTGATTTTGAAAGGTTTCTAAAACGCACCCAATTTCTCATCTCCTTGTGCTCGGGTTCACCTTTCCAGCTACTTTACTAGCAATCTCCCTACCTGGAGAATCAGCACCTTTAAGCTCCTGTTCCCTACAGGTTGCAATTTGTCCTGAGGATGAACGGGAAGAGGGGCAAATAATGAGAGACTAGATCTAGGTGTTGGGACAGGCACAGGTCACTCTATTTTCCCATCAGGAAGAAGAATTAAACACAGGCTCAGCCTGCCGCCCGGAACCAGAATAGGGCCTGAGGCAATCCCGTGCTTTTGCGGCCAGCTCCCAAAAAAGACAGTTGAAAAATGGAGCTCAGGGGCACTGCAATTCACAAACCTGCTGAGTTATAAATGATAACTCTCGTCCACAAATATATTGAGGGAAGGCAACGAAGAGGATTTGAAAGCAAGGCAGAATTGCAGGAAACAGGTTTCAGGAGGTAGATGCGAATCGCCTTTAAAGCACATGAAAAGTGGCAAAACGTCGACAGTGATGCCCTTGGCCAAAAAGGGCGTAAGCGTTTTTTCCTGAATATATTCAGGAAAAAACGCATACGCCCTTTTTGGCCAACCAAGCAAACTGGAAAGGCAAATCAGCGCTACAAAGAAGTCTCGCTTCCCATCGGTCAAAAGGGCCATGCTGCAAAAAGTGTCAAAACCAGAAATGCAGGACAGGCCATGGAGAAATGGCAGCCTTGCTACGCTGATGGGCGGGATGTAAATTGCCAACAGCCACTCTGGAGAAGTGTACGGTGTGTCCTGAAACATCGAAAAAACACAGCTTAGGGAGCATAGGGCACGTCCACTCATTGGCGTATAAATTGGGAAAACTAAAAATCAGCAAGACACAGGCACCCCAAAGATTAGGGCTGCTATGTTGACAAGAACCTCCACTTCATGACACCTTAAATATCCCAGGAAAGAGAAAAATGGATAAAGAAGTTGTGGTCCTTATGTACAAAGGAATATCACTCAGACATGAAATCAATGTCATAAGGCTAGTAGAAGCAAGATGAGTGGATTTAGGTATGACGATTCTAAGTGAAATAAGTCACACAGAAAAAGACACTTATAATAAGCTATCACTTATAGAGGGAATGTAAAAACCGCTACACTTGAACTGAATTACAAAACAGAACAGAGTCACACGTTTAGAAAACACACTATGGCTGCTTAACGGGAAAGGTGAGGTGGGGTGATGCATAAAACAAGGGTTTCAAATTCGCTCAGATACCGTTCCATACACCCAATATGTAATAGACAAGACCTACTCCTTGCTCAGTGAACTGGACTCAACACCCCCTATTCACCGCACAAGAATATATCTGACTAGTAAGAATCTTAAAACCTATGTATTGATATCTCTCTGGAAGTGAGCCAAGTGGGTGTAAAGCCGCATAAACACAGCCGTGAAAAGCAGCTAAACCCCATTATAAAAATAAATTACTTTTAAAAACCCGTAAAACAAAGACAGTGAAAGAGAGAGAAATTCTTACAAAATTCGTTCAGGGGCTCTGATGCAACCTGGATTGACCATATCTAGACCCACACCTGGATGAGACATAAGGGTGGACACTCTTGGGGCTGAGAGGTTGGGTGAGGTTGGGTGAGCAAACTCAGACCCTTTAAAGTAGTACTGCGTGGTACCCATCCCATGGGTCCCAAATCTCCAGGTTCAAGGTCATCTTCCTACATCGAAAACATGCATGAGAAACCCAGAGGATGGTACACCGTGTGATTTTGAAAGGTTTCTAAAACGCACCCCATTTCTCATCTCCTTGTGCTCGGGTTCGCCTTTCCAGCTACTTTACTAGCAATCTCCCTACTTGCAGAATCAGCACCTTTAAGCTCCTGTTCCCTACAGGTTGCAATTTGTCCTGAAGATGAACGGGAAGAGGGGCAAACAATGAGAGACTAGATCTAGGTGTTGGGACAGGCACAGGTCACTCTATTTTCCCATCAGGAAGAAGAATTAACCACAGGCTCAGCCTGCCTCCAGGAACCAGAATAGGGCCTGAGGCAATCCCGCGCTTTTGCGGCCAGCTCCCAAAAAAGCGAGTTGAAAAATGGAGCTCAGGGACACTGCAATTCACAAACCCGCAGAGTTATAATTGATAACTCTCATCCACAGATATATTGAGGGAAGGCAACGAAGAGGATTTGAAAGCAAGGCAGAATTGCAGGAAACAGATTTCAGGAGGTAGATTCGAATCGCCTTTAAAGCACATGAAAAGCGGCAAAACGTCGACAATGATGCCCTTGGCCAAAAAGGGCGTATGCGTTTTTTCCTGAATATATTCAGGAAAAAACGCATACGCCCTTTTTGGCCAACCAAGCAACCTGGAAAGGCAAATCAGCGCTACAAAGAAGTCTCGCTTCCCATCGGTCAAAAGGGCCATGCTGCAAAAAGTGTCAAAACCAGAAATGCAGTACAGGCCATGGAGAAATGGCAGCCTTGCTACGCTGATGGGCGGGATGTAAATTGCCAAAAGCCACTCTGGAGAAGTGTACGGTGTGTCCTGAAACATCGAAAAAACACAGCTTAGGGAGCATAGGGCACGTCCACTCATGGGCGTATAAATTGGGAAAACTAAAAATCAGCAAGACACAGGCACCCCAATGTTTAGGGCTGCTATGTTGACAAGAACCTCCACTTCATGACACCTTAAATATCCCAGGAAAGAGAAAAATGGATAAAGAAGTTGTGGTCCTTATGTACAAAGGAATATCACTCAGACATGAAATCAATGTCATAAGGCTAGTAGAAGCAAGATGAGTGGATTTAGGTACGACGATTCTAAGTGAAATAAGTGACACAGAAAAAGACACTTATCATAAGCTATCACTTATAGAGGGAATGTAAAAACCGCTACACCTGAACTGAATTACAAAACAGAACAGAGTCACACGT
Source organism: Eschrichtius robustus (assembly GCF_028021215.1). Lineage (NCBI taxonomy): Eukaryota > Metazoa > Chordata > Mammalia > Artiodactyla > Eschrichtiidae > Eschrichtius > Eschrichtius robustus. The sequence continues at coordinate 465,157 of NW_027175216.1, read as the reverse complement.
TTAGAAAACACACTATGGCTGCTTAACGGGAAAGGTGAGGTGGGGTGATGCATAAAACAAGGGTTTCAAATTCGCTCAGATACCGTTCCATACACCCAATATGTAATAGACAAGACCTACTCCTTGCTCAGTGAACTGGACTCAACACCCCCTATTCACTGCACAAGAATATATCTGACTAGTAAGAATCTTAAAACCTATGTATTGATATCTCTCTGGAAGTGAGCCAAGTGGGTGTAAAGCCGCATAAACACAGCCGTGAAAAGCAGCTAAACACCATTATAAAAATAAATTACTTTTAAAAACCCGTAAAACAAAGACAGTGAAAGAGAGAGAAATTCTTACAAAATTCGTTCAGGGGCTGTGATGCAACCTGGATTGACCATATCTAGACCCACACCTGGATGAGACATAAGGGTGGACACTCTTGGGGCTGAGAGGTTGGGTGAGGTTGGGTGAGCAAACTCAGACCCTTTAAAGTAATACTGCGTGGTACCCATCCCATGGGTCCCAAATCTCCAGGTTCAAAGGCATCTTCCTACATCGAAAACATGCATGAGAAACCCAGAAGATGGTACACCATGTGATTTTGAAAGGTTTCTAAAACGCACCCAATTTCTCATCTCCTTGTGCTCGGGTTCACCTTTCCAGCTACTTTACTAGCAATCTCCCTACTTGGAGAATCAGCACCTTTAACCTCCTGTTCCCTACAGGTTGCAATTTGTCCTGAGGATGAACGGGAAGAGGGGAAACAAATGAGAGACTAGATCTAGGTGTTGGGACAGGCACAGGTCACTCTATTTTCCCATCAGGAAGAAGAATTAAACACAGGCTCAGCCTGCCGCCGGGAACCAGAATAGGGCCTGAGGCAATCCCGAGCTATTGCGGCCAGCTGCCAAAAAAGACAGTTCAAAAATGGAGCTCAGGGGCACTGCAATTCACAAACCTGCTGAGTTATAAATGATAACTCTCGTCCACAAATATATTGAGGGAAGGCAACGAAGAGGAGTTGAAAGCAAGGCAGAATTGCAGGAAACAGGTTTCAGGAGGTAGATTCGAATCGCCTTTAAAGCACATGAAAAGTGGCAAAACATCGACAGTGATGCCCTTGGCCAAAAAGGGCGTAAGCGTTTTTTCCTGAATATATTCAGGAAAAAACGCATACGCCCTTTTTGGCCAACCAAGCAACCTGGAAAGGCAAATCAGCGCTACAAAGAAGTCTCGCTTCCCATCCGTCAAAAGGGCCATGCTGCAAAATTTTTCAAAACCAGAAATGCAGGACAGGCCATGGAGAAATGGCAGCCTTGCTACGCTGATGGGCAGGATGTAAATTGCCAACAGACACTCTGGAGAAGTGTACGGTGTGTCCTGAAACAACGAAAAAACACAGCTTAGGGAGCATAGGGCACGTCCACTCATGGGCGTATAAATTGGGAAAACTAAAAATCAGCAAGACACAGGCACCCCAATGTTTAGGGCTGCTATGTTGACAAGAACCTCCACTTCATGACACCTTAAATATCCCAGGAAAGAGAAAAATGGATAAAGAAGTTGTGGTCCTTATGTACAAAGGAATATCCCTCAGACATGAAATCAATGTCATAAGGCTAGTAGAAGCAAGATGATTGGATTTAGGTATGACGATGCTAAGTGAAATAAGTCACACAGAAAAAGACACTTATCATAAGCTATCACTTATAGAGGGAATGTAAAAACCGCTACACTTGAACTGAATTACAAAACAGAACAGAGTCACACGTTTAGAAAACACACTATGGCTGCTTAACGGGAAAGATGAGGTGGGGTGATGCATAAAACAAGGGTTTCAAATTCGCTCAGATACTGTTCCATACACCCAATATGTAATAGACAAGACCTACTCCTTGCTCAGTGAACTGGACTCAACATCCCCTATTCACCGCACAAGAATATATCTGACTAGTAAGAATCGTAAAACCTATGTATTGATATCTCTCTGGAAGTGAGCCAAGTGGGTGTAAAGCCGCATAAACACAGCCGTGAAAAGCAGCTAAACCCCATTATAAAAATAAATTACTTTTAAAAACCCGTAAAACAAAGACAGTGAAAGAGAGAGAAATTCTTACAAAATTCGTTCAGGGGCTCTGATGCAACCTGGATTGACCATATCTAGACCCACACCTGGATGAGACATAAGGGTGGACACTCTTGGGGCTGAGAGGTTGGGTGAGGTTGGGTGAGCAAACTCAGACCCTTTAAAGTAGTACTGCGTGGTACCCATCCCATGGGTCCCAAATCTCCAGGTTCAAGGGCATCTTCCTACATCGAAAACATGCATGAGAAACCCAGAGGATGGTACACCGTGTGATTTTGAAAGGTTTCTAAAACGCACCCCATTTCTCATCTCCTTGTGCTCGGGTTCGCCTTTCCAGCTACTTTACTAGCAATCTCCCTACTTGCAGAATCAGCACCTTTAAGCTCCTGTTCCCTACAGGTTGCAATTTGTCCTGAAGATGAACGGGAAGAGGGGCAAACAATGAGAGACTAGATCTAGGTGTTGGGACAGGCACAGGTCACTCTATTTTCCCATCAGGAAGAAGAATTAACCACAGGCTCAAACTGCCTCCAGGAAGCAGAATAGGGCCTGAGGCAATCCCGCGCTTTTGCGGCCAGCTCCCAAAAAAGCGAGTTGAAAAATGGAGCTCAGGGACACTGCAATTCACAAACCCGCAGAGTTATAATTGATAACTCTCATCCACAGATATATTGAGGGAAGGCAAAGAAGAGGATTTGAAAGCAAGGCAGAATTGCAGGAAAGAGATTTCAGGAGGTAGATTCGAATCGCCTTTAAAGCACATGAAAAGCGGCAAAACGTCGACAATGATGCCCTTGGCCAAAAAGGGCGTATGCGTTTTTTCCTGAATATATTCAGGAAAAAACGCATACGCTCTTTTTGGCCAACCAAGCAACCTGGAAAGGCAAATCAGCGCTACAAAGAAGTCTCGCTTCCCATCGGTCAAAAGGGCCATGCTGCAAAAAGTGTCAAAACCAGAAATGCAGTACAGGCCATGGAGAAATGGCAGCCTTGCTACGCTGATGGGCGGGATGTAAACTGCCAAAAGCCACTCTGGAGAAGTGTACGGTGTGTCCTGAAACATCGAAAAAACACAGCTTAGGGAGCATAGGGCACGTCCACTCATGGGCGTATAAATTGGGAAAACTAAAAATCAGCAAGACACAGGCGCCCCAATGTTTAGGGCTGCTATGTTGACAAGAACCTCCACTTCATGACACCTTAAATATCCCAGGAAAGAGAAAAATGGATAAAGAAGTTGTGGTCCTAATGTACAAAGGAATATCACTCAGACATGAAATCAATGTCATAAGGCTAGTAGAAGCAAGATGAGTGGATTTAGGTACGACGATTCTAAGTGAAATAAGTGACACAGAAAAAGACACTTATCATAAGCTATCACTTATAGAGGGAATGTAAAAACCGCTACACCTGAACTGAATTACAAAACAGAACAGAGTCACACGTTTAGAAAACACACTATGGCTGCTTAACGGGAAAGGTGAGGTGGGGTGATGCATAAAACAAGGGTTTCAAATTCGCTCAGATACCGTTCCATACACCCAATATGTAATAGACAAGACCTACTCCTTGCTCAGTGAACTGGACTCAACACCCCCTATTCACCGCACAAGAATATATCTGACTAGTAAGAATCGTAAAACCTATGTATTGATATCTCTCTGGAAGTGTGTCAAGTGGGTGTAAAGCTGCATAAACACAGCCGTGAAAAGCAGCTAAACCCCATTATAAAAATAAATTACTTTTAAAAACCCGTAAAACAAAGACAGTGAAAGAAAGAAAAATTCTTACAAAATTCGTTCAGGGGCTGTGATGCAACCTGGATTGACCATATCTAGACCCACACCGGGATGAGACATAAGGGTGGACACTCTTGGGGCTGAGAGGTTGGGTGAGCAAACTCAGACCCTTTAAAGTAATACTGCGTGGAACCCATCCCATGGGTCCCAAATCTCCAGGTTCAAAGGCATCTTCCTACATCGAAAACATGCATGAGAAACCCAGAAGATGGTACACCGTGTGATTTTGAAAGGTTTCTAAAACGAACCCTATTTCTCATCTCCTTGTGCTCGGGTTCACCTTTCCAGCTACTTTACTAGCAATCTCCCTACCTGGAGAATCAGCACCTTTAAGCTCCTGTTCCCTACAGGTTGCAATTTGTCCTGAAGATGAACGGGAAGAGGGGCAAATAATGAGAGACTAGATCTAGGTGTTGGGACAGGCACAGGTCACTCTATTTTCCCATCAGGAAGAAGAATTAAACACAGGCTCAGCCTGCCGCCGGGAACTAGAATAGGGCCTGAGGCAATCCCGTGCTTTTGCGGCCAGCTCCCAAAAAAGACAGTTGAAAAATGGAGCTCAGGGGCACTGCAATTCACAAACCTGCTGAGTTATAAATGATAACTCTCGTCCACAAATATATTGAGGGAAGGCAACGAAGAGGATTTGAAAGCAAGGCAGAATTGCAGGAAACAGGTTTCAGGAGGTAGATTCGAATCGCCTTTAAAGCACATGAAAAGTGGCAAAACGTCGACAGTGATGCCCTTGGCCAAAAAGGGCGTAAGCGTTTTTTCCTGAATATATTCAGGAAAAAACGCATACGCCCTTTTTGGCCAACCAAGCAAACTGGAAAGGCAAATCAGCGCTACAAAGAAGTCTCGCTTCCCATCGGTCAAAAGGGCCATGCTGCAAAAAGTGTCAAAACCAGAAATGCAGGACAGGCCATGGAGAAATGGCAGCCTTGCTACGCTGATGGGCGGGATGTAAATTGCCAACAGCCACTCTGGAGAAGTGTACGGTGTGTCCTGAAACATCGAAAAAACACAGCTTAGGGAGCATAGGGCACGTCCACTCATTGGCGTATAAATTGGGAAAACTAAAAATCAGCAAGACACAGGCACCCCAAAGATTAGGGCTGCTATGTTGACAAGAACCTCCACTTCATGACACCTTAAATATCCCAGGAAAGAGAAAAATGGATAAAGAAGTTGTGGTCCTTATGTACAAAGGAATATCACTCAGACATGAAATCAATGTCATAAGGCTAGTAGAAGCAAGATGAGTGGATTTAGGTATGACGATTCTAAGTGAAATAAGTCACACAGAAAAAGACACTTATAATAAGCTATCACTTATAGAGGGAATGTAAAAACCGCTACACTTGAACTGAATTACAAAACAGAACAGAGTCACACGTTTAGAAAACACACTATGGCTGCTTAACGGGAAAGGTGAGGTGGGGTGATGCATAAAACAAGGGTTTCAAATTCGCTCAGATACTGTTCCATACACCCAATATGTAATAGACAAGACCTACTCCTTGCTCAGTGAACTGGACTCAACAACCCCTATTCACCGCGCAAGAATATATCTGACTATTAAGAATCGTAAAACCTATGTATTGATATCTCTCTGGAAGTGAGCCAAGTGGGTGTAAAGCCGCATAAACACAGCCGTGAAAAGCAGCTAAACCCCATTATAAAAATAAATTACTTTTAAAAACCCGTAAAACAAAGACAGTGAAAGAGAGAGAAATTCTTACAAAATTCGTTCAGGGGCTCTGATGCAACCTGGATTGACCATATCTAGACCCACACCTGGATGAGACATAAGGGTGGACACTCTTGGGGCTGAGAGGTTGGGTGAGGTTGGGTGAGCAAACTCAGACCCTTTAAAGTAGTACTGCGTGGTACCCATCCCATGGGTCCCAAATCTCCAGGTTCAAGGGCATCTTCCTACATCGAAAACATGCATGAGAAACCCAGAGGATGGTACACCGTGTGATTTTGAAAGGTTTCTAAAACGCACCCCATTTCTCATCTCCTTGTGCTCGGGTTCGCCTTTCCAGCTACTTTACTAGCAATCTCCCTACTTGCAGAATCAGCACCTTTAAGCTCCTGTTCCCTACAGGTTGCAATTTGTCCTGAAGATGAACGGGAAGAGGGGCAAACAATGAGAGACTAGATCTAGGTGTTGGGACAGGCACAGGTCACTCTATTTTCCCATCAGGAAGAAGAATTAACCACAGGCTCAGCCTGCCTCCAGGAACCAGAATAGGGCCTGAGGCAATCCCGCGCTTTTGCGGCCAGCTCCCAAAAAAGCGAGTTGAAAAATGGAGCTCAGGGACACTGCAATTCACAAACCCGCAGAGTTATAATTGATAACTCTCATCCACAGATATATTGAGGGAAGGCAAAGAAGAGGATTTGAAAGCAAGGCAGAATTGCAGGAAAGAGATTTCAGGAGGTAGATTCGAATCGCCTTTAAAGCACATGAAAAGCGGCAAAACGTCGACAATGATGCCCTTGGCCAAAAAGGGCGTATGCGTTTTTTCCTGAATATATTCAGGAAAAAACGCATACGCTCTTTTTGGCCAACCAAGCAACCTGGAAAGGCAAATCAGCGCTACAAAGAAGTCTCGCTTCCCATCGGTCAAAAGGGCCATGCTGCAAAAAGTGTCAAAACCAGAAATGCAGGACAGGCCATGGAGAAATGGCAGCCTTGCTACGCTGATGGGCGGGATGTAAATTGCCAAAAGCCACTCTGGAGAAGTGTACGGTGTGTCCTGAAACATCGAAAAAACACAGCTTAGGGAGCATAGGGCACGTCCACTCATGGGCGTATAAATTGGGAAAACTAAAAATCAGCAAGACACAGGCACCCCAATGTTTAGGGCTGCTATGTTGACAAGAACCTCCACTTCATGACACCTTAAATATCCCAGGAAAGAGAAAAATGGATAAAGAAGTTGTGGTCCTAATGTACAAAGGAATATCACTCAGACATGAAATCAATGTCATAAGGCTAGTAGAAGCAAGATGAGTGGATTTAGGTACGACGATTCTAAGTGAAATAAGTGACACAGAAAAAGACACTTATCATAAGCTATCACTTATAGAGGGAATGTAAAAACCGCTACACCTGAACTGAATTACAAAACAGAACAGAGTCACACGTTTAGAAAACACACTATGGCTGCTTAACGGGAAAGGTGAGGTGGGGTGATGCATAAAACAAGGGTTTCAAATTCGCTCAGATACCGTTCCATACACCCAATATGTAATAGACAAGACCTACTCCTTGCTCAGTGAACTGGACTCAACACCCCCTATTCACCGCACAAGAATATATCTGACTAGTAAGAATCTTAAAACCTATGTATTGATATCTCTCTGGAAGTGAGCCAAGTGGGTGTAAAGCCGCATAAACACAGCCGTGAAAAGCAGCTAAACACCATTATAAAAATAAATTACTTTTAAAAACCCGTAAAACAAAGACAGTGAAAGAGAGAGAAATTCTTACAAAATTCGTTCAGGGGCTGTGATGCAACCTGGATTGACCATATCTAGACCCACACCGGGATGAGACATAAGGGTGGACACTCTTGGGGCTGAGAGGTTGGGTGAGGTTGGGTGAGCAAACTCAGACCCTTTAAAGTAATACTGCGTGGTACCCATCCCATGGGTCCCAAATCTCCAGGTTCAAAGGCATCTTCCTACATCGAAAACATGCATGAGAAACCCAGAAGATGGTACACCATGTGATTTTGAAAGGTTTCTAAAACGCACCCAATTTCTCATCTCCTTGTGCTCGGGTTCACCTTTCCAGCTACTTTACTAGCAATCTCCCTACTTGGAGAATCAGCACCTTTAACCTCCTGTTCCCTACAGGTTGCAATTTGTCCTGAGGATGAACGGGAAGAGGGGAAACAAATGAGAGACTAGATCTAGGTGTTGGGACAGGCACAGGTCACTCTATTTTCCCTTCAGGAAGAAGAATTAAACACAGGCTCAGCCTGCCGCCGGGAACCAGAATAGGGCCTGAGGCAATCCCGAGCTATTGCGGCCAGCTGCCAAAAAAGACAGTTCAAAAATGGAGCTCAGGGGCACTGCAATTCACAAACCTGCTGAGTTATAAATGATAACTCTCGTCCACAAATATATTGAGGGAAGGCAACGAAGAGGAGTTGAAAGCAAGGCAGAATTGCAGGAAACAGGTTTCAGGAGGTAGATTCGAATCGCCTTTAAAGCACATGAAAAGTGGCAAAACATCGACAGTGATGCCCTTGGCCAAAAAGGGCGTAAGCGTTTTTTCCTGAATATATTCAGGAAAAAACGCATACGCCCTTTTTGGCCAACCAAGCAACCTGGAAAGGCAAATCAGCGCTACAAAGAAGTCTCGCTTCCCATCCGTCAAAAGGGCCATGCTGCAAAATTTTTCAAAACCAGAAATGCAGGACAGGCCATGGAGAAATGGCAGCCTTGCTACGCTGATGGGCGGGATGTAAATTGCCAACAGCCACTCTGGAGAAGTGTACGGTGTGTCCTGAAACAACGAAAAAACACAGCTTAGGGAGCATAGGGCACGTCCACTCATGGGCGTATAAATTGGGAAAACTAAAAATCAGCAAGACACAGGCACCCCAATGTTTAGGGCTGCTATGTTGACAAGAACCTCCACTTCATGACACCTTAAATATCCCAGGAAAGAGAAAAATGGATAAAGAAGTTGTGGTCCTTATGTACAAAGGAATATCCCTCAGACATGAAATCAATGTCATAAGGCTAGTAGAAGCAAGATGAGTGGATTTAGGTATGACGATGCTAAGTGAAATAAGTCACACAGAAAAAGACACTTATCATAAGCTATCACTTATAGAGGGAATGTAAAAACCGCTACACTTGAACTGAATTACAAAACAGAACAGAGTCACACGTTTAGAAAACACACTATGGCTGCTTAACGGGAAAGATGAGGTGGGGTGATGCATAAAACAAGGGTTTCAAATTCGCTCAGATACTGTTCCATACACCCAATATGTAATAGACAAGACGTACTCCTTGCTCAGTGAACTGGACTCAACATCCCCTATTCACCGCACAAGAATATATCTGACTAGTAAGAATCGTAAAACCTATGTATTGATATCTCTCTGGAAGTGAGCCAAGTGGGTGTAAAGCCGCATAAACACAGCCGTGAAAAGCAGCTAAACCCCATTATAAAAATAAATTACTTTTAAAAACCCGTAAAACAAAGACAGTGAAAGAGAGAGAAATTCTTACAAAATTCGTTCAGGGGCTCTGATGCAACCTGGATTGACCATATCTAGACCCACACCTGGATGAGACATAAGGGTGGACACTCTTGGGGCTGAGAGGTTGGGTGAGGTTGGGTGAGCAAACGCAGACCCTTTAAAGTAATACTGTGTGGTACCCATCCCATGGGTCCCAAATCTCCAGGTTCAAGGGCATCTTCCTACATCGAAAACATGCATGAGAAACACAGAAGATGGTACACCGTGTGATTTTGAAAGGTTTCTAAAACGCACCCAATTTCTCATCTCCTTGTGCTCGGGTTCGCCTTTCCAGCTACTTTACTAGCAATCTCCCTACTTGGAGAACCAGCACCTTTAAGCTCCTGTTCCCTACAGGTTGCAATTTGTCCTGAGGATGAACGGGAAGAGGGGCAACCAATGAGAGACTAGATCTAGGTGTTGGGACAGGCCCAGGTCACTCTATTTTCCCATCAGGAAGAAGAATTAACCACAGGCTCACCCTGCCGCCAGGAACCAGAATATGGCCTGAGGCAATCCCGCGCTTTTGCGGCCAGCTCCCAAAAAAGCGAGTTGAAAAATGGAGCTCAGGGACACTGCAATTCACAAACCCGCAGAGTTATAAATGATAACTCTCATCCACAGATATATTGAGGGAAGGCAACGAAGAGGATTTGAAAGCAAGGCAGAATTGCAGGAAACAGATTTCAGGAGGTAGATTCGAATCGCCTTTAAAGCACATGAAAAGCGGCAAAACGTCGACAATGATGCCCTTGGCCAAAAAGGGCGTATGCGTTTTTTCCTGAATATATTCAGGAAAAAACGCATACGCCCTTTTTGGCCAACCAAGCAACCTGGAAAGGCAAATCAGGCCTACAAAGAGGTCTCGCTTCCCATCGGTCAAAAGGGCCATGCTGCAAAAAGTGTCAAAACCAGAAATGCAGGACAGGCCATGGAGAAATGGCAGCCTTGCTACGCTGATGGGCGGGATGTAAATTGCCAACAGCCACTCTGGAGAAGTGTACGGTGTGTCCTGAAACATCGAAAAAACACAGCTTAGGGAGCATAGGGCACCTCCACTCATGGGCGTATAAATTGGGAAAACTAAAAATCAGCAAGACACAGGCACCCAAAAGTTTAGGGCTGCTCTGTTGACAAGAACCTCCACTTCATGACACCTTAAATATCCCAGGAAAGAGAAAAATGGATAAAGAAGTTGTAGTTCTTATGTACAATGGAATATCACTCAGACATGAAATCAATGTCATAAGGCTAGTAGAAGCAAGATGAGTGGATTTAGGTATGACGATTCTAAGTGAAATAAGTCACACAGAAAAAGACACTTATCATAAGCTATCACTTATAGAGGGAATGTAAAAACCGCTACACTTGAACTGAATTACAAAACAGAACAGAGTCACACGTTTAGAAAACACACTATGGCTGCTTAACGGGAAAGGTGAGGTGGGGTGATGCATAAAACAAGGGTTTCAAATTCGCTCAGATACTGTTCCATACACCCAATATGTAATAGACAAGACCTACTCCTTGCTCAGTGAACTGGACTCAACACACCCTATTCACCGCACAGGAATATATCTGACTAGTAAGAATCGTAAAACCTATGTATTGATATCTCTCTGGAAGTGAGCCAAGTGGGTGTAAAGCCGCATAAACACAGCCGTGAAAAGCAGCTAAACCCCATTATAAAAATAAATTACTTTTAAAAACCCGTAAAACAAAGACAGTGAAAGAGAGAAAAATTCTTACAAAATTCGTTCAGGGGCTGTGATGCAACCTGGATTGACCATATCTAGACCCACACCGGGATGAGACATAAGGGTGGACACTCTTGGGGCTGAGAGGTTGGGTGAGCAAACTCAGACCCTTTAAAGTAATACTGCGTGGAACCCATCCCATGGGTCCCAAATCTCCAGGTTCAAAGGCATCTTCCTACATCGAAAACATGCATGAGAAACCCAGAAGATGGTACACCGTGTGATTTTGAAAGGTTTCTAAAACGCACCCAATTTCTCATCTCCTTGTGCTCGGGTTCACCTTTCCAGCTACTTTACTAGCAATCTCCCTACCTGGAGAATCAGCACCTTTAAGCTCCTGTTCCCTACAGGTTGCAATTTGTCCTGAGGATGAACGGGAAGAGGGGCAAATAATGAGAGACTAGATCTAGGTGTTGGGACAGGCACAGGTCACTCTATTTTCCCATCAGGAAGAAGAATTAAACACAGGCTCAGCCTGCCGCCCGGAACCAGAATAGGGCCTGAGGCAATCCCGTGCTTTTGCGGCCAGCTCCCAAAAAAGACAGTTGAAAAATGGAGCTCAGGGGCACTGCAATTCACAAACCTGCTGAGTTATAAATGATAACTCTCGTCCACAAATATATTGAGGGAAGGCAACGAAGAGGATTTGAAAGCAAGGCAGAATTGCAGGAAACAGGTTTCAGGAGGTAGATTCGAATCGCCTGTAAAGCACATGAAAAGTGGCAAAACGTCGACAGTGATGCCCTTGGCCAAAAAGGGCGTAAGCGTTTTTTCCTGAATATATTCAGGAAAAAACGCATACGCCCTTTTTGGCCAACCAAGCAAACTGGAAAGGCAAATCAGCGCTACAAAGAAGTCTCGCTTCCCATCGGTCAAAAGGGCCATGCTGCAAAAAGTGTCAAAACCAGAAATGCAGGACAGGCCATGGAGAAATGGCAGCCTTGCTACGCTGATGGGCGGGATGTAAATTGCCAACAGCCACTCTGGAGAAGTGTACGGTGTGTCCTGAAACATCGAAAAAACACAGCTTAGGGAGCATAGGGCACGTCCACTCATTGGCGTATAAATTGGGAAAACTAAAAATCAGCAAGACACAGGCACCCCAAAGATTAGGGCTGCTATGTTGACAAGAACCTCCACTTCATGACACCTTAAATATCCCAGGAAAGAGAAAAATGGATAAAGAAGTTGTGGTCCTTATGTACAAAGGAATATCACTCAGACATGAAATCAATGTCATAAGGCTAGTAGAAGCAAGATGAGTGGATTTAGGTATGACGATTCTAAGTGAAATAAGTCACACAGAAAAAGACACTTATAATAAGCTATCACTTATAGAGGGAATGTAAAAACCGCTACACTTGAACTGAATTACAAAACAGAACAGAGTCACACGTTTAGAAAACACACTATGGCTGCTTAACGGGAAAGGTGAGGTGGGGTGATGCATAAAACAAGGGTTTCAAATTCGCTCAGATACCGTTCCATACACCCAATATGTAATAGACAAGACCTACTCCTTGCTCAGTGAACTGGACTCAACACCCCCTATTCACCGCACAAGAATATATCTGACTAGTAAGAATCTTAAAACCTATGTATTGATATCTCTCTGGAAGTGAGCCAAGTGGGTGTAAAGCCGCATAAACACAGCCGTGAAAAGCAGCTAAACACCATTATAAAAATAAATTACTTTTAAAAACCCGTAAAACAAAGACAGTGAAAGAGAGAGAAATTCTTACAAAATTCGTTCAGGGGCTCTGATGCAACCTGGATTGACCATATCTAGACCCACACCTGGATGAGACATAAGGGTGGACACTCTTGGGGCTGAGAGGTTGGGTGAGGATGGGTGAGCAAACTCAGACCCTTTAAAGTAGTACTGCGTGGTACCCATCCCATGGGTCCCAAATCTCCAGGTTCAAGGTCATCTTCCTACATCGAAAACATGCATGAGAAACCCAGAGGATGGTACACCGTGTGATTTTGAAAGGTTTCTAAAACGCACCCCATTTCTCATCTCCTTGTGCTCGGGTTCGCCTTTCCAGCTACTTTACTAGCAATCTCCCTACTTGCAGAATCAGCACCTTTAAGCTCCTGTTCCCTACAGGTTGCAATTTGTCCTGAAGATGAACGGGAAGAGGGGCAAACAATGAGAGACTAGATCTAGGTGTTGGGACAGGCACAGGTCACTCTATTTTCCCATCAGGAAGAAGAATTAACCACAGGCTCAGCCTGCCTCCAGGAACCAGAATAGGGCCTGAGGCAATCCCGCGCTTTTGCGGCCAGCTCCCAAAAAAGCGAGTTGAAAAATGGAGCTCAGGGACACTGCAATTCACAAACCCGCAGAGTTATAATTGATAACTCTCATCCACAGATATATTGAGGGAAGGCAACGAAGAGGATTTGAAAGCAAGGCAGAATTGCAGGAAAGAGATTTCAGGAGGTAGATTCGAATCGCCTTTAAAGCACATGAAAAGCGGCAAAACGTCGACAATGATGCCCTTGGCCAAAAAGGGCGTATGCGTTTTTTCCTGAATATATTCAGGAAAAAACGCATACGCTCTTTTTGGCCAACCAAGCAACCTGGAAAGGCAAATCAGCGCTACAAAGAAGTCTCGCTTCCCATCGGTCAAAAGGGCCATGCTGCAAAAAGTGTCAAAACCAGAAATGCAGTACAGGCCATGGAGAAATGGCAGCCTTGCTACGCTGATGGGCGGGATGTAAATTGCCAAAAGCCACTCTGGAGAAGTGTACGGTGTGTCCTGAAACATCGAAAAAACACAGCTTAGGGAGCATAGGGCACGTCCACTCATGGGCGTATAAATTGGGAAAACTAAAAATCAGCAAGACACAGGCACCCCAATGTTTAGGGCTGCTATGTTGACAAGAACCTCCACTTCATGACACCTTAAATATCCCAGGAAAGAGAAAAATGGATAAAGAAGTTGTGGTCCTTATGTACAAAGGAATATCACTCAGACATGAAATCAATGTCATAAGGCTAGTAGAAGCAAGATGAGTGGATTTAGGTACGACGATTCTAAGTGAAATAAGTGACACAGAAAAAGACACTTATCATAAGCTATCACTTATAGAGGGAATGTAAAAACCGCTACACCTGAACTGAATTACAAAACAGAACAGAGTCACACGTTTAGAAAACACACTATGGCTGCTTAACGGGAAAGGTGAGGTGGGGTGATGCATAAAACAAGGGTTTCAAATTCGCTCAGATACCGTTCCATACACCCAATATGTAATAGACAAGACCTACTCCTTGCTCAGTGAACTGGACTCAACACCCCCTATTCACCGCACAAGAATATATCTGACTAGTAAGAATCTTAAAACCTATGTATTGATATCTCTCTGGAAGTGAGCCAAGTGGGTGTAAAGCCGCATAAACACAGCCGTGAAAAGCAGCTAAACACCATTATAAAAATAAATTACTTTTAAAAACCCGTAAAACAAAGACAGTGAAAGAGAGAGAAATTCTTACAAAATTCGTTCAGGGGCTGTGATGCAACCTGGATTGACCATATCTAGACCCACACCTGGATGAGACATAAGGGTGGACACTCTTGGGGCTGAGAGGTTGGGTGAGGTTGGGTGAGCAAACTCAGACCCTTTAAAGTAATACTGCGTGGTACCCATCCCATGGGTCCCAAATCTCCAGGTTCAAAGGCATCTTCCTACATCGAAAACATGCATGAGAAACCCAGAAGATGGTACACCATGTGATTTTGAAAGGTTTCTAAAACGCACCCAATTTCTCATCTCCTTGTGCTCGGGTTCACCTTTCCAGCTACTTTACTAGCAATCTCCCTACTTGGAGAATCAGCACCTTTAACCTCCTGTTCCCTACAGGTTGCAATTTGTCCTGAGGATGAACGGGAAGAGGGGAAACAAATGAGAGACTAGATCTAGGTGTTGGGACAGGCACAGGTCACTCTATTTTCCCATCAGGAAGAAGAATTAAACACAGGCTCAGCCTGCCGCCCGGAACCAGAATAGGGCCTGAGGCAATCCCGAGCTATTGCGGCCAGCTGCCAAAAAAGACAGTTCAAAAATGGAGCTCAGGGGCACTGCAATTCACAAACCTGCTGAGTTATAAATGATAACTCTCGTCCACAAATATATTGAGGGAAGGCAACGAAGAGGAGTTGAAAGCAAGGCAGAATTGCAGGAAACAGGTTTCAGGAGGTAGATTCGAATCGCCTTTAAAGCACATGAAAAGTGGCAAAACATCGACAGTGATGCCCTTGGCCAAAAAGGGCGTAAGCGTTTTTTCCTGAATATATTCAGGAAAAAACGCATACGCCCTTTTTGGCCAACCAAGCAACCTGGAAAGGCAAATCAGCGCTACAAAGAAGTCTCGCTTCCCATCCGTCAAAAGGGCCATGCTGCAAAATTTTTCAAAACCAGAAATGCAGGACAGGCCATGGAGAAATGGCAGCCTTGCTACGCTGATGGGCAGGATGTAAATTGCCAACAGACACTCTGGAGAAGTGTACGGTGTGTCCTGAAACAACGAAAAAACACAGCTTAGGGAGCATAGGGCACGTCCACTCATGGGCGTATAAATTGGGAAAACTAAAAATCAGCAAGACACAGGCACCCCAATGTTTAGGGCTGCTATGTTGACAAGAACCTCCACTTCATGACACCTTAAATATCCCAGGAAAGAGAAAAATGGATAAAGAAGTTGTGGTCCTTATGTACAAAGGAATATCCCTCAGACATGAAATCAATGTCATAAGGCTAGTAGAAGCAAGATGAGTGGATTTAGGTATGACGATGCTAAGTGAAATAAGTCACACAGAAAAAGACACTTATCATAAGCTATCACTTATAGAGGGAATGTAAAAACCGCTACACTTGAACTGAATTACAAAACAGAACAGAGTCACACGTTTAGAAAACACACTATGGCTGCTTAACGGGAAAGATGAGGTGGGGTGATGCATAAAACAAGGGTTTCAAATTCGCTCAGATACTGTTCCATACACCCAATATGTAATAGACAAGACCTACTCCTTGCTCAGTGAACTGGACTCAACATCCCCTATTCACCGCACAAGAATATATCTGACTAGTAAGAATCGTAAAACCTATGTATTGATATCTCTCTGGAAGTGAGCCAAGTGGGTGTAAAGCCGCATAAACACAGCCGTGAAAAGCAGCTAAACCCCATTATAAAAATAATTACTTTTAAAAACCCGTAAAACAAAGACAATGAAAGAGAGAGAAATTCTTACAAAATTCGTTCAGGGGCTGTGATGCAACCTGGATTGACCATATCTAGACCCACACCTGGATGAGACATAAGGGTGGACACTCTTGGGGCTGAGATTTTGGGTGAGGTTGGGTGAGCAAACGCAGACCCTTTAAAGTAATACTGTGTGGTACCCATCCCATGGGTCCCAAATCTCCAGGTTCAAGGGCATCTTCCTACATCGAAAACATGCATGAGAAACACAGAAGATGGTACACCGTGTGATTTTGAAAGGTTTCTAAAACGCACCCAATTTCTCATCTCCTTGTGCTCGGGTTCGCCTTTCCAACTACTTTACTAGCAATCTCCCTAATTGGAGAACCAGCACCTTTAAGCTCCTGTTCCCTACAGGTTGCAATTTGTCCTGAGGATGAACGGGAAGAGGGGCAACCAATGAGAGACTAGATCTAGGTGTTGGGACAGGCACAGGTCACTCTATTTTCCCATCAGGAAGAAGAATTAACCACAGGCTCAGCCTGCCGCCAGGAACCAGAATAGGGCCTGAGGCAATCCCGCGCTTTTGCGGCCAGCTCCCAAAAAAGCGAGTTGAAAAATGGAGCTCAGGGACACTGCAATTCACAAACCCGCAGAGTTATAAATGATAACTCTCATCCACAGATATATTGAGGGAAGGCAACGAAGAGGATTTGACAGCAAGGCAGAATTGCAGGAAACAGATTTCAGGAGGTAGATTCGAATCGCCTGTAAAGCACATGAAAAGCGGCAAAACGTTGACAATGATGCCCTTGGCCAAATAGGGCGTATGCGTTTTTTCCTGAATATATTCAGGAAAAAACGCATACGCCCTTTTTGGCCAACCAAGCAACCTGGAAAGGCAAATCAGCGCTACAAAGAGGTCTCGCTTCCCATCGGTCAAAAGGGCCATGCTGCAAAAAGTGTCAAAACCAGAAATGCAGGACAGGCCATGGAGAGATGGCAGCCTTGCTACGCTGATGGGCGGGATGTAAATTGCCAACAGCCACTCTGGAGAAGTGTACGGTGTGTCCTGAAACATCGAAAAAACACAGCTTAGGGAGCATAGGGCACCTCCACTCATGGGCGTATAAATTGGGAAAACTAAAAATCAGCAAGACACAGGCACCCAAAAGTTTAGGGCTGCTCTGTTGACAAGAACCTCCACTTCATGACACCTTAAATATCCCAGGAAAGAGAAAAATGGATAAAGAAGTTGTAGTTCTTATGTACAATGGAATATCACTCAGACATGAAATCAATGTCATAAGGCTAGTAGAAGCAAGATGAGTGGATTTAGGTATGACGATTCTAAGTGAAATAAGTCACACAGAAAAAGACACTTATCATAAGCTATCACTTATAGAGGGAATGTAAAAACCGCTACACTTGAACTGAATTACAAAACAGAAAAGAGTCACACGTTTAGAAAACACACTATGGCTGCTTAACGGGAAAGGTGAGGTGGGGTGATGCATAAAACAAGGGTTTCAAATTCGCTCAGATACTGTTCCATACACCAAATATGTAATAGACAAGACCTACTCCTTGCTCAGTGAACTGGACTCAACACCCCCTATTCACCGCGCAAGAATATATCTGACTAGTAAGAATCGTAAAACCTATGTATTGATATCTCTCTGGAAGTGAGCCAAGTGGGTGTAAAGCCGCATAAACACAGCCGTGAAAAGCAGCTAAACCCCATTATAAAAATAAATTACTTTTAAAAACCCGTAAAACAAAGACAGTGAAAGAGAGAGAAATTCTTACAAAATTCGTTCAGGGGCTGTGATGCAACCTGGATTGACCATATCTAGACCCACACCGGGGTGAGACATAAGGGTGGACACTCTTGGGGCTGAGAGGTTGGGTGAGCAAACTCAGACCCTTTAAAGTAATACTGCGTGGAACCCATCCCATGGGTCCCAAATCTCCAGGTTCAAAGGCAGCTTCCTACATCGAAAACATGCATGAGAAACCCAGAAGATGGTACACCGTGTGATTTTGAAAGGTTTCTAAAACGCACCCAATTTCTCATCTCCTTGTGCTCGGGTTCGCCTTTCCAGCTACTTTACTAGCAATCTCCCTACTTGGAGAATCAGCACCTTTAAGCTCCTGTTCCCTACAGGTTGCAATTTGTCCTGAGGATGAACGGGAAGAGGGGCAAATAATGAGAGACTAGATCTAGGTGTTGGGACAGGCACAGGTCACTCTATTTTCCCATCAGGAAGAAGAATTAAACACAGGCTCAGCCTGCCGCCGGGAACCAGAATAGGGCCTGAGGCAATCCCGTGCTTTTGCGGCCAGCTCCCAAAAAAGACAGTTGAAAAATGGAGCTCAGGGGCACTGCAATTCACAAACCTGCTGAGTTATAAATGATAACTCTCGTCCACAAATATATTGAGGGAAGGCAACGAAGAGGATTTGAAAGCAAGGCAGAATTGCAGGAAACAGGTTTCAGGAGGTAGATTCGAATCGCCTTTAAAGCACATGAAAAGTGGCAAAACGTCGACAGTGATGCCCTTGGCCAAAAAGGGCGTAAGCGTTTTTTCCTGAATATATTCAGGAAAAAACGCATACGCCCTTTTTGGCCAACCAAGCAACCTGGAAAGGCAAATCAGCGCTACAAAGAAGTCTCGCTTCCCATCCGTCAAAAGGGCCATGCTGCAAAAAGTGTCAAAACCAGAAATGCAGGACAGGCCATGGAGAAATGGCAGCCTTGCTACGCTGATGGGCGGGATGTAAATTGCCAACAGCCACTCTGGAGAAGTGTACGGTGTGTCCTGAAACATCGAAAAAACACAGCTTAGGGAGCATAGGGCACGTCCACTCATTGGCGTATAAATTGGGAAAACTAAAAATCAGCAAGACACAGGCACCGCAAACATTAGGGCTGCTATGTTGATAAGAACCTCCACTTCATGACACCTTAAATATCCCAGGAAAGAGAAAAATGGATAAAGAAGTTGTGGTCCTTATGTACAAAGGAATATCACTCAGACATGAAATCAATGTCATAAGGCTAGTAGAAGCAAGATGAGTGGATTTAGGTATGACGATTCTAAGTGAAATAAGTCACACAGAAAAAGACACTTATAATAAGCTATCACTTATAGAGGGAATGTAAAAACCGCTACACTTGAACTGAATTACAAAACAGAACAGAGTCACACGTTTAGAAAACACACTATGGCTGCTTAACGGGAAAGGTGAGGTGGGGTGATGCATAAAACAAGGGTTTCAAATTCGCTCAGATACTGTTCCATACACCCAATATGTAATAGACAAGACCTACTCCTTGCTCAGTGAACTGGACTCAACACCCCCTATTCACCGCACAAGAATATATCTGACTAGTAAGAATCGTAAAACCTATGTATTGATATCTCTCTGGAAGTGAGCCAAGTGGGTGTAAAGCCGCATAAACACAGCCGTGAAAAGCAGCTAAACCCCATTATAAAAATAAATTACTTTTAAAAACCCGTAAAACAAAGACAGTGAAAGAGAGAGAAATTCTTACAAAATTCGTTCAGGGGCTGTGATGCAACCTGGATTGACCATAACTAGACCCACTCCTGGATGAGACATAAGGGTGGACACTCTTGGGGCTGAGAGGTTGGGTGAGTTTGGGAGAGCAAACTCAGACCCTTTAAAGTAATACTGCGTGGTACCCATCCCATGGGTCCCAAATCTCCAGGTTCAAGGGCATCTTCCTACATCGAAAACATGCATGAGAAACCCAGAAGATGGTACACCGTGTGATTTTGAAAGGTTTCTAAAACGCACCCCATTTCTCATCTCCTTGTGCTAGGGTTCGCCTTTCCAGCTACTTTACTAGCAATCTCCCTACTTGGAGAATCAGCACCTTTAAGCTCCTGTTCCCTACAGGTTGCAATTTGTCCTGAGGATGAACGGGAAGAGGGGCAACCAATGAGAGACTAGATCTAGGTGTTGGGACAGGCACAGGTCACTCTAATTTCCCATCAGGAAGAAGAATTAAACACAGGCTCAGCCTGCCGCCGGGAACCAGAATAGGGCCTGAGGCAATCCCGTGCTTTTGCGGCCAGCTCCCAAAAAAGACAGTTGAAAAATGGAGCTCAGGGGCACTGCAATTCACAAACCTGCAGAGTTATAAATGATAACTCTCATCCACAGATATATTGAGGGAAGGCAACGAAGAGGATTTGAAAGCAAGGCAGAATTGCAGGAAACAGGTTTCAGGAGGTAGATTCGAATCGCCTTTAAAGCACATGAAAAGTGGCAAAACGTCGACAGTGATGCCCTTGGCCAAAAAGGGCGTAAGCGTTTTTTCTTGAATATATTCAGGAAAAAACGCATACGCCCTTTTTGGCCAACCAAGGAACCTGGAAAGGCAAATCAGCGCTACAAAGAAGTCTCGCTTCCCATCGGTCAAAAGGGCCATGCTGCAAAAAGTGTCAAAACCAGAAATGCAGTACAGGCCATGGAGAAATGGCAGCCTTGCTACGCTGATGGGCGGGATGTAAATTGCCAAAAGCCACTCTGGAGAAGTGTACGGTGTGTCCTGAAACATCGAAAAAACACAGCTTAGGGAGCATAGGGCACATCCACTCATGGGCGTATAAATTGGGAAAACTAAAAATCAGCAAGACACAGGCACCCCAATGTTTAGGGCTGCTATGTTGACAAGAACCTCCACTTCATGACACCTTAAATATCCCAGGAAAGAGATAAATGGATAAAGAAGTTGTGGTCCTTATGTACAAAGGAATATCCCTCAGACATGAAATCAATGTCATAAGGCTAGTAGAAGCAAGATGAGTGGATTTAGGTATGACGATTCTAAGTGAAATAAGTCACACAGAAAAAGACACTTATCATAAGCTATCACTTATAGAGGGAATGTAAAAACGGCTACACTTGAACTGAATTACAAAACAGAACAGAGTCACACGTTTAGAAAACACACTATGGCTGCTTAACGGGAAAGGTGAGGTGGGGTGATGTATAAAACAAGGGTTTCAAATTCGCTCAGATACTGTTCCATACACCCAATATGTAATAGACAAGACCTACTCCTTGCTCAGTGAACTGGACTCAACACCCCCTATTCACCGCACAAGAATATATCTGACTAGTAAGAATCGTAAAACCTATGTATTGATATCTCTCTGGAAGTGTGTCAAGTGGGTGTAAAGCTGCATAAACACAGCCGTGAAAAGCAGCTAAACCCCATTATAAAAATAAATTACTTTTAAAATCCTGTAAAACAAAGACAGTGAAAGAGAGAGAAATTCTTAAAAAATTCTTTCAGGAGCTGTGATGCAACCTGGATTGACCATATCTAGACCCACACCTGGATGAGACATAAGGGTGGACACTCTTGGGGCTGAGAGGTTGGGTGAGGTTGGGTGAGCAAACTCAGACCCTTTAAAGTAGTACTGCGTGGTACCCATCCCATGGGTCCCAAATCTCCAGGTTCAAGGGCATCTTCCTACATCGAAAACATGCATGAGAAACCCAGAAGATGGAACACCGTGTGATTTTGAAAGGTTTCTAAAACGCACCCAATTTCTCATCTCCTTGTGCTCGGGTTCGCCTTTCCAGCTACTTTACTAGCAATCTCCCTACTTGGAGAATTAGCACCTTTAAGCTCCTGTTCCCTACAGGTTGCAATTTGTCCTGAGGATGAACGGGAAGAGGGGCAACCAATGAGAGACTAGATCTAGGTGTTGGGACAGGCACAGGTCACTCTATTTTCCCATCAGGAAGAAGAATTAACCACAGGCTCAGCCTGCCGTCAGGAACCAGAATAGGGCCTGAGGCAATCCCGCGCTTTTGCGGCCAGCTCCCAAAAAAGCGAGTTGAAAAATGGAGCTCAGGGACACTGCAATTCACAAACCCGCAGAGTTATAAATGATAACTCTCATCCACAGATATATTGAGGGAAGGCAACGAAGAGGATTTGAAAGCCAGGCAGAATTGCAGGAAACAGATTTCAGGAGGTAGATTCGAATCGCCTTTAAAGCACATGAAAAGTGGCAAAACGTCGACAATGATGCCCTTGGCCAAAAAGGGCGTATGGGTTTTTTCCTGAATATATTCAGGAAAAAACGCATACGCTTTTTTGGCCAACCACGCAACCTGGAAAGGCAAATCAGCGCTACAAAGAAGTCTCGCTTCCCATCGGTCAAAAGGGCCATGCTGCAAAAAGTGTCAAAACCAGAAATGCAGTACAGGCCATGGAGAAATGGCAGCCTTGCTACGCTGATGGGCGGGATGTAAATTGCCAAAAGCCACTCTGGAGAAGTGTACGGTGTGTCCTGAAACATCGAAAAAATACAGCTTAGGGAGCATAGGGCACATCCACTCATGGGCGTATAAATTGGGAAAACTAAAAATCAGGAAGACACAGGCACCCCAATGTTTAGGGCTGCTATGTTGACAAGAACCTCCACTTCATGACACCTTAAATATCCCAGGAAAGAGAAAAATGGATAAAGAAGTTGTGGTCCTTATCTACAAAGGAATATCACTCAGACATGAAATCAATGTCATAAGGCTAGTAGAAGCAAGATGAGTGGATTTAGGTACGACGATTCTAAGTGAAATAAGTCACACAGAAAAAGACACTTATCATAAGCTATCACTTATAGAGGGAATGTAAAAACCGCTACACTCGAACTGAATTACAGAACAGAACAGAATCACACGTTTAGAAAACACACTATGGCTGCTTAACGGGAAAGGTGAGGTGGGGTGATGCATAAAACAAGGGTTTCAAATTCGCTCAGATACCGTTCCATACACCCAATATGTAATAGACAAGACCTACTCCTTGCTCAGTGAACTGGACTCAACACCCCCTATTCACGGCACAAGAATATATCTGACTAGTAAGAATTTTAAAACCTATATATTGATATCTCTCTGGAAGTGAGCCAAGTGGGTGTAAAGCCGCATAAACACAGCCGTGAAAAGCAGCTAAACACCATTATAAAAATAAATTACTTTTAAAAACCCGTAAAACAAAGACAGTGAAAGAGAGAGAAATTCTTACCCAATTCGTTCAGGGGCTGTGATGCAACCCGGATTGACCATATCTAGACCCACACCGGGATGAGACATAAGGGTGGACACTCTTGGGCCTGAGAGGTTGGGTGAGGTTGGGTGAGCAAACTCAGACCCTTTAAAGTAATACTGCGTGGTACCCATCCCATGGGTCCCAAATCTCCAGGTTCAAAGGCATCTTCCTACATCGAAAACATGCATGAGAAACCCAGAAGATGGTACACCGTGTGATTTTGAAAGGTTTCTAAAACGCACCCAATTTTTCATCTCCTTGTGCTCGGGTTCACCTTTCCAGCTACTTTACTAGCTATCTCCCTACTTGGAGAATCAGCACCTTTAACCTCCTGTTCCCTACAGGTTGCAATTTGTCCTGAGGATGAACGGGAAGAGGGGAAACAAATGAGAGACTAGATCTAGGTGTTGGGACAGGCACAGGTCACTCTATTTTCCCATCAGGAAGAAGAATTAAACACAGGCTCAGCCTGCCGCCGGGAACCAGAATAGGGCCTGAGGCAATCCCGAGCTATTGCGGCCAGCTCCCAAAAAAGACAGTTCAAAAATGGAGCTCAGGGGCACTGCAATTCACAAACCTGCTGAGTTATAAATGATAACTCTCGTCCACAAATATATTGAGGGAAGGCAACGAAGAGGAGTTGAAAGCAAGGCAGAATTGCAGGAAACAGGTTGCAGGAGGTAGATTCGAATCGCCTTTAAAGCACATGAAAAGTGGCAAAACATCGACAGTGATGCCCTTGGCCAAAAAGGACGTAAGAGTTTTTTCCTGAATATATTCAGGAAAAAACGCATACGCCCTTTTTGGCCAACCAAGCAACCTGGAAAGGCAAATCATCGCTACAAAGAAGTCTCGCTTCCCATCCGTCAAAAGGGCCATGCTGCAAAAATTTTCAAAACCAGAAATGCAGGACAGGCCATGGAGAAATGGCAGCCTTGCTACGCTGATGGGCGGGATGTAAATTGCCAACAGCCACTCTGGAGAAGTGTACGGTGTGTCCTGAAACATCGAAAAAACACAGCTTAGGGAGCATAGGGCACGTCCACTCATGGGCGTATAAATTGGGAAAACTAAAAATCAGCAAGACACAGTCACCTCAATGTTTAGGGCTGCTATGTTGACAAGAACCTCCACTTCATCACACCTTAAATATCCCAGGAAAGAGAAAAATGGATAAAGAAGTTGTGGTCCTTATGTACAAAGGAATATCCCTCAGACATGAAATCAATGTCATAAGGCTAGTAGAAGCAAGATGAGTGGATTTAGGTATGACGATGCTAAGTGAAATAAGTCACACAGAAAAAGACACTTATCATAAGCTATCACTTATATAGCGAATGTAAAAACCGCTACACTTGAACTGAATTACAAAACAGAACAGAGTCACACGTTTAGAAAACACACTATGGCTGCTTAACGGGAAAGGTGAGGTGGGGTGATGCATAAAACAAGGGTTTCAAATTCGCTCAGATACTGTTCCATACACCCAATATGTAATAGACAAGACCTACTCCTTGCTCAGTGAACTGGACTCAACACCCCCTATTCACCGCACAAGAATATATGTGACTTGTAAGAATCGTAAAACCTATGTATTGATATCTCTCTGGAAGTGTGTCAAGTGGGTGTAAAGCTGCATAAACACAGCCGTGAAAAGCAGCTAAACCCCATTATAAAAATAAATTACTTTTAAAAACCTGTAAAACAAAGACAGTGAAAGAGAGAGAAATTCTTAAAAAATTCGTTCAGGAGCTGTGATGCAACCTGGATTGACCATATCTAGACCCACACCTGGATGAGACATAAGGGTGGACACTCTTGGGGCTGAGAGGTTGGGTGAGGTTGGGTGAGCAAACTCAGACCCTTTAAAGTAGTACTGCGTGGTACCCATCCCATGGGTCCCAAATCTCCAGGTTCAAGGGCATCTTCCTACATCGAAAACATGCATGAGAAACCCAGAGGATGGTACACCGTGTGATTTTGAAAGGTTTCTAAAACGCACCCCATTTCTCATCTCCTTGTGCTAGGGTTCGCCTTTCCAGCTACTTTACTAGCAATCTCCCTACTTGCAGAATCAGCACCTTTAAGCTCCTGTTCCCTACAGGTTGCAATTTGTCCTGAAGATGAACGGGAAGAGGGGCAAACAATGAGAGACTAGATCTAGGTGTTGGGACAGGCACAGGTCACTCTATTTTCCCATCAGGAAGAAGAATTAACCACAGGCTCAGCCTGCCTCCAGGAACCAGAATAGGGCCTGAGGCAATCCCACGCTTTTGCGGCCAGCTCCCAAAAAAGCGAGTTGAAAAATGGAGCTCAGGGACACTGCAATTCACAAACCCGCAGAGTTATAAATGATAACTCTCGTCCACAAATATATTGAAGGAAGGCAACGAAGAGGATTTGAAAGAAAGGCAGAATTGCAGGAAACAGGTTTCAGGAGGTAGATTCGAATCACCTTTAAAGCACATGAAAAGTGGCAAAACGTCGACAGTGATGCCCTTGGCCAAAAAGGGCATAAGCGTTTTTTTCCTGAATATATTCAGGAAAAAACGCATACGCCCTTTTTGGCCAACCAAGCAACCTGGAAAGGCAAATCAGCGCTACAAAGAAGTCTCGCTTCCCATCGGTCAAAAGGGCCATGCTGCAAAAAGTGTCAAAACCAGAAATGCAGGACAGGCCATGGAGAAATGGCAGCCTTGCTACGCTGATGGGCGGGATGTAAATTGCCAACAGCCACTCTGGAGAAGTGTACGGTGTGTCCTGAAACATCGAAAAAACAAAGCTTAGGGAGCATAGGGCACTTCCACTCATGGGCGTATAAATTGGGAAAACTAAAATCAGCAAGACACAGGCACCCCAAAGTTTAGGGCTGCTCTGTTGACAAGAACCTCCACTTCATGACACCTTAAATATCCCAGGAAAGAGAAAAATGGATAAAGAAGCTGTGGTCCTTATGTACAATGGAATATCACTCAGCCATGAAATCAATGTCATAAGGCTAGTAGCAGCATGATGATTGGTTTTAGGTACGACGACTCTAAGTGAAATAAGTCACACAGAAAAAGACACATATCAAAAGCTATCACTTATAGAGGGAATGTAAAAACCGCTACACTTGAACTGAATTACAAATCAGAACAGAGTCACCCATTTTGAAAACACACTATGGCTGCTTAACGGGAAAGGTGAGGTGGGGTGATGCATAAAACAAGGGTTTCAAATTCGCTCAGATACCGTTCCATACACCCAATATGTAATAGACAAGACGTACTCCTTGCTCAGTGAACTGGACTCAACACCCTCTATTCACCGCACAAGAATATATCTGACTAGTGAGAATCTTAAAACCTATGTATTGATATCTCTCTGGAAGTGAGTCAAGTGGGTGTAAATCCGCATAAACACAGCCGTGAAAAGCAGCTAAACCCCATTATAAAAATAAATTAGTTTTAAAAACGCATGAAACAAAGACAGTGAAAGAGATAGAAATTCTTACAAAATTCATTCAGGGGCTGTGACGCAACCTGGATTGACCATATCTAGACCCACAGCTGGATGAGACATAAGGGTGGACACTCTTGGGGCTGAGAGGTTTGGTGAGGTTGGGTGAGCAAACGCAGACACTTTAAAGTAATACTGCGTGCTACCCATCCCATGGCTCCCAAATCTCCAGGTTCAAGGGCATCTTCCTACATCGAAAACATGCATGAGAAACCCAGAAGATGGTACACCGTGTGATTTGGAAAGTTTCTAAAACGCAACTCATTTCTCAACTCCGTGTGCTCGGGTTCGCCATTCCAGCTACTTTACTAGCAATCTCCCTACTTGGAGAATCAGCACCTTTAACCTCCTGTTCCATACAGTTTGCAACTTGTCCTAAGGATGAATGGGAAGAGGGGCAACCAATGAGAGACTACATCTAGGTGTTGGGACAGGCACAGGTCACTCTATTTTCCCATCAGGAAGAAGAATTAATCACAGGCTCAGCCTGCCGCCCGGAAGCAGAATAGGGCCTGAGGCAATCCCGCGCTTTTGCGGCCAGCTCCCAAAAAAGACAGTTGAAAAATGGAGCTCAGGGGCACTGCAATTCACAAACCTGCTGAGATATAAATGATAACTCTCGTCCACAAATATATTGAGGGAAGGCAAGGAAGAGGATTTATAAGCAAGGCAGAATTGCAGGAAACAGATTTCAGGAGGTAGAATCGAATCGCCTTTGAAGCACATGAAAAGCGGCAAAACGTCGACAATGATGCCCTTGGCCAAAAAGGGCGTATGCGTTTTTTCCTGAATATATTCAGGAAAAAACGCATACGCCCTTTTTGGCCAACCAAGCAACCTGGAAAGGCAAATCAGCGCTACAAAGAAGTCTCGCTTCCCATCGGTCAAAAGGGTCATGCTGAAAAAACTGTCAAAACCACAAAAGCAGGACAGGCCATTGAGAAATGGAAGCCTTGCTACACTGATGGGCGGAATGTAAATTGCCAACAACCACTCTGGAGAAGTGTACGGTGTATCCTGAAACATCGGAAAAACACAGCTTAGGGAGCATAGGGCACGTCCACTTATGGGCGTATACATTGGGAAAACTAAAAATCAGCAAGACACAGGCACCCCAAAGTTTAGGGCTGCTCTGTTGACAAGAACCTCCACTTCATGACACCTTAAATATCCCAGGAAAGAGAAAAATGGATAAAGAAGTTGTGGTCCTTATGTACAATGGAATATCACTCAGCCATGAAATCAATGTCTTAAGGCTAGTAGCATCATGATGAGTGGATTTAGGTACGACGATTCTAAGTGAAATAAGTCACACAGAAATAGACACTTATCATAAGCTATCACTTATAGAGGGAATGTAAAAACCGCTACACTTGAACTGAATTACAAAACAGAAGAGAGTCACACGTTTAGAAAACACACTATGGCTGCTTAACGGGAAAGGTGAGGTGGGGTGATGCATAAAACAAGGGTTTCACATTAGCACAGATACCGTTACATACACCCAATATGTCATAGACAAGACCTACTCCTTGCTCAGTGAACTGGACTCAACACCCCCTATTCACCGCACAAGAATATATCTGACTAATGAGAATCTTAAAACCTATGTATTGATATTTCTCTGGAAGTGTGTCAAGTGGGTGTAAATCCGCATAAACACAGCCGTGAAAAGCAGCTAAACCCCATTATAAAAATAAATTAGTTTTAAAAACGCATGAAACAAAGACAGTGAAAGAGAGAGAAATTCTTACAAAATTCATTCAGGGGCTGTGACACAACCTGGATTGACCATATCTAGACCCACAGCTGGATGAGACATAAGGGTGGACACTCTTGGGGCTGAGAGGTTTGGTGAGGTTGGGTGAGCCAACGCAGACCCTTTAAAGTAATAATGCATGGTACCCATCACATGGGTCCGAAATCTCCAGGTTCAAGGGCATCTTCCTACATTGAAAACTTGCATGAGGAACCTAGAAGATGGTACAGCATGTGATTTTGAAAGGTTTCTAAAACGCACCTCATTTCTCATCTCCTTGTGCTCGGGTACGCCATTCTAGCTACTTTACTAGCAATCTCCCTACTTGGAGAATCAGCACCTTTAACCTCCAGTTCCGTATAGGTTGCAATTTGTCCTGAGGATGAACGGGAAGAGGGGCAACCAATGAGAGACTAGATCTAGGTGTTGGGACAGGCACAGGTCACTCTATTTTCCCATCAGGAAGAAGAAATAACCACAGGCTCAGCCTGCCACCCGAAACCAGAATAGGGCCTGAGGCAATCCCGCGCTTTTGCGGCCAGATTCCAAAAAAGCGAGTTGAAAAATGGAGCTCAGTGGCACTGCAATTCACAAGCCTGCAGAGTTTTAAATGATAACTCTCGTCCACAAATATATTGAGGGAAGGCAACGAAGAGGAATTGAAAGCAAGGCAGAACTGCAAAACACAGATTTCAGGAGGTAGATTCGAATCGCCTTTCAAGCACATGAAAAGCGGCAAAACGTGGAAAATGATGCCCTTGGCCAAAAAGGGCGTATGCGTTTTTTCCTGAATATATTCAGGAAAAAACGCATACGCCCTTTTTGGCCAACCAAGCAACCTGGAAAGGCAAATCAGCGCTACAAAGAAGTCTCGCTTCCCATCGGTCAAAAGGGTCATGCTGAAAAAAGTGTCAAAACCACAAATGCAGGACAGGCCATGGAGAAATGGGAGCCTTGCTACGCTGATGGGCGGGATGTAAATTGCCAACAGCCACTCTGGAGAAGTGTACGGTGTGGCCTGAAACATCGAAAAAACACAGTTTATGGAGCATAGGGCACTTCCACTCATGGGCGTATAAATTGGGAAAACTAAAAATCAGCAAGACTCAGGCAACCAAAGGTTAGGGCTGCTCTGTTGACAGGAACCTCCAATTCAGGAAACCTTAAATATCCCAGGAAAGAGAAAAATGGATAAAGAAATTGTGGTCCTTATGTACAATGGAATATCACTCAGCCATGAAATAAATGTCATAAGGCTAGTAGCAGCATGATGAGTGGATTTAGGTACGATGACTCTAAGTGAAATAAGTCACACAGAAAAAGACACTTATCAAAAGCTATCACTTATAAAGGGAATGTAAAAACCGCTACACTTGAATTGAATTACAAATCAGAACAGAGTCACACATTTAGAAAACACACTATGGCTGCTTAACGGGAAAGGTGATGTGCGGTGATGCATAAAACAAGGGTTTCAAATTAGCTCAGATACCCTTCCATACACCCAATAAGTAATAGAAAAGACCTACTCCTTTCTCAGTGAACTGGACTCAACACCCCCTATTCACCGCACAAGAATATATCTGACTAGTGAGAATCTTAAAACCTATATATTGATATCTCTCTGGAAGTGAGTCAAGTGTGTGTAAAGCCGCATAAACACAGCCGTGAAAAGCAGCTAAACTCCATTATAAAAATAAATTACTTCTAAAAACCCGTAAAACAAAGACAGTGAAAGAGAGAGAAATTCTTACACAATTCCTTCAGGGGCTGTGACGCAACCTGGGTTGAACATATCTAGACCCACAGTTGGATGAGACCTAAGGGTGGACACTCTTGGGGCTGAGAGGTTTGGTGAGGTTGGGTGAGCAAACGTAGACCCTTTAAAGTAATACTGCGTGGTACCCATCCCATGGGTCCCAAATCTCCAGGTTCAAGGGCATCTTCCTACATCGAAAACACGCATGGGAAACCTAGAAGATGGTACACCGTCTGATCGGGAAAGGTTTCTGAAACGCACCTCATTTCTCATTTCCTTGTTCTCGGGTTCGCCATTCCAGCTACTTTACTAGCAATCTCCCTACTTGGAGAATCAGCACCTTTAACCTCCTGTTCTGTACAGGTTGCAATTTGTCCTGAGGATGAACGGGAAGAGGGGCAACCAATGAGAGACTAGATGTAGGTGTTGGGACAGGCACAGGTCACTCTATTTTCCCATCAGGAAGAAGAATTAAGCACAGGCTCAGCCTGCCGCCGGGAACCAGATTAGTGCCTGAGGCAATCCCGCGCTTCTGCGGACAGCTCCGAAAAAAGCCAGTTGAAAAATGGAGCACATGGGCACTGCAATTCACAAACCTGCAGAGTTATAAATGATAACTCTCGTCCACAAATATATTGAGGGAAGGCAACGAAGAGGATTTGAAAGCAAGGCAGAGTTGCATGAAACAGGTTTCAGGAGGTAGATTCGAATCGCCTTTCAAGCACATGAAAAGCGGCAAAACGTGGAAAATGATGCCCTTGGCCAAAAAGGGCGTATGCGTTTTTTCCTGAATATATTCAGGAAAAACCGCATACGCCCTTTTTGGCCAACCAAGCAACCTGGAAAGGCAAATCAGCGCTACAAAGAAGTCTCGCTTCCCATGGGTCAAAAGGGCCATGCTGAAAAAAGTGTCAAAACCACAAATGCAGGACAGGCCTTGGAGAAATGGGAGCCTTGCCACGCTGATGGGAGGGATGTAAATTGCCAACAGCCACTCTGGAGAAGTGTACGGTGTGGCCTGAAACATCGAAAAGACAAAGTTTATGGAGCATAGGGCACTTCCACTCATGGGCGTATAAATTGGGAAAACTAAAAATCAGCAAGACTCAGGCACCCCAAAGTTTAGGGCTGCTCTGTTGACAAGAACCTCCACTTCACGAAACCTTAAATATCCCAGGAAGGAGAAAAATGGATAAAGAAATTGTGATCCTTATGTACAATGGAATATCACTCAGCCATGAAATCAATGTCATAAGGCTAGTAGCAGCATGATGAGTGGATTTAGGTACGACGACTCTAAGTGAAATAAGTCACACAGAAAAATACACTTATCAAAAGCTATCACTTATAAAGGGAATGTAAAAACCGCTACAATTGAACTGAATTACAAATCACAACAGAGTCACACGTTTAGAAAACACACTATGGTTGCTTAACGGGAAAGGTGACGTGGGGTGATGCATAAAACAAGGGTTTCAAATTAGCTCAGATACCGTTCCATACACCCAATATGTAATAGACAAGACCTACTCCTTGCTCAGTGAACTGGACTCAACACCCCCTATTCACCACACAAGAATATATCTGACTAGTGAGAATCTTAAAACTTATGTATTGATATCTCTCTGGAAGTGAGTCAAGTGGGTGTAGAGCCGCATAAACACAGCCGTGAAAAGCAGCTAAACCCCATTATAAAAATAAATTAGTTTTAAAAACCCATGAAACAAAGACAGTGAAAGAGAGAGAAATTCTTACAAAATTCATTCAGGGGCTGTGACGCAACCTGGATTGACCATATCTAGACCCACAGCTGGATGAGACATAAGGGTGGACACTCTTGGGGCTGAAAGGTTGGGTGAGGTTGGGTGAGCAAACGCAGACCCTTTAAAGTAATACTGCGTGGTACCCATCCCATTTGTCCCCAATCTCCAGGTTCAAGGGCATCTTCCTACATCGAAAACATGCATGAGAAACCTAGAAGATGGAACACCGTGAGATTGGGAAAGTTTCTAAAACGCACCTCATTTCTCAACTCCGTGTGCTCGGGTTCGCCATTCCAGCTACTTTACTAGCAATCTCCCTACTTGGAGAATCAGCTCCTTTAACCTCCTGTTCCATACAGGTTGCAATTTGTCCTAAGGATGAATGGGAAGAGGGGCAACCAATGAGAGACTAGATCTAGGTGTTGGGACAGGCACAGGTCACTCTATTTTCCCATCAGGAAGAAGAATTAACCACAGGCTCAGCCTGCCACCCGGAACCAGAATAGGGCCTGAGGCAATCCCGCGCTTCTGCGGCCAGCTCCCAAAAAAGCCAGTTGATAAATGGAGCACATGGGCACTGCAATTCACAAACCTGCAGAGTTATAAATGATAACTCTCGTCCACAAATATATTGAGGGAAGGCAACGAAGAGGATTTGAAAGCAAGGCAGAGTTGCAGGAAACAGGTTTCAGGAGGTAGATTCGAATCGCCTTTAAAGCACATGAAAAGCGGCAAAACGTCGACAATGATGCCCTTGGCCAAAAAGGGCGTATGCGTTTTTTCCTGAATATATTCAGAAAAAAACGCATACGCCCTTTTTGGCCAACCAAGCAACCTGGAAATTCAAATCAGCGCTACAAAGAAGTCTCGCTTCCCATCGGTCCAAAGGGCCATGCTGAAAATAGTGTCAAAACCACAAATGCAGGACAGGCCATGGAGAAATAGGAGCCTTGCTACGCTGATGGGCGGGATGTAAATTGCCAACAGCCACTCTGGAGAAGTGTACGGTGTGTCCTGAAACATCGAAAAAACAAAGCTTAGGGAGCATAGGGCACTTCCACTCATGGGCGTATAAATTGGGAAAACTAAAATCAGCAAGACACAGGCACCCCAAAGTTTAGGGCTGCTCTGTTGACAAGAACCTCCACTTCATGACACCTTAAATATCCCAGGAAAGAGAAAAATGGATAAAGAAGTTGTGGTCCTTATGTACAATGGAATATCACTCAGCCATGAAATCAATGTCATAAGGCTAGTAGAAGCAAGATGAGTGGATTTAGGTATGACAATTCTAAGTGAAATAAGTCACACAGAAAAAGACACTTATCATAAGCTATCACTTATAGAGGGAATGTAAAAACCGCTACACTTGAACTGAATTACAAAACAGAACAGAGTCACACGTTTAGAAAACACACTATGGCTGCTTAACGGGAAAGGTGAGGTGGGGTGATGCATAAAACAAGGGTTTCAAATTCGCTCAGATACCGTTCCATACACCCAATATGTAATAGACAAGACCTACTCCTTGCTCAGTGAACTGGACTCAACACCCCCTATTCACCGCACAAGAATATATGTGACTAGTAAGAATCTTAAAACCTATGTATTGATATCTGTCTGGAAGTGAGTCAAGTGGGTGTAAAGCGGCATAAACACAGCAGTGAAAAGTAGCGAATCCCCATTTTAAATTAAATAACTTTAAAAAACCCAAAAAAATAAGACAGTGATAGAGAGAGGAAATTTTACATAATTCGTTCCTGGGCTGTGATGCAACCTTGTTTGATCATATCTAGACCCACAGCTGGATGAGAAATAAAGCTGGACACTCTTGCAGCTGAAGGACTCTTTCCCTAGTTACCAGATTGGGGAACGTAAAAAGGCTGCCGCCCTCTGGCCGTTACCTGCAAATGCAGCTTTAAAATCTGTGTTAATGGTCACTTCATATGAACAAGTACTTCAGGGCTGTAAATGAAACCTGCCCTCAAAATGTCTTGAGGGAGGTAGTGGCCAAAACTTTTCAAAATGTGACACTTACTTTAAGAAAACAATTTGAAGAACTAAGCTGTAATCACAGTTTGATAAATAAAAAGAGCATGCTTTAAAGATCAATTTCAACAGATTATGGGACACATGCAAATTCAGCCACACAGAGGTATCAGCTCGCACCTGTTAGAATAACCAGCAGCAAGCAAACTACAAACAATAAATATTGAAGGTGTTTTGGAGAAATGCATACCCTCAATTTTAAGTGGGACATAACCTGGAAAGAGCCACTAATGAGAACTGAATGGTGGTGCCTTTAAAACGTACACACTGAGCTACCATATGATACAGCAAGCCCACTCCTTGGCCTATAACATAAGGAGATAGAACTGGAAAGACACAGGCAAGCAAATGTGCATTGCAGCAGTATTACAATAACCAAGACATGGAGGCAACCAAAAAGTCCATCAAGAGGTGCGTGGCCAAAGAATAACTGGTACACGTACAGATGGAATATTAGCTAGGGAAAAAACCAAAACAATGCCATTTGCAGCACTGTGTATGATTCTTGAGTTAATCAGGCAAATTGTACTAAGTCAGAAAGCAAAAGACACATATCCTATAATATCACTTATAGGTCTTAGCTAAAAACTGATACCAATGAAGATATTTCCACAGAGAAATGCAATCACAGATTCATTAAACAAACTTAGGGTTCACCAAATGGAAAGGTGTGAGGATTGGATACATTAGGATATTGGGGTTAAGATAGATATAGAAACACATGTGAAATATGTAATCACCAAAGACCTACGTAATACCAAGACAAGACTACTCAACATGGTGTCATAACCTACATGGGAAAATGATCCAAAGAAGAATAGATATATGTATATGTTTAAAAGAACCACATCTTGCACACCTAGAAGAAACAAAACATTTTAATCAAATTTGCTCTGACAAAAAATAAAAATTAAATTAAAAAAAGAACAAGAAGTAATGAGACATAAACTTAAGGGGCTTTGTGCTGGCACATTGCATTCTAATTTACAACCAGAACATGACTTCCATTAAGGCTCTGTCATCACTAATAAAGCAGCTTTATAAGCAATGTTGAAGGTAGCTTAAAAGAAGTCTCACTAATTATTGATAGTAACAAGGAAACAAAGAAAAGTAAAAATCTCACTGCAAAAAGTATACATAGGGTAAGGATAGTAGATCAAACACTGATTAAACTTCTGTAAAGAATAAAAGACAACAGTAGTATGTTTTGTTAAAAAAGAG
Organism: Eschrichtius robustus; assembly: GCF_028021215.1. Lineage (NCBI taxonomy): Eukaryota > Metazoa > Chordata > Mammalia > Artiodactyla > Eschrichtiidae > Eschrichtius > Eschrichtius robustus. Next base: position 429,888 of record NW_027175216.1, on the reverse strand, counting down.
AGGGCCCAAATAAATCTGAAATGAAAGAGATGATGTTACAACAGACACCACAGAAATACAAAGTATCCTAAGATACACACAGGGTAACTCAGGGCTCAGCCTGGACAGAGCCCACTCTCCAGTCCCCTGTACATGACTTACAGGAGCCTCAGGAACTGAGGAGGAGGTCCCTGAGGAGAGGCTCAAGATAGAATATGGTAGGCATTAACATGACTGCATTCATCTTAAACATGCCTGAACTACATTCACACGAGATGATTTTGTCCTGTATGTACATCGGCACCTATAGCCGGAACTGCAGATCTTTGGCTTCAACACCTCTACTGACAACATTAGCTTCACCTGCTGTGGACCGTCTCCTATAGGATTTCTAGAATCACAAAACATCGAAGCTTCACAGGACCCAGAGTCTGTGCGACTCCACACAGAGTCTCAGAGTCTCAACTCCACTCAGATACTCCACTCTTGGAGGGCACACACAAAGTAGTGTGCACATCAGGACCCAGGGGAAGGAGCAGTGACCCCGTAGGGGAATGACCAGAACTACCTGCTACTTTTAGAGGGTCTCCTGCAGAGGCAGCTGGTGGCTGTGGCTGTGGCTCACCGTGAGGACAACAACACTGGCAGCAGAAGTTCTGGGAAATACTCCTTGGTGTGAGCCCTCCCAGAGTCCGCCATTAGCCCCACCAAGAGCAAGGTAGGCTCCAGTGCTGGGTCGCCTCAGGCCAAACAACCAACAGGGAGGGAACCCAGCCCCATGCATCAGCAGACAAGCAGATTCAACTTTTTATTAAAGTTTTATTTAATCCGTAGACAAGCGGATTAAAGCTCTGCCCACCAAAGCAACACCCAGCTCTACCCACCACCAGTCCCTCCCATCAGGAAGCTTGCACAAGCCTCTAAGATAGACTCATCCACCAGAGAGCAGACAGCAGAAGCAAGAAGAACTACAATTCTGCAGCCTGTGGAAGGAAAACCACATTCACAGAAAGATAGACAAAATGAAAAGGCAGAGGACTTTATACCAGATCAAGGAACAAGATAAAACCCCAGAAAAAAAACGGAATGAGGTGGAGATAGGGAACCTTCCAGAAAAAGAATTCAGAATAATGATAGTGAAGTTGAGCCAAGACCTTAGAAAAAGAAAGGAGGCAAAGATCGAGAAGACACAAGAAATGCTTAACAAAGACCTAGAAGAATTAAGGAACAAACACCTAGAAGAGTTAAAGAACAAACAAACAGAGGTGAACAATGTAATAACTGAAATGAAAAATACACTAGAAGGAATCAGTAGCAGAATAACTGTGGCAGAAGAACGGATAAGTGGCCTGGAAGACAGAAAGGTGGAAATCACTGCCATGGAACAGAATAAAGAAAAAGAATGAAAATAAATGAAGACACCCCAAGAGTCCTCTGGGACAACATTAAACGCAACAACATTCGCATTATAGGGGTCCCAGAAGGAGAAGAGAGAGAGAAAGGACCCGAGAATATATTTGAAGAGAATATGGTCAAAAACTTCCCTAGCATGGGAAAAGAAATAGCCACCCAAGTCCAGAAGCACAGAGTGTCCCAGGCAGGAGAAACCAAAGGAGAAAAATGACAAGACACATAGTAATCAAATTGACAAAAATTAACGACAAAGAAAAATTATTGAAAGCAGCAAGGGAAAAATGACAAATAACATACAAGGGAAATCCCATAAGGATAACAGCTGATTTCTCAGCAGAAAATCTACAAGCCAGAAGGAAGTGGCATGATAAATTTAAAGTGATGAAAGGGAAGAACCTACAACCAAGGGTACTGCACCCTGCAAAGAGCTCATTCAGATTTGATGGAGAAATCAAAAGCCTTACAGACAAGCAAAAGCTAAGAGAATTCAGCACCATGCAACCAGCTCTACACCAAATGCTAAAAGAACTTCTCTAAGTGGGAAACACAAGAGACGAAAAGGACCCACCAAGACAAACCCATAACAATTAAGAAAATAGTAGTAGGAACATACATATCGATAATTACCTTAAACGTGAATGCACTAAATGTTCCAACCAAAAGACATAGACTGGCTGAATGGATACAAAAACAAGACCCATATATATGCTGTCTACAAGAGACCCATTTCAGACCTAGGGACACATACAGACTGAAAGTGAGGCGATGGAAAAATATATTCTATGCTAATGAAAATCAAAAGAAAGCTGGAGTAGCAATACTCATATCAGATAAAATAGACTTTAAAATAAAGAATGTTACAAGAGACAAGGAAAGACACTACATAATGGTCAAGGGATCAATCCAAGAAGAAGATATAACAATTATAAATATATATGTACCCAACATAGGAGCACCTCAATGTATAAGGCAACTGCTAACAGCTATAAAAGAGGAAATCGACAGTAACACAATAATAGCGGGGGACTTTAACAGCTCACTTACACCAGTGGAGATCAGCCAGACAGAAAATTAATAAGGAAACACAAGCTTTAAATGACACAATAGACCAGATAGAGTTCATTGATATTTATAGGACATTCCATCCAAAAACAGCAGATTACACGTTCTTCTCAACTGCACACGGAACATTCTCCAGGATAGATCACATCTTGGGTCACAGATAAAGCCTCAGTAAATTTAAGAAAACTGAAATCATATCAAGCAGCTGTTCCGACCACAATGCTATGAGATTAGAAATCAATTACACAGAAAAAACTGTAAAAAAACACAAACACATGGAGGCTAAACAATACGTTACTAAATAACCAAGAGATCACTGAAGAAATCAAAGGGGAAATCAAAAACTACGTAGAGACAAATGACAACAAAAACACGATGATCCAAAACCTATGGGATGCAGCAAAAGGAGTTCTAAGAGGGAAGTTTATAGCAATACAAGCCTACCTCAAGAAACAAGAAAAATCTCAAATAAACAATCTAACCTTACACCTAGAGGAACTAGAGAAAGAAGAACAAAACCCAAAGTTAGTAGAAGGAAAGAAATCCTAAAGATCAGAGCAGAAATAAATGAAATAGAAACAAAGAAAACGGAAGCAAAGATCATCAAAACTAAAAGCTGGTTCTTTGAGAAGATAAGCAAAAATGATCAACCTTTAGCCACACTCAAGAAAAAGAGGGAGAGGACGCAAATCAACAAAATTAGAAGTGAAAAAGGAGAAGTTACAACAGACACCACAGGAATACAAAGCATCCTAAGAGACTACTACAAGCAACTCTGTGCCAATAAAATGGACAATCTGGAAGAAATGGACAAATTCTTAGAAAGGTATAACCTTCTAAGACTGAACCAGGAAGAAATAGAAAATATGAACAAACCTATCACAAGCAATGAAATTGAAACTGTGATTAAAAATCTTCCAACAAACAAAAGTCCAGAACCAGATGGCATTACAGGTGAATTCTATCAAACATTTAGAGAAGAGCTAACACCCAACCTTCTCAAATTCTTCAAAACAATTGCAGGGGAAGGAACACTCCCAAACTCATTCTATGAGACCACCATCACCCTGATACCAAAATCAGACAGAGATACTACAAGGAAAGAAAATTATAGACCAATATCCCTGATGAATATAGATGCAAAAATCCTCAACAAAATACTAGCAAACAGAATCGAACAACACATTAAAAGGATCATACACCATGATCAAGTGGGGTTTATCCCAGGGATGCAAGGATTCTTCAATATACACAAATCAATGTGATACACCATATTAACAAATTGTAGAATAAAACCATATGGTCATCTCAATAGATGAAGGAAAAGATTTTGAGAAAATTCAACACTCATTTACGATAAAAACTCTGCAGAGTGTGGGCATAGACGGAAACTACCTCAACATAATAAAGGCCATATATGACAAACCCACAGCAAACAGCATTCTCAATGGTGAAAAACTGAAAGCGTTTCCTCTAAGATCAGGAACAAGACGAGGATGTCCACTCTCACCACTGCTATTCAACATAGTTTTGGAAGTCCTAGCCATGGCAATCAGAGAAGAAAAAGAAATAAAAGGAATACAAAACGGAAAAGAAGAAGTAAAATTGTCACTGTTTGCAGATGACATGATATCATAGATAGAGAATCTTAAAGATGCCACCAGAAAACCACTGGAGCTAATCAATGAATTTGGTAAAGTTGCAGGATACAAAATTAATGCACAGAAATTGCTTGCATTCCTATACACTAACAATGAAAGATCAGAAAGAGAAATTAAGGAAACAATCCCATTACCACTGCAACAAAAAGAATAAAATACCTAGGAATAAACCTACCTAAGGAAGTAAAAGACCTGTACTCAGAAAACTATAAGACACTGATGAAAGAAATCAAAGATGATATAAACAGATGGAGACATATACCATGTCCTTGGATTAGAAGAATCAATATTGTGAAAATGACTATACTACCCAAAGCAATCTACAGATTCAATGCAATCCCGATCAAAATACCTTTGGCATTTTCTACAGAACAAGAAAAAAAATCTTAAAATTTGTAGGGAGACACAAAAGACCCTGGATAGCCAAAGCAGTCTTGAGGGGGAAAAAAAAGAGCTGGAGGAATCAGACTTCCAGACTTCAGACTATATTACAAAGCTACAGTAATCAAGATAATATGGTACTGACACAAACACAGAAATATAGGTCAATAGAAAAGGATAGAAAGCACAGAGATAAACCCACGTACCTATGGTTAACTAATCTATGACAAAGGAGGCAAGGGTATACAATGGAGAAAAGACAGTGTCTTCAGTAAGTGGTGCTGGGAAAACTCGACAGCTACATGTAAAAGAATGAAATTAGTACACTCCCTAACACCATACACAAAAGTAACTCAAAATGGATTAGAGACCTAAATATAAGACCAGCCACTATAAAACTCTTAGAAGAAAACATAAGCAGAACAGTCTATGACATAAATCACAGCAAGATCCTTTTTGACCCACCTCCTAGAGAAATGGAAATAAAAACAAAAATTAAAAAATGGGACCGAATGAAACATAAATTCTTTTGCACAGCAAAGGAAAACTTAAGCAAGATGAAAAGACAACCATCAGAATGGGAGAAAATATTTTCAAATGAAGCAAATGGCAAAGGATTAATCTACAAAAAGCAGCTCATGTAGCTCAATATCACAAAACCAAACAACCCAATCCAAAAATGGGCAGAAGACCTAAATAGAAATTTCTCCAAAGAAGATATACAGGTTGCCAACAAACACATGAAAGGATGCTGAGCATCACTAATCATTAGAGAAATGCAAATCAAAACTACAGTGAGGTATCACCTCACACCAGTCAGAATGGCCATCATCAAAAAATCTACCAACAGTAAATGCTGGAGAGGCATTTATTGGAGAAAAGGGAACCCTCTTGCACTGTAGGTGGGAATGTAAATTGATATAGCCACTAGGGAGAACGGTATGGGGCTTCCTTAAAAACTAAAAATAGAACTACCATACAACCCAGCAAACCCACTCCTGGACATTTACCCTGAGAAAACCATAATTCAAAAAGAGTCATGTACCACAATGTTCACTGTAGCTCTATTTACAATAGCCAGGACATGGAAGCAACCTAAGTGTCCATCAACAGATAAATGGATAAAGAAGATGTGGCACATATATACAATGGAACATTATTCTGCCATAAAAAGAAGCGAAATTGAGTTATTTTTAGTGAGGTGGATGGATCTAGAGTCTGTCCTACAGAGTGAAGTAAGTCAGAAAGAGAAAAACAAATACCGTATGCTAACACATATATATGGAATCTAAAAAAAAAAAGTTTATGAAGAACGTAGGGGCAGGAAAGGATTAAGGACACAGACGTAGAGAAAGGACTTGAGGACATGGGGAGAGGGAAGGGTAAGCTGGGACAAAGTGAGAGAGTGGTATGGACATATATACACTACCAAATGTAAAATTGAAATTGATAGCTACTGGGAAGCAGCCACATAGCACAGGGAGATCAGCTCTGTGCTTTGTGACCACCTAAAAGGGTGGGATAAGGGAGTGAGAGGGAGGTGCAAGAGGGAGGGGATATGGTGTTATATGTATACGCATAGCTGATTCACTTTTTTATACAGCAGAAACTAACACACAATTGTAAAGCAATTATACTCCAATAAAGATGTAAAAAAAAAAAAAAAAAAAAAGAAAGCCCAGAGATAAACCTACACACCTATGGCACACTAATCTATGACAAAGGAGGCAAGGGTATACAATGGAGAAAAGACAGTCTCTTCAATAAGTGGTGCTGGGAAAAATGGACAGCTACATGTAAAAGAATGAAATTAGAACACTCCCTAACACCATACACAAAAAATAAACTCCAAATGGATTAGAGACCGAAATGTAAGACCGGACACTATAAAACTCTTAGAGGAAAACATAGGAAGAATACTCTTTGACATAAATCACAGCAAGATATTTTTTGATCCACCTCCTAGAGTAATGGAATAAAAAAAAAAAAACAAAAACAAATGGGAGCAAATGAAACCTAAAAGCTTTTGCAAAGCAAAGGAAACTACAAACAAGACGAAAAGACAACCCTCAGAATGGGAGAAAATATTTGCAAACGAATCAATGGACAAAGGATTAATCTCCAATGTATATAAACAGCTCATGCAGCTCAACAGTAAAAAAACAAACAAACCAATCCAAAAATGGGCAGATGACGTAAATAGACATTTGTCCCAAGAAGACATACAGATGACCAAGAAACACATGAAAAGCTACTCAACATCACTAATTATTAGAGAAATATAAACCAAAACTACAATGAGGTATCACCTCACACGAGTTAGAATGGGCATCATCAGAAAATCTACAAACAACAAATGCTGGAGAGGGTGTGGAGAAAAGGGAACCCTCTTACACTATTTGTGGGAATGTAAATTGATACAGTCACTATGGAGAACAGTATGGAGGTTCCTTAAAAAACTAAAAATAGAATTACCATATGACCCAGCAATCCCACTACTGGCCATATACCCAGAGAAAACCATAATTCAAAAAGACATATTCACCACAATATTCATTGCAGCACTATTTACAATAGCCAGGTCATGGAAGCAACCTAAATGCCCATAGACAGACGAACGGAAAAGATGTGCTACATATATAAAATGGAATATTACTCAGCCATAAAAAGGAATGAAATTGGGTCATTTGTAGAGACGTGGATAGATCTAGAGACTGTCATACAGAGTGAAGTAAGTCAGAAAGAGAAAAACAAATATCGTATATTAACGCATACATGTAGAACCTAGAAAAATGGTAAAGATGAACTGGTTTGCAAGGCAGAAATAGAGACACAGATGTAGAGAACAAATGTATGGACACCAAGGGGGGAAAGTGGCAGGGTGGTGGTGGTGGGATGAATTGCGACCCTGGGATTGACATATATACACTTATATGTATAAAATAGATAACCAATAAGAGCCTGCTGTATAAAAAAATGAATAAAATAAATTCAAAAATTAAAAAATAAATAATACTTAAGAAAATAAAACAGAAAAAAAAGTTCTGTCCTTCCCATAGACGTATTTATATGAATGAATGATTTCCATGCTTATATCCATAAATACAAAAAGAGGAATAAAACTTACCTTGAACCAAAAAAGAAAAAAAAAAAAACTGAACCCACTGGTCATACAGAGGAAAACCCTATCAGCGCACTTGCTCCAGTGGTAAACAATTCTTAAGTTGGTCACAGGTGGGGAATCATCTCCCATGCAGCCAGCAGCCCCCACACAAGGAGCGTCCTCATTGCAAAGCTGGGGGACCGTGAGGAGGCGTCTCTGACTAAACGTGAGCTGAGCCCCAGGCCAGCTGCTGCTGAACTTTTCCCACCGTTCCCAGGTAAAACACCTGAATGTGTGCAAAGACTAAAAACTAGAGGAAGGGGCTTGGAGTCACACCAGCGACAGCACGCAGGCCGACTTGGTGCCTGCAGGCCAGCCAGGATGGTCCTGGCCCCGGGCGCTCGTCTGGAAACTTTCCATTTCCCTGCCTGAGGTACCCCTCCTGTCCCGGCCCCCACTGCTTTTTTCCTTCCTTACCTCTGCCCGGGGAGAAATTCCAGCAGCAAGTATGGGTGACACATCCTCTTCTTTAGCAGGTGGCAGCCCGGCAACTCCTGCAGAAAGTCCAGTAGAGCCCCAGTCACAACGGGCCACTCATAGAGCCGTGGGCCCTACTGCCTCCCACCAGCCCAACCCCGAGACTGCTGACGGGGCAGAGAATATGGCGTCAGGCACAGCTGCAGAGGCTTTTGCTGCCTGGAGGGGTGTTTATATTGACCTCAACCCAGGCACACCTGGGAAGGGCTGGCCGGCCGGGTCAGGCTGCCCAGGTCAGCCAATCCTCGCCCCTCAGGGGCTCAGATTTGCAGAAAATGGGCCTTGCTGCACCGGCCAGATCCAAGGAACAGGTGTAGGGTCCCGAGAGTCAGGATAGATAAGGGGCGGCAGCCCTGGCTTGTTTTCTAATCATTTTATCTGGTCCAGGAGTGGGAGACAACTTCAAGAAGACCCTCTGCTAATGAGAGGAACCCAGGAGTCAGGGAGAGGAGGGGTGGTGGGTGGAGACAGAGGCCTGGTGCCCCGGCTGCTGTGGAAGCCCCTAGAAGACCAGGCAGAGGGAGGCCGCACAGAGTGAAGCCTAGGGTCACAGACCTGTTGGAGCTGCTGTTTATTAGTTCAAGCTCTGCTCTGAGGTGCTCTGTGTCAGCTCTGAGTGACAGGTGTGCTGGGGGTGCTCTGCAATGAGGGCTATGTGCACAGTTCCTGTGTGCCCAGCCCTGTCGGGGTACCTGTCCACGGGAGCTCCATATCCAGGGAGGGGCATGCCCACGAGAGCCCCGTGGGCTGCTGCGTACCTGCCCAGGTGAGCTCCATATCCTGGGAGGGGCCTGACCATGATGGCCCCATGGGCTGCTGGGTACCTGCCCAGGTGAGCTCCATATCCTGGGAGGGGCCTAACCACCACAGCCCCGTGGGCTGCTGGGTACCTGCCCAGGTGAGCTCCATATCCTGGGAGGGACCTGACCACAAGAGCCCCGTGAGCTGCTGGGGACCTGGTAGAGGACGCCAGGACAGTCAGTGAAGCCACAGAGGATATACATCTAGTAGTTCCTAATTCCTACACCCTGCTGGTCATTCTACCATCCACCAGGACATGGTATTCTGTATTAGACTTCAATGATGCCTTCTTCTGTATTCCATTCGTCCCAGAGTCACAAGAAATTTTGGCTGTGAGTGGCAGGACTCAACATACAACAAAAACAATACTGCTGGGCCGTCCTGCCCCAGGGGTTCAAAAATTCCCACACCATCTTTGGGGAAACGTTAGCTAAAGACCTAAAAAATCTACCTCTGGAGAAGGGAACCCTCCTTCAATATGCAGATGACATTCTGATCACCAGCCCGACTAAGGAGGCCTCTGAACTACCTAGCCAATAAAAGATAGAAGGTGTCCAAGAAAAAGGCTCAAATATCACAAACTAAGGTGACCTTCCTGGGCTTCATTCGCACAGAAGGTCGGAAAAGCCCACCCCAGGAAAGGGAAGAAGCCATTTGCAGCCTCACCCTTCCTGAAACTAGAAGACAGCTTAGGGGTTCCTGGGGAGACCGGGGTTTGCTGCATCTGGATCCCTAACTACAGTCTAATAGCTGGGCCTCTATATGAAACACTGAAAGGAAAAGATGATGATCCTTTTGAATAGAATCCAGAAGCGGCCTTTCAAGAATGGAAAGAGCAGTCAGTTCAGATCCTTGCCCTGGACCTCCCTAAGTTAGCTAAACCCTTTGACCTTTACATTCCTGGTCCAAGGCGAATCGCCCTTGGAGTATTAGTGCAAAAACTGGGACCACTTGAAATGGAACAATGCAAGAATGCCCTCCAGGCATTGGCCAGCCACCCCATCCGACCAGGATACTGGGGGTATCTAAAAACCTGGAAATCAGCAGCCCGCAAGGCCAGCTCCCTCCTAAGGGAAAAGGACGCCACTTGGTGATCCTAACCACCCACCATGCCCTGAAGTTGCAGGGATTGCTCCGTGGGCACAATGACCTCGAGTGAGGAGGCCCTCCAACACCAACCTCCAGAGAGAAAACCTGGAGCAATGGGCCCCCATGACGACTCGTTTGACCATCACTTGACCTGGAGCTTCTCTCAGAAAACAACAAGAGTGTGTCCCAAAAGAGCAGACTATTGCTTACAGGACTTACTGCACCCAGAGCGGAGCTAATAAACTTGGCAGGGGAACCGTAAATAACGCTGCCACCATAGAAAAGCCTACAGACACCGCGGTGACGGCGGCCAATGAGACCGGCTGTACTCCTGGCTACTTCAAAAGGCCGTTGACTGAGTGGCCGTCAAGGTCCTGGATCACCACCAGCCCTGGACTGTCTGGGAGTTGAGCAAGCAGGGCTCTGACACCTGGTGTTGTTTGTACGTTAATTAGGTGGCCTAACTGAAGAAAGCGCAGAGTACTGGTCAGAGCATCTAGGCTAGCAGGAACTGTCAGCCTAAGGGGGCCGAACCAATGTGGAGCAGGGTAAAACGGCCCACCCCCACCCCAGCGTCTCTGCACATCTCTTTCCTGGACCCTTAAAGGTCATTAGAATCTATAAAACTTCCAATGCTGGTGCTCAGGCAGACGAGCAGTGAGGGAGGAGGCCTGGGGACAATCAACCTCACCTGGAGGCTGCTTGGGAGAAGTCCTCCCCCTCGCCCCGGGTATGAGGACACCCAACTCAGCACGAAGCATTTACAGAAGAGGTGTCTGCACCCTCAGCACCCCAAGAATGAGGAATGGGACAAAAGGCAGAGGAGGGCTTTGTCACTGGCAAAGCCCATGAAAAATTCCTGGGAGATGAAAATAGAATCTGGGCAATAAAATAAAGTCTAACCATTTTTTTCCTTTGTGCTTTGTCTAATTTCACTTGCTCCTAGGTTTCCACATGCAGAGGTCCCACACCCGACACTTCAGACCCGATTTCCTAGTGCAAAATGGCTGGGCCGACACCTCAGCTCGTGGGGCCCCGTGCAGACTCTGCGACATAGAGCCTGAGCTCCAGCCAACCCGGCCCTCGAGAGCTCCGCCCCCTCCCTCCCGCTGACGCTGCCAGGATCTCTACACAGCAGCCCGGCCCACAACCCGCAGGGGAGCACACACTCTCACCTCTCCATTCTCTGATCATAATATAAAGTTTTCCTTTGCTTCTGAACCAAAGTCAGTCTCGATCTGTTGGCTCCAATGACACTAGGCAGGGAGACCCTTGTTGGGGCCCACTCTGCAGGATCAGTAACAGAATTTGAGAACATTGTAACTTCAAAGAACAGATGTGCGAGCCAAACTGTAATTAACATAGAGCAGTGTATAAGGCTCGTGTAAAATAAGATGTTTCTAACACTTCCATTTGATATTTCCATCACTTTATTATAAGCAAGTTCAGTTGAGGGGTTTGTCTTATTTGTCAGGTCAACAGTAGAGAAATGCAGTGATTTCTTTCCAAGGATGTACATCTAATAATCTTGGTTGAAGTTTCAACCTTGTTTTGACTGATTTTCCATTGAAAATGATACCTCTCTTTCAGCTCCTAGATTTCTGAGAAGTATAAAATCTTATATTTTTTATTACCAAAGGGGAAAGGTGGGAGGAGGGATAAATTAACAGTTTCAGATTAACATATACACACTGCTATGTATAAAATATATCATCAACAAGGAACTACTGTATAACACAGGGAACTATACTCAATATTTTGTAATGACCCCTAAGGGGAAATAATCTGAAATACAATAGATATCTATATCGACATCATCTATCAACTACAGATAAAATGGAAACTAAAGGAGGCCGATGGTGAGCGTTTCTGAACCTGAAGACTTCAATCATCTAAAGTTCGGACTCTGCCTACGGCCCAAGTCCCTTAATGAACACACATGTACCAGTAGCTTAAAAATTCCCCAGATTGGAGTTCGGGGAGACACTGATTTGGAAAAATCCCTGGTGTTCTCCTTACATACACAGGACCTTTCCTACAGCTAAAACATGCCTGTGACACCCAGAAGATGGAACACGGTTGGATCAGGGAGATTTTGGAAAAGGCACCAAAACTCCTAATTTCCTGGTTGTCGGGTTCACACCTCCAGCCTTTTTCCTTAAAATCTCCCCACCTGAGGATGTCAGCACCTTCAACATCCAGTTGCACAAAATTTGGAATTTTTCCAAAGGAAGAAGGGGAAGGAGGAGAAACAAGGAGAGCCAAGCCCTAGATGTTCGGACAGGCACATGTCACTCTAATTTCCAATCAGGAAGAAGAATTAAGCAAAGGCTTAGCCTGCCACCGGGAACCAGAGTAGGGCCAGAAGCAAAGCAGCGGTTCTGCGGACAGCTCCCAAAAAAGCGAGTTGAAAAATGGAGCTCAGGGGCACTGCAATTCACAAACCTGCAGAGTTATAAATTATAACTATCGTCCAAAACTATATTGAGGGAAGGCAATGAACAGGATTGGAAAGCAAGGCAGAAATGCAGGAAACAGATTTCAGGAGTTAGATTCGAATAGCCCCTAAAGCACATGAAAAGCGGCCAAAAGTCGACAACGATGCACATGGCCAAAAAGAGCATATGTGTTTTTTTCTGAATAAATTCAGGAAAAAACGCATAGGCCCTTTTTGGCCAACCAAGCAAGCCGGAAATGCAATGCAGCACTACAAAGAAGTCTCACTTCCCATCGGTCAAAAGGGCCTTCCTTAAAAAAGTGTAAAAAAAATACAGGAGAGGCCAGGGAGGAAAGGGAGCATTGTTACACTGATGGTCGGGATGTAAATTGCCAATGGCGACTCTGGAGAACGGTACGGTGTTTCCTAAAACATCTAAAAAACACAGCTAGAGAGAAAGGGGCACATCCATTCATGGGCGTATAAATTGGAAAAATTAAAATCAACAAGACACAGGCACCCCAAAGTTTAGGGCTGCTCTGGTTACAAGAACCTCCACTTGTGTACATCTTAAATATCCCAGGGATGAGAAAAATGGTAAAGAAGTTGTGGTACTTATGTACAATGGAATATCACTCAGCCATGAAATCAATATCATAAGGCTAGTAGCAGCATGATGAGTGGATTTAGGTACGACGATTCTAAGTGAAATAAGTCACACAGAAAAAGACACTTATCATAAGATATCACTTATAGAGGGAATGTAAAAACCGTTACCCTTAAAATGAATTACAAAACAGAACAGAGTCACCCATTTTAAAAACACACTATGGCTGCTTAACGGGAAAGGTGAGGAGGGGTGATGCATAAAACAAGGGTTTCAAATTAGCTCAGATACCGTTCCATAAACCCAATATGTAGTAGACAAGACCTACTCCTTGCTCAGTGAACTAGACTCAACACCCCCTATTCAGCGCACAAGAATATATCTGAGTAGTAAGAATCTGAAAACCTATGTATTGATCTCTCTCTGGAAGAGAGTCAAGTGAGTGTAAAGCGGCATAAACACAGCCGTGAAAAGCAGCTAAAACCCATTTTAAAAATAAATTACTTTTAAAAACCCGTAAAACAAAGACAGTGTAAGAGAGAGTAATTCTTACAAAATTCGTTCAGGGGCTGTGATGCAACCTGGATTGACCATATCTAGACCCACAGCTGGATGAGACATAAGGGTGGACACTCTTGGGGCTGAGAGGTTTGGTGAGGTTGGGTGAGCAAACGCTGACCCTTTAAAGTAATACTGCGTGGTCCCCATCCCATGGGTCCCAAATCTCCAGGTTCAAGGGCATCTTCCTACATCGAAAACATGCATGAGTAACCCAGATCATGGTACACCGTCTGATCGGAAAAGGTTTCTGAAACGCACCACATTTCTCATCTCCTTGTGCTCGGGTTCGCCATTCCAGCTTCTTAACTAGTAATCTCCCTACATGGAGAAACAGCACCTTTAAGCTCCTGTTCCATACAGGTTGCAATTTGTCCTGAGGATGAACGGGAAGAGGGGCAACCAATGAGAGACTAGATCTAGGTGTTGGGACAGGCACAGGTCACTCTATTTTCCCATCAGGAAGAAGAAATAACCACAGGCTCAGCCTGCCGCCCGGAACCAGAATAGGGCCTGAGGAAATCCCGCACTTCTGCGGCCAGCTCCCAAAAAAGCCAGTTGAAAAATGGAGCACATGGGCACTGCAATTCACAAACCTGCAGAGTTATAAATGATAACTCTCGTCCACAAATATATTGAGGGAAGGCAACGAAGAGGATTTGAAAGCAAAGCAGAACTGCAGGAAACACATTTCAGGAGGTAGATTCGAATCGCCTTTACAGCACATGAAAAGCGGCAAAACGTCGACAATGATGCCCTTGGCCAAAAAGGGCGTATGCGTTTTTTCCTGAATATATTCAGGAAAAAACGCATACGCCCTTTTTGGCCAACCAAGCAACCTGGAAAGGCAAATCAGCGCTAAAAAGAAGTCTCGCTTCCGATCCGTCAAAAGGGCCCTGCTGAAAAAAGTGTCAAAACCACAAATGCAGGACAGGCCAAGGAGAAATGGGAGCCTTGCCACGCTGATGGGCGGTATGTAAATTGCCAACAGCCACTCTGGAGAAGTGTACGGTGTGTCCTGAAACATCGAAAAAACACAGCTTAGGGAGCATAGGGCACTTCCACTCATGGGCGTATAAATTGGGAAAACTAAAAATCAGCAAGACAAAGGCACCCCAAAGTTTAGGGCTGCTCTGTTTGCAAGAACCTCCACTTCATGACACCTTAAATATCCCAGGAAAGATAAAAATGGATAAAGAAGTTGTGGTCCTTATGTACAATGGAATATCACTCAGACATGATATCAATATCATAATGCTAGTAGCAGCATGATGAGTGGATTTAGGTACGACGACTCTAAGTGAAATAAGTCACACAGAAAAAGACACTTATCGTAAGCTATCACTTATAGAGGGAATGTAAAAACCGCTACACTTGAACTGAATTACAAAAGAGAACAGAGTCACACGTTTAGAAAACACACTACGGCTGCTTAACGGGAAAGGTGAGGTGGGGTGATGCATAAAACAAGGGTTTCAAATTAGCACAGATACCGTTACATACACCCAATATGTAATAGACAAGACCTACTCCTTGCTCAGTGAACTGGACTCAACACCCCCTATTCACCGCACAAGTATATATCTGACTAGTAAGAATCTTAAAACCTATGTATTGATATTTCTCTGGAAGTGTGTCAAGTGTGTGTAAAGCCGCATAAACACAGCCGTGAAAAGCAGCTAAACCCCATTATAAAAATAAATTACTTGTAAAAACCCGTAAAACAAAGACAGTGAAAGAGAGAGAAGTTCTTACACAATTCGTTCAGGGGCCGTGATGCAACATGGATTGACAATTCTAGACCAACAGGTGGATGAGACCTAAGGGTGGACACTCTTGGGGCTGACAGGTCTGGTGAGGTTGGGTGAGCAAACGCAGACCCTTTAAAGTAATACTGCGTGGTACCCATCCCATGGGTCCCAAATCTCCAGTTTCAAGGGCATCTTCCTGCATCGAAAACATGCATGAGAAACCCAGAAGATGGTACACCGTGTGATCGGGAAAGGTTTCTAAAACGCACCTCATTTCTCACCTCCTTCTGCTCGGGTTCGCCATTCCAGCTACTTTACTAGCAATCTCCCTTCTTGGAGAATCAGCACCTTTACCCTCCTGTTCTGTACAGGTTGCAAATTGTCCTGAGGATGAACGGGAAGAGGAGCAACCAATGAGAGACTAGATCTAGGTGTTGGGACAGGCACAGGTCACTCTATTTTCCCATCAGGAAGAAGAATTAACCACAGGCTCAGCCTGCTGGACAGAACCAGAATAGGGCCTGAGGCAATCCCGCGCTTTTGCGGCCAGCTACCAAAAAAGCGAGTTGAAAAATGGAGCTCAGGGGCACTGCAATTCACAAACCTGCAGAGTTATAAATGATAACTCTCGTCCACAAATATATTGAGGGAAAGCAACGAAGAGGATTTGAAAGCAAGGCAGTATTGCAGGAAACAGATTTCAGGAGGTAGATTCGAATCGCATTTAAAGCTCAAGAAAAGGGGCAAAACGTCGACAATGATGCACTTTGCCAAAAAGGGCGTATGCGTTTTTTCCTGAATATATTCAGGAAAAAATGCATACGCACTTTTTGGCCAACCAAGCAACCTGGAAAGGCAAATCAGCGCTACAAAGAAGTCTCGCTTCCCATCGGTCAAAAGGGCCATGCTGAAAAAAGTGTCAAAACCACAAATGCAGGACAGGCCATGGAGAAATGGGAGCCTTGCTACGCTGATGGGCGGGATGTAAATTGCCAACAGCCACTCTGGAGAAGTGTATGGTGTGTCCTGAAACATCGAGAAAACACAGCTTAGGGAGCATAGGGCACGTCCACTCATGGGCGTATAAATTGGGAAAACTAAAAATCAGCAAGACACAGGCACCCCAAAATTTAGGGCTGCTCTGTTGACAAGAACCTCCACTTCATGACACCTTAAATATCCCAGGAAAGAGAAAAATGGATAAAGAAGTTGTGGTTCTTATGTACAATGGAATATCACTCTGCCATGAAATCAATGTCATAAGGCCAGTAGACGCAAGATGGGTGGACTTAGGTACGACGATTCTAAGGGAAATAAGTCACACAGAAAAAGACACTTATCAAAAGCTATCACTTATAGAGGGAATGTAAAAACCGCTACACTTGAACTGAATTACAAATCAGAACAGAGTCACATATTTAAAACACACTATGGCTGCTTAACGGGAAAGATGAGGTGGTGTGATGCATAAAACAAGGGTTTCAAATTCGCTCAGATACCGTTCCATACACCCAATATGTAATAGACAAGACCTACTCCTTGCTCAGTGAACTGGACTCAACACCCCCTATTCACCGCACAAGTATATATCTGACAAGTGAGAATCTTAAAACCTATGTATTGATATCCCCCTGGAAGTGTGTCAAGAGGGTGTAAAGCCGCATAAACACAGCCGTGAAAAGCAGCTAAACCCCATTATAAAAATAAATTACTTGTAGAAACCCGTAAAACAAAGACAGTGAAAGAGAGAGAAATTCTTACACAATTCGTTCAGGGGCTGTGATGCAACCTGGATTGAAAATATCTAGACCCACAGTTGGATGAGACCTAAGGGTGGACACTCTTGGGGCTGACAGGTTTGGTGAGGTTGGGAGAGCAAACACAGACCCTTTAAGGTAATACTACGTGGTACCCATCCCATGGGTCCCAAATCTCCAGTTTTAAGGGCATCTTCCTGCATTGAAAACATGCATGAGAAACCCAGAAGATGGTACACCATGTGATCGGGAAAGGTTTCTAAAACGCACCTCATTTCTCATCTCCTTGTGCTCGGGTTCACCATTCCAGCTACTTTACTAGCAATCTCCCTACTTGGAGAATCAACACCTTTAACCTCCTGTTCTGTACAGGTTGCAATTTGTCCTGAGGATGAACGGGAAGAGGGGCAACCAATGAGAGACTAGATGTAGGTGTTGGAACAGGCACAGGTCACTCTATTTTCCCATCAGGAAGAAGAATTAAGCACAGGCTCAGCCTGCCGCCGGGAAGCAGAATAGTGCCTGAGGCAATCCCGCGCTTCTGCGGCCAGCTCCGAAGAAAGCCAGTTGAAAAATGGAGCACATGGGCACTGCAATTCACAAACCTGCAGAGTTATAAATGATAACTCTCGTCCACAAATATATTGAGGGAAGGCAACGAAGAGGATTTGAAAGCAAGGCAGAGTTGCAGGAAACAGGTTTCAGGAGGTAGATTCGAATCGCCTTTAAAGCACATGAAAAGCGGCAAAACGTCGACAATGATGCCCTTGGCCAAAAAGGGCGTATGCGTTTTTTCCTGAATATATTCAGGAAAAAACGCATACGCCCTTTTTGGCCAACCAAGCAACCTGGAAAGGCAAATCAGCGCTACAAAGAAGTCTCGCTTCCCATCGGTCAAAAGGGCCATGCTGAAAAAAGTGTCAAAACCACAAATGCAGGACAGGCCATGGAGAAATAGGAGCCTTGCTACGCTGATGGGCGGGATGTAAATTGGCAACAGCCACTCTGGAGAAGTGTACGGTGTGTCCTGAAACATCGAAAAAACACAGCTTAGGGAGCATAGGGCACTTCCACTCATGGGCGTATAAATTGGGAAAATTAAAAATCAGCAAGACACAGGCACCCCAAAGTTTACGGCTGCTCTGTTGACAAGAACCTCCACTTCATGACACCTTAAATATCCCAGGAAAGAGAAAAATGGATAAAGAAGTTGTGGTCCTTATGTACAATGGAATATCACTCAGCCATGAAATCAATGTCTTAAGGCTAGTAGCAGCATGATGAGTGGATTTAGGTACGACGACTCTAAGTGAAATAAGTCACACAGAAAAAGACACATATCAAAAGATATCACTTATAGAGGGATGTAAAAACCGCTACACTTGAACTGAATTACAAATCAGAACAGAGTCACCCATTTTGAAAACACACTATGGCTGCTTAACGGGAAAGGTGAGGTGGGGTGATGCATAAAACAAGGGTTTCAAATTAGCTCTGATACCGTTCCATACACCCAATATGTAATAGAGAAGACCTACTCCTTGCTCAGTGAACTGGACTCAACAGCCCGTATTCACCGCACAAGAATATATCTTACTAGTGAGAATCTTAAAACCTATGTATTGATATCTCTCTGGAAGTGAGTCAAGAGGGTGTAAAGCCGCATAAACACAGCCGTGAAAAGCAGCTAAACCCCATTATAAAAATAAATTATTTTTAAAAACGCATGAAACAAAGACAGTAAAAGAGAGAGAAATTCTTACAAAATTCATTCAGGGGCTGTGACGCAACCTGGGTTGACCATATCTAGACCCACAGCTGGATGAGACATAAGGGTGGACACTCTTGGGGCTGAG
The DNA here is from genome assembly GCF_028021215.1 of Eschrichtius robustus. NCBI lineage: Eukaryota > Metazoa > Chordata > Mammalia > Artiodactyla > Eschrichtiidae > Eschrichtius > Eschrichtius robustus. Next base: position 410,896 of record NW_027175216.1, on the reverse strand, counting down.
AGGTTTGGTGAGGTTGGGTGAGCCATCGCAGACCCTTTAAAGTAATACTGCGTGGTACCCATCCCATGGGTCCCAAATCTCTAGGTTCAAGGGCATCTTCCTACATCGAAAACTTGTATGAGGAACCCAGAAGATGGTACAGCGTGTGAATTTGAAAGGTTTCTAAAACGCACCTCATTTCTCATCTCCTTGTGCTCGGGTTCGCCATTCCAGCTACTTTACTAGCAATCTCCCTACTTGGAGAATCAGCACCTTTAAGCTCCTGTTCCCTACAGGTTGCAATTTGTCCTGAGGATGAACGGGAAGAGGGGCAACCAATGAGAGACTAGATCTAGGTGTTGGGACAGGCACAGGTCACTCTATTTTCCCATCAGGAAGAAGAATTAACCACAGGCTCAGCCTGCCGCCCGGAACCAGAATAGGGCCTGAGGCAATCCCGCGCTTCTGCGGCCAGCTCCCAAAAAAGCCAGTTGAAAAATGGAGCACATGGGCACTGCAATTCACAAACCTGCAGAGTTATAAATGATAAATCTCGTCCACAAATATATTGAGGGAACGCAACGAAGAGGATATGAAAGCAAGGCAGAGTTGCAGGAAACAGGTTTCAGGAGGTAGATTCGAATCGCCTTTAAAGCACATGAAAAGCGGCAAAACGTCGACAATGATGCCCTTGGCCAAAAAGGGCGTATGCGTTTTTTCCTGAATATATTCAGGAAAAAACGCATACGCCCTTTTTGGCCAACCAAGCAACCTGGAAAGGCAAATCAGCGCTACAAAGAAGTCTCGCTTCCCATCGGTCCAAAGGGCCATGCTGAAAAAAGTGTCAAAACCACAAATGCAGGACAGTCCATGGAGAAATAGGGGCCTTGCTACGCTGATGGGCGGGATGTAAATTGCCAACAGCCACTCTGGAGAAGTGTACGGTGTGTCCTGAAACATCGAGAAAACACAGCTTAGGGAGCACAGGGCACGTCCACTCATGGGCGTATAAATTGGGAAAACTAAAAATCAGCAAGACTCAGGCACCCCAAAGTTTAGGCCTGCTCTGTTGACAAGAACCTCCACTTCAGAAAACCTTAAATATCCCAGGAAAGAGAAAAATGGATAAAGAAGTTGTGGTCCTTATGTACAATGGAATATCACTCAGCCATGAAATCAATGTCATAAGGCTAGTAGCAGCATGATGAGTGGATTTAGGTACGACGACTCTAAGTGAAATAAGTCACACAGAAAAAGACACTTATCAAAAGCTATCACTTATAAAGGGAATGTAAAAACCGCTACACTTGAATTGAATTACAAATCAGAACAGAGTCACACATTTAGAAAACACACTATGGCTGCTTAACGGGAAAGGTGATGTGCGGTGATGCATAAAACAAGGGTTTCAAATTATCTCAGATACCGTTCCATACACCCAATAAGTAATAGAAAAGACCTACTCCTTGCTCAGTGAACTGGACTCAACACCCCCTATTCACCGCACAAGAATATATCTGACTAGTGAGAATCTTAAAACCTATGTATTGATATCTCTCTGGAAGTGAGTCAAGTGGGTGTAAAGCCGCATAAACACAGCCATGAAAAGCACCTAAACCCCATTATAAAAATAAATTACTTTTAAAAACCCGTAAAACAAAGACAGTGAAAGAGAGAGAAATTCTTACAAAATTCCTTCAGGGGCTGTGACGCAACCTGGGTTGAACATATCTAGACCCACAGTTGGATGAGACCTAAGGGTGGACACTCTTGGGGCTGAGAGGTTTGGTGACGTTGGGTGAGCAAACGTAGACCCCTTAAAGTAATACTGTGTGGTACCCATCCCATGGGTCCTAAATCTCCAGGTTCAAGGGCATCTTCCTACATCGAAAACACGCATGGGAAACCTAGATGATGGTACACCGTCTGATCGGGAAAGGTTTCTGAAACGCACCTCATTTCTCATCTCCTTGTGCTCGGGTTCGCCATTCCAGCTACTTTACTAGCAATCTCCCTACTTGGAGAATCAGCACCTTTAACCTCCTGTTCCATACAGGTTGCAATTTGTCCTAAGGATGAATGGGAAGAGGGGCAACCAATGAGAGACTACATCTAGGTGTTGGGACAGGCACAGGTCACTCTATTTTCCCATCAGGAAGAAGAATTAAGCACAGGCTCAGCCTACCGCCCGGAACCAGAATAGGGCCTGAGGCAATCCCGTGCTTCTGCGGCCAGCTCCCAAAAAAGCCAGTTGAAAAATGGAGCACATGGGCACTGCAATTCACAAACCTGCAGAGTTATAAATGATAACTCTCGTCCACAAATATATTGAGGGAAGGCAACGAAGAGGATTTGAAATCAAGGCAGAATTGCAGGAAACTGGTTTCAGGAGGTAGATTCGAATCGCCTTTAAAGCACATGAAAAGTGGCAAAACGTCGACAATGATGCCCTTGGCCAAAAAGGGCGTATGCGTTTTTTCCTGAATATATTCAGGAAAAAACGCATACGCCCTTTTTGGCCCACCAAGCAACCTGGAAAGGTAAATCAGCGCTACAAAGAAGTCTCGCTTCCCATCGGTCAAAAGGGCCATGCTGAAAAAACTGTCAAAACCACAAAAGCAGGACAGGCCATTGAGAAATGGAAGCCTTGCTACACTGATGGGCGGGATGTAAATTGCCAGCAACCACTCTGGAGAAGTGTACGGTGTGGCCTGAAACATCGAAAAAACACAGCTTAGGGAGCATAGGGCACTTCCACTCATGGGCGTATAAATTGGGAAAATTAAAAATCAGCAAGAGACAGGCACCCCAAAGTTTAGGGCTGCTCTGTTGACAAGAACCTCCACTTCATGACACCTTAAATATCCCAGGAAAGAGAAAAATGGATAAAGAAGTTGTGGTCCTTATGTACAATGGAATATCACTCAGCCATGAAATCAATGTCTTAAGGCTAGTAGCATCATGATGAGTGGATTTAGGTACGACGACTCTAAGTGAAATAAGTCACACAGAAAAAGACACTTATCATAAGCTATCACTTATAGAGGGAATGTAAAAACTGCTACACTTGAACTGAATTACAAAAGAGAACAGAGTCACACGTTTAGAAAACACACTATGGCTGCTTAACGGGAAAGATGAGGTGGTGTGATGCATAAAACAAGGGTTTCAAATTAGATCAGATACCGTTCCATACACCCAATATGTAATAGACAAGACCTACTCCTTGCTCAGTGAACTGGACTCAACACCCCCTATTCACCGCACAAGTATATATCTGACTAGTGAGAATCTTAAAACCTATGTATTGATATCCCTCTGGAAGTGTGTCAAGTGGGTGTAAAGCCGCATAAACACAGCCGTGAAAAGCAGCTAAACCCCATTATAAAAATAAATTACTTGTAGAAACCCGTAAAACAAAGACAGTGAAAGAGAGAGAAATTCTTACAAAATTCGTTCAGGGGCTGTGATGCAACCTGGATTGAAAATATCTAGACCCACAGTTGGATGAGACCTAAGGGTGGACACTCTTGGGGCTGACCGGTTTGGTGAGGTTGGGTGAGCAAACTCAGACCCTTTAAGGTAATACTGCGTGGTACCCATCCCATGGGTCCCAAATCTCCAGTTTTAAGGGCATCTTCCTGCATTGAAAACATGCATGAGAAACCCAGAAGATGGTACACCATGTGATCGGGAAAGGTTTCTAAAACGCACCTCATTTCTCATCTCCTTGTGCTCGGGTTCACCATTCCAGCTACTTTACTAGCAATCTCCCTACTTGCAGAATCAACACCTTTAACCTCCTGTTCTGTACAGGTTGCAATTTGTCCTGAGGATGAACGGGAAGAGGGGCAACCAATGAGAGACTAGATGTAGGTGTTGGAACAGGCACAGGTCACTCTATTTTCCCATCAGGAAGAAGAATTAAGCACAGGCTCAGCCTGCCGGAGGGAAGCAGAATAGTGCCTGAGGCAATCCCGCGCTTCTGCGGCCAGCTCCGAAAAAAGCCAGTTGAAAAATGGAGCACATGGGCACTGCAATTCACAAACCTGCAGAGTTATAAATGATAACTCTCGTCCACAAATATATTGAGGGAAGGCAACGAAGAGGATTTGAAAGCAAGGCAGAGTTGCAGGAAACAGGTTTCAGGAGGTAGATTCGAATCGCCTTTAAAGCACATGAAAAGCGGCAAAACGTCGACAATGATGCCCTTGGCCAAAAAGGGCATATGCGTTTTTTCCTGAATATATTCAGGAAAAAACGCATACGCCCTTTTTGGCCAACCAAGCAACCTGGAAAGGCAAATCAGCGCTACAAAGAAGTCTCGCTTCCCATCGGTCAAAAGGGCCATGCTGAAAAAAGTGTCAAAACCACAAATGCAGGACAGGCCATGGAGAAATAGGAGCCTTGCTACGCTGATGGGCGGGATGTAAATTGGCAACAGCCACTGTGGAGAAGTGTACGGTGTGTCCTGAAACATCGAAAAAACACAGCTTAGGGAGCATAGGGCACTTCCACTCATGGGCGTATAAATTGGGAAAAATAAAAATCAGCAAGACACAGGCACCCCAAAGTTTACGGCTGCTCTGTTGACAAGAACCTCCACTTCATGACACCTTAAATATCCCAGGAAAGAGAAAAATGGATAAAGAAGTTGTGGTCCTTATATACAATGGAATATCACTCAGCCATGAAATCAATGTCATAAGGCTAGTAGCAGCATGATGAGTGGATTTAGGTACGACGACTCTAAGTGAAATAAGTCACACAGAAAAAGACACATATCAAAAGATATCACTTATAGAGGGATGTAAAAACCGCTACACTTGAACTGAATTACAAATCAGAACAGAGTCACCCATTTTGAAAACACACTATGGCTGCTTAACGGGAAAGGTGAGGTGGGGTGATGCATAAAACAAGGGTTTCAAATTAGCTCTGATACCGTTCCATACACCCAATATGTAATAGAGAAGACCTACTCCTTGCTCAGTGAACTGGACTCAACACCCCGTATTCACCGCACAAGAATATATCCGACTAGTGAGAATCTTAAAACCTATGTATTGATATCTCTCTGGAAGTGAGTCAAGAGGGTGTAAAGCCGCATAAACACAGCCGTGAACAGCAGCTAAACCCCATTATAAAAATAAATTATTTTTAAAAACGCATGAAACAAAGACAGTAAAAGAGAGAGAAATTCTTACAAAATTCATTCAGGGGCTGTGACGCAACCTGGGTTGACCATATCTAGACCCACAGCTGGATGAGACATAAGGGTGGACACTCTTGGGGCTGAGAGGTTGGGTGAGGTTGGGTGAGCCATCGCAGACCCTTTAAAGTAATACTGCGTGGTACCCATCCCATGGGTCCCAAATCTCTAGGTTCAAGGGCATCTTCCTACATTGAAAACTTGCATGAGGAACCCAGAAGATGGTACAGCGTGTGAATTTGAAAGGTTTCTAAAACGCACCTCATTTCTCATCTCCTTGTGCTCGGGTTCGCCATTCCAGCTACTTTACTAGCAATCTCCCTACTTGGAGAATCAGCACCTTTAACCTCCTGTTCCCTACAGGTTGCAATTTGTCCTGAGGATGAACGGGAAGAGGGTCAACCAATGAGAGACTAGATCTAGGTGTTGGGACAGGCACAGGTCACTCTATTTTCCCATCAGGAAGAAGAATTAACCACAGGCTCAGCCTGCCGCCCGGAACCAGAATAGGGCCTGAGGCAATCCCGCGCTTCTGTGGCCAGCTCCCAAAAAAGCCAGTTGAAAAATGGAGCACATGGGCACTGCAATTCACAAACCTGCAGAGTTATAAATGATAAATCTCGTCCACAAATATATTGAGGGAACGCAACGAAGAGGATTTGAAAGCAAGGCAGAGTTGCAGGAAACAGGTTTCAGGAGGTAGATTCGAATCGCCTTTAAAGCACATGAAAAGCGGCAAAACTTCGACAATGATGCCCTTGGCCAAAAAGGGCGTATGCGTTTTTTCCTGAATATATTCAGGAAAAAACGCATACGCCCTTTTTGGCCAACCAAGCAACCTGGAAAGGCAAATCAGCGCTACAAAGAAGTCTCGCTTCCCATCGGTCCAAAGGGCCATGCTGAAAAAAGTGTCAAAACCACAAATGCAGGACAGGCCATGGAGAAATAGGAGCCTTGCTACGCTGATGGGTGGGATGTCAATTGCCAACAGCCACTCTGGAGAAGGGTACGGTGTGTCCTGAAACATCGAGAAAACACAGCTTAGGGAGCATAGGGCACGTCCACTCATGGGCGTATAAATTGGGAAAACTAAAAATCAGCAAGACTCAGGCACCCCAAAGTTTACGCCTGCTCTGTTGACAAGAACCTCCACTTCAGGAAACCTTAAATATCCCAGGAAAGAGAAAAATGGATAAAGAAGTTGTGGTCCTTATGTACAATGGAATACCACTCAGCCATGAAATCAATGTCATAAGGCTAGTAGCAGCATGATGAGTGGATTTAGGTACGACGACTCTAAGTGAAATAAGTCACACAGAAAAAGACACTTATCAAAAGCTATCACTTATAAAGGGAATGTAAAAACCGCTACACTTGAATTGAATTACAAATCAGAACAGAGTCACACATTTAGAAAACACACTATGGCTGCTTAACGGGAAAGGTGATGTGCGGTGATGCATAAAACAAGGGTTTCAAATTATCTCAGATACCGTTCCATACACCCAATAAGTAATAGAAAAGACCTACTCCTTGCTCAGTGAACTGGACTCAACACCCCCTATTCACCGCACAAGAATATATCTGACTAGTGAGAATCTTAAAACCTATGTATTGATATCTCTCTGGAAGTGAGTCAAGTGGGTGTAAAGCCGCATAAACACAGCCATGAAAAGCACCTAAACCCCATTATAAAAATAAATTACTTTTAAAAACCCGTAAAACAAAGACAGTGAAAGAGAGAGAAATTCTTACAAAATTCCTTCAGGGGCTGTGACGCAACCTGGGTTGAACATATCTAGACCCACAGTTGGATGAGACCTAAGGGTGGACACTCTTGGGGCTGAGAGGTTTGGTGACGTTGGGTGAGCAAACGTAGACCCCTTAAAGTAATACTGTGTGGTACCCATCCCATGGGTCCTAAATCTCCAGGTTCAAGGGCATCTTCCTACATCGAAAACACGCATGGGAAACCTAGATGATGGTACACCGTCTGATCGGGAAAGGTTTCTGAAACGCACCTCATTTCTCATCTCCTTGTGCTCGGGTTCGCCATTCCAGCTACTTTACTAGCAATCTCCCTACTTGGAGAATCAGCACCTTTAACCTCCTGTTCCATACAGGTTGCAATTTGTCCTAAGGATGAATGGGAAGAGGGGCAACCAATGAGAGACTACATCTAGGTGTTGGGACAGGCACAGGTCACTCTATTTTCCCATCAGGAAGAAGAATTAACCACAGGCTCAGCCTACCGCCCGGAACCAGAATAGGGCCTGAGGCAATCCCGTGCTTCTGCGGCCAGCTCCCAAAAAAGCCAGTTGAAAAATGGAGCACATGGGCACTGCAATTCACAAACCTGCAGAGTTATAAATGATAACTCTCGTCCACAAATATATTGAGGGAAGGCCACGAAGAGGATTTGAAAGCAAGGCAGAATTGCAGGAAACTGGTTTCAGGAGGTAGATTCGAATCGCCTTTAAAGCACATGAAAAGTGGCAAAACGTCGACAATGATGCCCTTGGCCAAAAAGGGCGTATGCGTTTTTTCCTGAATATATTCAGGAAAAAACGCATACGCCCTTTTTGGCCCACCAAGCAACCTGGAAAGGCAAATCAGCGCTACAAAGAAGTCTCGCTTCCCATCGGTCAAAAGGGCCATGCTGAAAAAACTGTCAAAACCACAAAAGCAGGACAGGCCATTGAGAAATGGAAGCCTTGCTACACTGATGGGCGGGATGTAAATTGCCAGCAACCACTCTGGAGAAGTGTACGGTGTGGCCTGAAACATCGAAAAAACACAGCTTAGGGAGCATAGGGCACTTCCACTCATGGGCGTATAAATTGGGAAAATTAAAAATCAGCAAGAGACAGGCACCCCAAAGTTTAGGGCTGCTCTGTTGACAAGAACCTCCACTTCATGACACCTTAAATATCCCAGGAAAGAGAAAAATGGATAAAGAAGTTGTGGTCCTTATGTACAATGGAATATCACTCAGCCATGAATTCAATGTCTTAAGGCTAGTAGCATCATGATGAGTGGATTTAGGTACGACGACTCTAAGTGAAATAAGTCACACAGAAAAAGACACTTATCATAAGCTATCACTTATAGAGGGAATGTAAAAACTGCTACACTTGAACTGAATTACAAAAGAGAACAGAGTCACACGTTTAGAAAACACACTATGGCTGCTTAACGGGAAAGATGAGGTGGTGTGATGCATAAAACAAGGGTTTCAAATTAGATCAGATACCGTTCCATACACCCAATATGTAATAGACAAGACCTACTCCTTGCTCAGTGAACTGGACTCAACACCCCCTATTCACCGCACAAGTATATATCTGACAAGTGAGAATCTTAAAACCTATGTATTGATATCGCCCTGGAAGTGTGTCAAGAGGGTGTAAAGCCGCATAAACACAGCCGTGAAAAGCAGCTAAACCCCATTATAAAAATAAATTACTTGTAGAAACCCGTAAAACAAAGACAGTGAAAGAGAGAGAAATTCTTACACAATTCGTTCAGGGGCTGTGATGCAACCTGGATTGAAAATATCTAGACCCACAGTTGGATGAGACCTAAGGGTGGACACTCTTGGGGCTGACAGGTTTGGTGAGGTTGGGAGAGCAAACACAGACCCTTTAAGGTAATACTGCGTGGTACCCATCCCATGGGTCACAAATCTCCAGTTTTAAGGGCATCTTCCTGCATTGAAAACATGCATGAGAAACCCAGAAATGGTACACCATGTGATCGGGAAAGGTTTCTAAAACGCACCTCATTTCTCATCTCCTTGTGCTCGGGTTCACCATTCCAGCTACTTTACTAGCAATCTCCCTACTTGGAGTATCAACACCTTTAACCTCCTGTTCTGTACAGGTTGCAATTTGTCCTGAGGATGAACGGGAAGAGGGGCAACCAATGAGAGACTAGATGTAGGTGTTGGAACAGGCACAGGTCACTCTATTTTCCCATCAGGAAGAAGAATTAAGCACAGGCTCAGCCTGCCGCCGGGAACCAGATTAGTGCCTGAGGCAATCCCGCGCTTCTGCGGCCAGCTCCGAAAAAAGCCAGTTGAAAAATGGAGCACATGGGCACTGCAATTCACAAACCTGCAGAGTTATAAATGATAACTCTCGTCCACAAATATATTGAGGGAAGGCAACGAAGAGGATTTGAAAGCAAGGCAGAGTTGCAGGAAACAGGTTTCAGGAGGTAGATTCGAATCGCCTTTAAAGCACATGAAAAGCGGCAAAACGTCGACAATGATGCCCTTGGCCAAAAAGGGCGTATGCGTTTTTTCCTGAATATATTCAGGAAAAAACGCATACGCCCTTTTTGGCCAACCAAGCAACCTGGAAAGGCAAATCAGCGCTACAAAGAAGTCTCGCTTCCCATCGGTCAAAAGGGCCATGCTGAAAAAAGTGTCAAAACCACAAATGCAGGACAGGCCATGGAGAAATAGGAGCCTTGCTACGCTGATGGGCGGGATGTAAATTGCCAACAGCCACTCTGGAGAAGTGTACGGTGTGTCCTGAAACATCGAAAAAACACAGCTTAGGGAGCATAGGGCACTTCCACTCATGGGCGTATAAATTGGGAAAATTAAAAATCAGCAAGACACAGGCACCCCAAAGTTTACGGCTGCTCTGTTGACAAGAACCTCCACTTCATGACACCTTAAATATCCCAGGAAAGAGAAAAATGGATAAAGAAGTTGTGGTCCTTATGTACAATGGAATATCACTCAGCCATGAAATCAATGTCATAAGGCTAGTAGCAGCATGATGAGTGGATTTAGGTACGACGACTCTAAGTGAAATAAGTCACACAGAAAAAGACACATATCAAAAGATATCACTTATAGAGGGATGTAAAAACCGCTACACTTGAACTGAATTACAAATCAGAACAGAGTCACCCATTTTGAAAACACACTATGGCTGCTTAACGGGAAAGGTGAGGTGGGGTGATGCATAAAACAAGGGTTTCAAATTAGCTCTGATACCGTTCCATACACCCAATATGTAATAGAGAAGACCTACTCCTTGCTCAGTGAACTGGACTCAACACCCCGTATTCACCGCACAAGAATATATCTTACTAGTGAGAATCTTAAAACCTATGTATTGATATCTCTCTGGAAGTGAGTCAAGAGGGTGTAAAGCCGCATAAACACAGCCGTGAAAAGCAGCTAAACCCCATTATAAAAATAAATTATTTTTAAAAACGCATGAAACAAAGACAGTAAAAGAGAGAGAAATTCTTACAAAATTCATTCAGGGGCTGTGACGCAACCTGGGTTGGACATATCTAGACCCACAGTTGGATGAGACCTAAGGGTGGACACTCTTGGGGCTGAGAGGTTTGGTGAGGTTGGGTGAGCCATCGCAGACCCTTTAAAGTAATACTGCGTGGTACCCATCCCATGGGTCCCAAATCTCTAGGTTCAAGGGCATCTTCCTACATCGAAAACTTGCATGAGGAACCCAGAAGATGGTACAGCGTGTGAATTTGAAAGGTTTCTAAAACGCACCTCATTTCTCATCTCCTTGTGCTCGGGTTCGCCATTCCAGCTACTTTACTAGCAATCTCCCTACTTGGAGAATCAGCACCTTTAACCTCCTGTTCCCTACAGGTTGCAATTTGTCCTGAGGATGAACGGGAAGAGGGGCAACCAATGAGAGACTAGATCTAGGTGTTGGGACAGGCACAGGTCACTCTATTTTCCCATCAGGAAGAAGAATTAACCACAGGCTCAGCCTGCCGCCCGGAACCAGAATAGGGCCTGAGGCAATCCCGCGCTTCTGCGGCCAGCTCCCAAAAAAGCCAGTTGAAAAATGGAGCACATGGGCACTGCAATTCACAAACCTGCAGAGTTATAAATGATAAATCTCGTCCACAAATATATTGAGGGAACGCAACGAAGAGGATTTGAAAGCAAGGCAGAGTTGCAGGAAACAGGTTTCAGGAGGTAGATTCGAATCGCCTTTAAAGCACATGAAAAGCGGCAAAACGTCGACAATGATGCCCTTGGCCAAAAAGGGCGTATGCGTTTTTTCCTGAATATATTCAGGAAAAAACGCATACGCCCTTTTTGGCCAACCAAGCAACCTGGAAAGGCAAATCAGCGATACAAAGAAGTCTCGCTTCCCATCGGTCCAAAGGGCCATGCTGAAAAAAGTGTCAAAACCACAAATGCAGGACAGTCCATGGAGAAATAGGGGCCTTGCTACGCTGATGGGCGGGATGTAAATTGCCAACAGCCACTCTGGAGAAGTGTACGGTGTGTCCTGAAACATCGAGAAAACACAGCTTAGGGAGCATAGGGCACGTCCACTCATGGGCGTATAAATTGGGAAAACTAAAAATCAGCAAGACTCAGGCACCCCAAAGTTTAGGCCTGCTCTGTTGACAAGAACCTCCACTTCAGAAAACCTTAAATATCCCAGGAAAGAGAAAAATGGATAAAGAAGTTGTGGTCCTTATGTACAATGGAATATCACTCAGCCATGAAATCAATGTCATAAGGCTAGTAGCAGCATGATGAGTGGATTTAGGTACGACGACTCTAAGTGAAATAAGTCACACAGAAAAAGACACTTATCAAAAGCTATCACTTATAAAGGGAATGTAAAAACCGCTACACTTGAATTGAATTACAAATCAGAACAGAGTCACACATTTAGAAAACACACTATGGCTGCTTAACGGGAAAGGTGATGTGCGGTGATGCATAAAACAAGGGTTTCAAATTATCTCAGATACCGTTCCATACACCCAATAAGTAATAGAAAAGACCTACTCCTTGCTCAGTGAACTGGACTCAACACCCCCTATTCACCGCACAAGAATATATCTGACTAGTGAGAATCTTAAAACCTATGTATTGATATCTCTCTGGAAGTGAGTCAAGTGGGTGTAAAGCCGCATAAACACAGCCATGAAAAGCACCTAAACCCCATTATAAAAATAAATTACTTTTAAAAACCCGTAAAACAAAGACAGTGAAAGAGAGAGAAATTCTTACAAAATTCCTTCAGGGGCTGTGACGCAACCTGGGTTGAACATATCTAGACCCACAGTTGGATGAGACCTAAGGGTGGACACTCTTGGGGCTGAGAGGTTTGGTGACGTTGGGTGAGCAAACGTAGACCCCTTAAAGTAATACTGTGTGGTACCCATCCCATGGGTCCTAAATCTCCAGGTTCAAGGGCATCTTCCTACATCGAAAACACGCATGGGAAACCTAGATGATGGTACACCGTCTGATCGGGAAAGGTTTCTGAAACGCACCTCATTTCTCATCTCCTTGTGCTCGGGTTCGCCATTCCAGCTACTTTACTAGCAATCTCCCTACTTGGAGAATCAGCACCTTTAACCTCCTGTTCCATACAGGTTGCAATTTGTCCTAAGGATGAATGGGAAGAGGGGCAACCAATGAGAGACTACATCTAGGTGTTGGGACAGGCACAGGTCACACTATTTTCCCATCAGGAAGAAGAATTAACCACAGGCTCAGCCTACCGCCCGGAACCAGAATAGGGCCTGAGGCAATCCCGTGCTTCTGCGGCCAGCTCCCAAAAAAGCCAGTTGAAAAATGGAGCACATGGGCACTGCAATTCACAAACCTGCAGAGTTATAAATGATAACTCTCGTCCACAAATATATTGAGGGAAGGCAACGAAGAGGATTTGAAAGCAAGGCAGAATTGCAGGAAACTGGTTTCAGGAGGTAGATTCGAATCGCCTTTAAAGCACATGAAAAGTGGCAAAACGTCGACAATGATGCCCTTGGCCAAAAAGGGCGTATGCGTTTTTTCCTGAATATATTCAGGAAAAAACGCATACGCCCTTTTTGGCCCACCAAGCAACCTGGAAAGGTAAATCAGCGCTACAAAGAAGTCTCGCTTCCCATCGGTCAAAAGGGCCATGCTGAAAAAACTGTCAAAACCACAAAAGCAGGACAGGCCATTGAGAAATGGAAGCCTTGCTACACTGATGGGCGGGATGTAAATTGCCAGCAACCACTCTGGAGAAGTGTACGGTGTGGCCTGAAACATCGAAAAAACACAGCTTAGGGAGCATAGGGCACTTCCACTCATGGGCGTATAAATTGGGAAAATTAAAAATCAGCAAGAGACAGGCACCCCAAAGTTTAGGGCTGCTCTGTTGACAAGAACCTCCACTTCATGACACCTTAAATATCCCAGGAAAGAGAAAAATGGATAAAGAAGTTGTGGTCCTTATGTACAATGGAATATCACTCAGCCATGAAATCAATGTCTTAAGGCTAGTAGCATCATGATGAGTGGATTTAGGTACGACGACTCTAAGTGAAATAAGTGACACAGAAAAAGACACTTATCATAAGCTATCACTTATAGAGGGAATGTAAAAACTGCTACACTTGAACTGAATTACAAAAGAGAACAGAGTCACACGTTTAGAAAACACACTATGGCTGCTTAACGGGAAAGATGAGGTGGTGTGATGCATAAAACAAGGGTTTCAAATTAGATCAGATACCGTTCCATACACCCAATATGTAATAGACAAGACCTACTCCTTGCTCAGTGAACTGGACTCAACACCCCCTATTCACCGCACAAGAATATATCTGATTAGTGAGAATCTTAAAACCTATGTATTGATATCTCTCTGGAAGTGAGTCAAGAGGGTGTAAAGCCGCATAAACACAGCCGTGAAAAGCAGCTAAACCCCATTATAAAAATAAATTATTTTTAAAAACGCATGAAACAAAGACAGTAAAAGAGAGAGAAATTCTTACAAAATTCATTCAGGGGCTGTGACGCAACCTGGGTTGACCATATCTAGACCCACAGCTGGATGAGACATAAAGGTGGACACTCTTGGGGCTGAGAGGTTTGGTGAGGTTGGGTGAGCCATCGCAGACACTTTAAAGTAATACTGCGTGGTACCCATCCCATGGGTCCCAAATCTCTAGGTTCAAGGGCATCTTCCTACATCGAAAACTTGCATGAGGAACCCAGAAGATGGTACAGCGTGTGAATTTGAAAGGTTTCTAAAACGCACCTCATTTCTCATCTCCTTGTGCTCGGGTGCGCCATTCCAGCTACTTTACTAGCAATCTCCCTACTTGGAGAATCAGCACCTTTAACCTCCTGTTCCCTACAGGTTGCAATTTGTCCTGAGGATGAAAGGGAAGAGGGGCAACCAATGAGAGACTAGATCTAGGTGTTGGGACAGGCACAGGTCACTCTATTTTCCCATCAGGAAGAAGAATTAAGCACAGGCTCAGCCTGTCCCCCAGAAGCAGAATAGGGCCTGAGGCAATACCGTTCTTTTGCGGCCAGCTCCCAAAAAAGCGAGTTGAAAAATGGAGCTCAGGCACACTGCAATTCACAAACCCGCAGAGTTATAAATGATAACTCTCATCCACAAATATATTGAGGGAAGGCAACGAAGAGGATTTGAAAGCAAGGCAGAATTGCAGGAAACAGGTTTCAGGAGGTAGATTCGAATCGCCTTTAAAGCACATGAAAAGTGGCAAAACGTCGACAATGATGCCCTTGGCCAAAAAGGGCGTATGCGTTTTTTCCTGAATATATTCAGGATAAAACGCATACGCCCTTTTTGGCCAACCAAGCAACCTGGAAAGGCAAATCAGCGCTACAAAGAAGTCTCGCTTCCCATCGGTCAAAAGGGCCATGCTGCAAAAAGTGTCAAAAGCAGAAATGCAGGACAGGCCATGGAGAAATGGCAGCCTTGCTACGCTGATGGGCGGGATGTAAATTGCCAACAGACACTCTGGAGAAGTGTACGGTGTGTCCTGAAACATCGAAAAAACACAGCTTAGGGAGCATAGGGCACGTCCACTCATGGGCGTATAAATTGGGAAAACTAAAAATCAGCAAGACACAGGCACCCCAAAGTTTAGGACTGCTCTGTTGACAAGAACCTCCACTTCATGACACCTTAAATATCCCAGGAAAGAGAAAAATGGATAAAGAAGTTGTGGTCCTTATGTACAATGCAATATCACTCAGACATGAAATCAATGCCATAAGGCTAGTAGAAGCAAGATGAGTGGAGTTAGGTACAACGATTCTAAGTGAAATAAGTCACACAGAAAAAGACACTTATCATAAACTATCACTTATAGAGGGAATGTAAAAACCGCTACAGTTGAACTGAATTACAAAACAGAACAGAGTCACACGTTTAGAAAACACACTATGGCTGCTTAACGGGAAAGGTGAGGTGTGGTGATGCATAAAACAAGGGTTTCAAATTCGCTCAGATACCGATCCATACACCCAATATGTAATAGACAAGACCTACTCCTTGCTCAGTGAACTGGACTCAACACCCCCTATTCACCGCACAAGAATATATGTGACTAGTAAGAATCTTAAAACCTATGTATTGATATCTGTCTGGAAGTGAGTCAAGTGGGTGTAAAGCGACATAAACACAGCAGTGAAAAGTAGCGAATCCCCATTTTAAATTAAATAACTTTAAAAAACCCAAAAAAATAAGACAGTGATAGAGAGAGGAAATTTTACATAATTCGTTCCTGGGCTGTGATGCAACCTTGTTTGATCATATCTAGACCCACAGCTGGATGAGAAATAAAGCTGGACACTCTTGCAGCTGAAGGACTCTTTCCCTAGTTACCAGATTGGGGAACGTAAATAGGCTGCCGCCCTCTGGCCGTTACCTGCAAAAGCAGCTTTAAAATCTGTGTTAATGGTCACTTCATATGAACAAGTACTTTAGGGCTGTAAATGAAACCTGCCCTCAAAATGTCTTGAGGGAGGTAGTGGCCAAAACTTTTCAAAATGTGACACTTACTTTAAGAAAACAATTTGAAGAACTAAGCTGTAATCACAGTTTGATAAATAAAAAGAGCATGCTTTAAAGATCAATTTCAACAGATTATGGGACACATGCAAATTCAGCCACACAGAGGTATCAGCTCGCACCTGTTAGAATAACCAGCAGCAAGCAAACTACAAACAATAAATATTGAAGGTGTTTTGGAGAAATGCATACCCTCAATTTTAAGTGGGACATAACCTGGAAAGAGCCACTAATGAGAACTGAATGGTGGTGCCTTTAAAACGTACACACTGAGCTACCATATGATACAGCAAGCCCACTCCTTGGCCTATAACATAAGCAGATAGAACTGGAAAGACACAGGCAAGCAAATGTGCATTGCAGCAGTATTACAATAACCAAGACATGGAGGCAACCAAATAGTCCATCAAGAGGTGCGTGGCCAAAGAATAACTGGTACACGTACAGATGGAATATTAGCCAGGGAAAAGAACAAAACAATGCCATTTGCAGCACTGTGTATGATTCTTGAGTTAATCAGGCAAATTGTACTAAGTCAGAAAGCAAAAGACACATATCCTATAATATCACTTATAGGTCTTAGCTAAAAATTGATACCAATGAAGATATTTCCACAGAGAAATGCAATCACAGATTCATTAAACAAACTTAGGGTTCACCAAATGGAAAGGTGTGAGGATTGGATACATTAGGATATTGGGGTTAAGATAGATATAGAAACACATGTGAAATATATAATCACCAAAGACCTACGTAATACCAAGACAAGACTACTCAACATGGTGTCATAACCTACATGGGAAAATGATCCAAAGAAGAATAGATATATGTATATGTTTAAAAGAACCACATCTTGCACACCTAGAAGAAACAAAACATTTTAATCAAATTTGCTCTGACAAAAAATAAAAATTAAATTAAAAAAAGAACAAGAAGTAATGAGACATAAACTTAAGGGGTTTTGTGCTGGCACATTGCATTCTAATTTACAACCAGAACATGACTTCCATTAAGGCTCTGTCATCACTAATAAAGCAGCTTTATAAGCAATGTTGAAGGTAGCTTAAAAGAAGTCTCACTAATTATTGATAGTAACAAGGAAACAAAGAAAAGTAAAAATCTCACTGCAAAAAGTATACATAGGGTAAGGATAGTAGATCAAACACTGATTAAACTTCTGTAAAGAATAAAAGACAACAGTAGTATGTTTTGTTAAAAAAGAGAGGGCCCAAATAAATCTGAAATGAAAGAGATGATGTTACAACAGACACCACAGAAATACAAAGTATCCTAAGATACACACAGGGTAACTCAGGGCTCAGACTGGACAGAGCCCACTCTCCAGTCCCCTGTACATGACTTAAAGGAGCCTCAGGAACTGAGGAGGAGGTCCCTGAGGAGAGGCTCAAGATAGAATATGGTAGGCATTAACATGACTGCATTCATCTTAAACATGCCTGAACTACATTCACACGAGATGATTTTGTCCTGTATGTACATCGGCACCTCTAGCCGGAACTGCAGATCTTTGGCTTCAACACCTCTACTGACAACATTAGCTTCACCTGCTGTGGACCGTCTCCTATAGGATTTCTAGAATCACAAAACATCGAAGCTTCACAGGACCCAGAGTCTGTGCGACTCCACACAGAGTCTCAGAGTCTCAACTCCACTCAGATACTCCACTCTTGGAGGGCACACACAAAGTAGTGTGCACATCAGGACCCAGGGGAAGGAGCAGTGACCCCGTAGGAGAATGACCAGAACTACCTGCTACTTTTAGAGGGTCTCCTGCAGAGGCAGCTTGTGGCTGTGGCTGTGGCTCACCGTGAGGACAACAACACTGGCAGCAGAAGTTCTGGGAAATACTCCTTGGTGTGAGCCCTCCCAGAGTCCGCCATTAGCCCCACCAAGAGCAAGGTAGGCTACAGTGCTGGGTCGCCTCAGGCCAAACAACCAACAGGGAGGGAACCCAGCCCCATGCATCAGCAGACAAGCAGATTCAACTTTTTATTAAAGTTTTATTTAATCCGTAGACAAGCGGATTAAAGCTCTGCCCACCAAAGCAACACCCAGCTCTACCCACCACCAGTCCCTCCCATCAGGAAGCTTGCACAAGCCTCTAAGATAGACTCATCCACCAGAGAGCAGACAGCAGAAGCAAGAAGAACTACAATTCTGCAGCCTGTGGAAGGAAAACCACATTCACAGAAAGATAGACAAAATGAAAAGGCAGAGGACTTTATACCAGATCAAGGAACAAGATAAAACCCCAGAAAAAAAACGGAATGAGGTGGAGATAGGGAACCTTCCAGAAAAAGAATTCAGAATAATGATAGTGAAGTTGAGCCAAGACCTTAGAAAAAGAAAGGAGGCAAAGATCGAGAAGACACAAGAAATGCTTAACAAAGACCTAGAAGAATTAAGGAACAAACACCTAGAAGAATTAAAGAACAAACAAACAGAGGTGAACAATGTAATAACTGAAATGAAAAATACACTAGAAGGAATCAGTAGCAGAATAACTGTGGCAGAAGAACGGATAAGTGGCCTGGAAGACAGAAAGGTGGAAATCACTGCCATGGAACAGAATAAAGAAAAAGAATGAAAATAAATGAAGACACCCCAAGAGTCCTCTGGGACAACATTAAACGCAACAACATTCGCATTATAGGGGTCCCAGAAGGAGAAGAGAGAGAGAAAGGACCCGAGAATATATTTGAAGAGATTATGGTCAAAAACTTCCCTAGCATGGGAAAAGAAATAGCCACCCAAGTCCAGAAGCACAGAGTGTCCCAGGCAGGAGAAACCAAAGGAGAAAAATGACAAGACACATAGTAATCAAATTGACAAAAATTAACGACAAAGAAAAATTATTGAAAGCAGCAAGGGAAAAATGACAAATAACATACAAGGGAAATCCCATAAGGATAACAGCTGATTTCTCAGCAGAAAATCTACAAGCCAGAAGGAAGTGGCATGATAAATTTAAAGTGATGAAAGGGAAGAACCTACAACCAAGGGTACTGCACCCTGCAAAGAGCTCATTCAGATTTGATGGAGAAATCAAAAGCCTTACAGACAAGCAAAAGCTAAGAGAATTCAGCACCATGCAACCAGCTCTACACCAAATGCTAAAAGAACTTCTCTAAGTGGGAAACACAAGAGAAGAAAAGGACCCACCAAGACAAACCCATAACAATTAAGAAAATAGTAGTAGGAACATACATATCGATAATTACCTTAAACGTGAATGCACTAAATGTTCCAACCAAAAGACATAGACTGGCTGAATGGATACAAAAACAAGACCCATATATATGCTGTCTACAAGAGACCCATTTCAGACCTAGGGACACATACAGACTGAAAGTGAGGCGATGGAAAAATATATTCTATGCTAATGAAAATCAAAAGAAAGCTGGAGTAGCAATACTCATATCAGATAAAATAGACTTTAAAATAAAGAATGTTACAAGAGACAAGGAAAGACACTACATAATGGTCAAGGGATCAATCCAAGAAGAAGATATAACAATTATAAATATATATGTACCCAACATAGGAGCACCTCAATGTATAAGGCAACTGCTAACAGCTATAAAAGAGGAAATCGACAGTAACACAATAATAGCGGGGGACTTTAACAGCTCACTTACACCAGTGGAGATCAGCCAGACAGAAAATTAATAAGGAAACACAAGCTTTAAATGACACAATAGACCAGATAGAGTTCATTGATATTTATAGGACATTCCATCCAAAAACAGCAGATTACACGTTCTTCTCAACTGCACACGGAACATTCTCCAGGATAGATCACATCTTGGGTCACAGATAAAGCCTCAGTAAATTTAAGAAAACTGAAATCATATCAAGCAGCTGTTCCGACCACAATGCTATGAGATTAGAAATCAATTACACAGAAAAAACTGTAAAAAACACAAACACATGGAGGCTAAACAATACGTTACTAAATAACCAAGAGATCACTGAAGAAATCAAAGGGGAAATCAAAAACTACCTAGAGACAAATGACAACCAAAACACGATGATCCAAAACCTATGGGATGCAGCAAAAGGAGTTCTAAGAGGGAAGTTTATAGCAATACAAGCCTACCTCAAGAAACAAGAAAAATCTCAAATAAACAATCTAACCTTACACCTAGAGGAACTAGAGAAAGAAGAACAAAACCCAAAGTTAGTAGAAGGAAAGAAATCCTAAAGATCAGAGCAGAAATAAATGAAATAGAAACAAAGAAAACGGAAGCAAAGATCATCAAAACTAAAAGCTGGTTCTTTGAGAAGATAAGCAAAAATGATCAACCTTTAGCCACACTCAAGAAAAAGAGGGAGAGGACGCAAATCAACAAAATTAGAAGTGAAAAAGGAGAAGTTACAACAGACACCACAGGAATACAAAGCATCCTAAGAGACTACTACAAGCAACTCTGTGCCAATAAAATGGACAATCTGGAAGAAATGGACAAATTCTTAGAAAGGTATAACCTTCTAAGACTGAACCAGGAAGAAATAGAAAATATGAACAAACCTATCACAAGCAATGAAATTGAAACTGTGATTAAAAATCTTCCAACAAACAAAAGTCCAGAACCAGATGGCATTACAGGTGAATTCTATCAAACATTTAGAGAAGAGCTAACACCCAACCTTCTCAAATTCTTCAAAACAATTGCAGGGGAAGGAACACTCCCAAACTCATTCTATGAGACCACCATCACCCTGATACCAAAATCAGACAGAGATACTACAAGGAAAGAAAATTATAGACCAATATCCCTGATGAATATAGATGCAAAAATCCTCAACAAAATACTAGCAAACAGAATCGAACAACACATTAAAAGGATCATACACCATGATCAAGTGGGGTTTATCCCAGGGATGCAAGGATTCTTCAATATACACAAATCAATGTGATACACCATATTAACAAATTGTAGAATAAAACCATATGGTCATCTCAATAGATGAAGGAAAAGATTTTGAGAAAATTCAACACTCATTTACGATAAAAACTCTGCAGAGTGTGGGCATAGACGGAAACTACCTCAACATAATAAAGGCCATATATGACAAACCCACAGCAAACAGCATTCTCAATGGTGAAAAACTGAAAGCGTTTCCTCTAAGATCAGGAACAAGACGAGGATGTCCACTCTCACCACTGCTATTCAACATAGTTTTGGAAGTCCTAGCCATGGCAATCAGAGAAGAAAAAGAAATAAAAGGAATACAAAACGGAAAAGAAGAAGTAAAATTGTCACTGTTTGCAGATGACATGATATCATAGATAGAGAGTCTTAAAGATGCCACCAGAAAACCACTGGAGCTAATCAATGAATTTGGTAAAGTTGCAGGATACAAAATTAATGCACAGAAATTGCTTGCATTCCTATACACTAACAATGAAAGATCAGAAAGAGAAATTAAGGAAACAATCCCATTACCACTGCAACAAAAAGAATAAAATACCTAGGAATAAACCTACCTAAGGAAGTAAAAGACCTGTACTCAGAAAACTATAAGACACTGATGAAAGAAATCAAAGATGATATAAACAGATGGAGACATATACCATGTCCTTGGATTAGAAGAATCAATATTGTGAAAATGACTATACTACCCAAAGCAATCTACAGATTCAATGCAATCCCGATCAAAATACCTTTGGCATTTTCTACAGAACAAGAAAAAAAAAATCTTAAAATTTGTAGGGAGACACAAAAGACCCTGGATAGCCAAAGCAGTCTTGAGGGGGAAAAAAAAGAGCTGGAGGAATCAGACTTCCAGACTTCAGACTATATTACAAAGCTACAGTAATCAAGATAATATGGTACTGACACAAACACAGAAATATAGGTCAATAGAAAAGGATAGAAAGCACAGAGATAAACCCACGTACCTGTGGTTAACTAAACTATGACAAAGGAGGCAAGGGTATACAATGGAGAAAAGACAGTGTCTTCAGTAAGTGGTGCTGGGAAAACTCGACAGCTACATGTAAAAGAATGAAATTAGTACACTCCCTAACACCATACACAAAAATAACTCAAAATGGATTAGAGACCTAAATATAAGACCAGCCACTATAAAACTCTTAGAAGAAAACATAAGCAGAACAGTCTATGACATAAATCACAGCAAGATCCTTTTTGACCCACCTCCTAGAGAAATGGAAATAAAAACAAAAATTAAAAAATGGGACCGAATGAAACATAAATTCTTTTGCACAGCAAAGGAAAACTTAAGCAAGATGAAAAGACAACCATCAGAATGGGAGAAAATATTTTCAAATGAAGCAAATGGCAAAGGATTAATCTACAAAAAGCAGCTCATGTAGCTCAATATCACAAAACCAAACAACCCAATCCAAAAATGGGCAGAAGACCTAAATAGAAATTTCTCCAAAGAAGATATACAGGTTGCCAACAAACACATGAAAGGATGCTGAGCATCACTAATCATTAGAGAAATGCAAATCAAAACTACAGTGAGGTATCACCTCACACCAGTCAGAATGGCCATCATCAAAAAATCTACCAACAGTAAATGCTGGAGAGGCATTTATTGGAGAAAAGGGAACCCTCTTGCACTGTTGGTGGGAATGTAAATTGATATAGCCACTAGGTAGAACGGTATGGGGCTTCCTTAAAAACTAAAAATAGAACTACCATACAACCCAGCAAACCCACTCCTGGACATTTACCCTGAGAAAACCATAATTCAAAAAGAGTCATGTACCACAATGTTCACTGTAGCTCTATTTACAATAGCCAGGACATGGAAGCAACCTAAGTGTCCATCAACAGATAAATGGATAAAGAAGATGTGGCACATATATACAATGGAACATTATTCTGCCATAAAAAGAAGCGAAATTGAGTTATTTTTAGTGAGGTGGATGGATCTAGAGTCTGTCCTACAGAGTGAAGTAAGTCAGAAAGAGAAAAACAAATACCGTATGCTAACACATATATATGGAATCTAAAAAAAAAAAGTTTATGAAGAACGTAGGGGCAGGAAAGGATTAAGGACACAGACGTAGAGAAAGGACTTGAGGACATGGGGAGAGGGAAGGGTAAGCTGAGACAAAGTGAGAGAGTGGTATGGACATATATACACTACCAAATGTAAAATTGAAATTGATAGCTACTGGGAAGCAGCCACATAGCACAGGGAGATCAGCTCTGTGCTTTGTGACCACCTAAAAGGGTGGGATAAGGGAGTGAGAGGGAGGTGCAAGAGGGAGGGGATATGGTGTTATATGTATACGCATAGCTGATTCACTTTTTTATACAGCAGAAACTAACACACAATTGTAAAGCAATTATACTCCAATAAAGATGTAAAAAAAAAAAAAAAAAAGAAAGCCCAGAGATAAACCTACACACCTATGGCACACTAATCTATGACAAAGGAGGCAAGGGTATACAATGGAGAAAAGACAGTCTCTTCAATAAGTGGTGCTGGGAAAAATGGACAGCTACATGTAAAAGAATGAAATTAGAACACTCCCTAACACCATACACAAAAAATAAACTCCAAATGGATTAGAGACCGAAATGTAAGACCGGACACTATAAAACTCTTAGAGGAAAACATAGGAAGAATACTCTTTGACATAAATCACAGCAAGATATTTTTTGATCCACCTCCTAGAGTAATGGAATAAAAAAAAAAAAAAACAAAAACAAATGGGAGCAAATGAAACCTAAAAGCTTTTGCAAAGCAAAGGAAACTACAAACAAGACGAAAAGACAACCCTCAGAATGGGAGAAAATATTTGCAAACGAATCAATGGACAAAGGATTAATCTCCAATGTATATAAACAGCTCATGCAGCTCAACAGTAAAAAAACAAACAAACCAATCCAAAAATGGGCAGATGACGTAAATAGACATTTGTCCCAAGAAGACATACAGATGACCAAGAAACACATGAAAAGCTACTCAACATCACTAATTATTAGAGAAATATAAACCAAAACTACAATGAGGTATCACCTCACACGAGTTAGAATGGGCATCATCAGAAAATCTACAAACAACAAATGCTGGAGAGGGTGTGGAGAAAAGGGAACCCTCTTACACTATTTGTGGGAATGTAAATTGATACAGTCACTATGGAGAACAGTATGGAGGTTCCTTAAAAAACTAAAAATAGAATTACCATATGACCCAGCAATCCCACTACTGGCCATATACCCAGAGAAAACCATAATTCAAAAAGACATATTCACCACAATATTCATTGCAGCACTATTTACAATAGCCAGGTCATGGAAGCAACCTAAATGCCCATAGACAGACGAACGGAAAAGATGTGCTACATATATAAAATGGAATATTACTCAGCCATAAAAAGGAATGAAATTGGGTCATTTGTAGAGACGTGGATAGATCTAGAGACTGTCATACAGAGTGAAGTAAGTCAGAAAGAGAAAAACAAATATCGTATATTAACGCATACATGTAGAACCTAGAAAAATGGTAAAGATGAACTGGTTTGCAAGGCAGAAATAGAGACACAGATGTAGAGAACAAATGTATGGACACCAAGGGGGGAAAGTGGCAGGGTGGTGGTGGTGGGATGAATTGCGACACTGGGATTGACATATATACACTTATATGTATAAAATAGATAACCAATAAGAGCCTGCTGTATAAAAAAATGAATAAAATAAATTCAAAAATTAAAAAATAAATAATACTTAAGAAAATAAAACAGAAAAAAAAGTTCTGTCCTTCCCATAGACGTATTTATATGAATGAATGATTTCCATGCTTATATCCATAAATACAAAAAGAGGAATAAAACTTACCTTGAACCAAAAAAGAAAAAAAAAAAACTGAACCCACTGGTCATACAGAGGAAAACCCTATCAGCGCACTTGCTCCAGTGGTAAACAATTCTTAAGTTGGTCACAGGTGGGAAATCATCTCCCATGCAGCCAGCAGCCCCCACACAAGGAGCGTCCTCATTGCAAAGCTGGGGGACCGTGAGGAGGCGTCTCTGACTAAACGTGAGCTGAGCCCCAGGCCAGCTGCTGCTGAACTTTTCCCACCGTTCCCAGGTAAAACACCTGAATGTGTGCAAAGACTAAAAACTAGAGGAAGGGGCTTGGAGTCACACCAGCGACAGCACGCAGGCCGACTTGGTGCCTGCAGGCCAGCCAGGATGGTCCTGGCCCCGGGCGCTCGTCTGGAAACTTTCCATTTCCCTGCCTGAGGTACCCCTCCTGTCCCGGCCCCCACTGCTTTTTTCCTTCCTTACCTCTGCCCGGGGAGAAATTCCAGCAGCAAGTATGGGTGACACATCCTCTTCTTTAGCAGGTGGCAGCCCGGCAACTCCTGCAGAAAGTCCAGTAGAGCCCCAGTCACAACGGGCCACTCATAGAGCCGTGGGCCCTACTGCCTCCCACCAGCCCAACCCCGAGACTGCTGACGGGGCAGAGAATATGGCGTCAGGCACAGCTGCAGAGGCTTTTGCTGCCTGGAGGGGTGTTTATATTGACCTCAACCCAGGCACACCTGGGAAGGGCTGGCCGGCCGGGTCAGGCTGCCCAGGTCAGCCAATCCTCGCCCCTCAGGGGCTCAGATTTGCAGAAAATGGGCCTTGCTGCACCGGCCAGATCCAAGGAACAGGTGTAGGGTCCCGAGAGTCAGGATAGATAAGGGGCGGCAGCCCTGGCTTGTTTTCTAATCATTTTATCTGGTCCAGGAGTGGGAGACAACTTCAAGAAGACCCTCTGCTAATGAGAGGAACCCAGGAGTCAGGGAGAGGAGGGGTGGTGGGTGGAGACAGAGGCCTGGTGCCCCGGCTGCTGTGGAAGCCCCTAGAAGACCAGGCAGAGGGAGGCCGCACAGAGTGAAGCCTAGGGTCACAGACCTGTTGGAGCTGCTGTTTATTAGTTCAAGCTCTGCTCTGAGGTGCTCTGTGTCAGCTCTGAGTGACAGGTGTGCTGGGGGTGCTCTGCAATGAGGGCTATGTGCACAGTTCCTGTGTGCCCAGCCCTGTCGGGGTACCTGTCCACGGGAGCTCCATATCCAGGGAGGGGCATGCCCACGAGAGCCCCGTGGGCTGCTGCGTACCTGCCCAGGTGAGCTCCATATCCTGGGAGGGGCCTGACCATGATGGCCCCATGGGCTGCTGGGTACCTGCCCAGGTGAGCTCCATATCCTGGGAGGGGCCTAACCACCACAGCCCCGTGGGCTGCTGGGTACCTGCCCAGGTGAGCTCCATATCCTGGGAGGGACCTGACCACAAGAGCCCCGTGAGCTGCTGGGGACCTGGTAGAGGACGCCAGGACAGTCAGTGAAGCCACAGAGGATATACATCTAGTAGTTCCTAATTCCTACACCCTGCTGGTCATTCTACCATCCACCAGGACATGGTATTCTGTATTAGACTTCAATGATGCCTTCTTCTGTATTCCATTCGTCCCAGAGTCACAAGAAATTTTGGCTGTGAGTGGCAGGACTCAACATACAACAAAAACAATACTGCTGGGCCGTCCTGCCCCAGGGGTTCAAAAATTCCCACACCATCTTTGGGGAAACGTTAGCTAAAGACCTAAAAAATCTACCTCTGGAGAAGGGAACCCTCCTTCAATATGCAGATGACATTCTGATCACCAGCCCGACTAAGGAGGCCTCTGAACTACCTAGCCAATAAAAGATAGAAGGTGTCCAAGAAAAAGGCTCAAATATCACAAACTAAGGTGACCTTCCTGGGCTTCATTCGCACAGAAGGTCGGAAAAGCCCACCCCAGGAAAGGGAAGAAGCCATTTGCAGCCTCACCCTTCCTGAAACTAGAAGACAGCTTAGGGGTTCCTGGGGAGACCGGGGTTTGCTGCATCTGGATCCTTAACTACAGTCTAATAGCTGGGCCTCTATATGAAACACTGAAAGGAAAAGATGATGATCCTTTTGAATAGAATCCAGAAGCGGCCTTTCAAGAATGGAAAGAGCAGTCAGTTCAGATCCTTGCCCTGGACCTCCCTAAGTTAGCTAAACCCTTTGACCTTTACATTCCTGGTCCAAGGCGAATCGCCCTTGGAGTATTAGTGCAAAAACTGGGACCACTTGAAATGGAACAATGCAAGAATGCCCTCCAGGCATTGGCCAGCCACCCCATCCGACCAGGATACTGGGGGTATCTAAAAACCTGGAAATCAGCAGCCCGCAAGGCCAGCTCCCTCCTAAGGGAAAAGGACGCCACTTGGTGATCCTAACCACCCACCATGCCCTGAAGTTGCAGGGATTGCTCCGTGGGCACAATGACCTCGAGTGAGGAGGCCCTCCAACACCAACCTCCAGAGAGAAAACCTGGAGCAATGGGCCCCCATGACGACTCGTTTGACCATCACTTGACCTGGAGCTTCTCTCAGAAAACAACAAGAGTGTGTCCCAAAAGAGCAGACTATTGCTTACAGGACTTACTGCACCCAGAGCGGAGCTAATAAACTTGGCAGGGGAACCGTAAATAACGCTGCCACCATAGAAAAGCCTACAGACACCGCGGTGACGGCGGCCAATGAGACCGGCTGTACTCCTGGCTACTTCAAAAGGCCGTTGACTGAGTGGCCGTCAAGGTCCTGGATCACCACCAGCCCTGGACTGTCTGGGAGTTGAGCAAGCAGGGCTCTGACACCTGGTGTTGTTTGTACGTTAATTAGGTGGCCTAACTGAAGAAAGCGCAGAGTACTGGTCAGAGCATCTAGGCTAGCAGGAACTGTCAGCCTAAGGGGGCCGAACCAATGTGGAGCAGGGTAAAACGGCCCACCCCCACCCCAGCGTCTCTGCACATCTC
Source organism: Eschrichtius robustus (assembly GCF_028021215.1). Lineage (NCBI taxonomy): Eukaryota > Metazoa > Chordata > Mammalia > Artiodactyla > Eschrichtiidae > Eschrichtius > Eschrichtius robustus. The sequence continues at coordinate 383,018 of NW_027175216.1, read as the reverse complement.
TTTCCTGGACCCTTAAAGGTCATTAGAATCTATAAAACTTCCAATGCTGGTGCTCAGGCAGACGAGCAGTGAGGGAGGAGGCCTGGGGACAATCAACCTCACCTGGAGGCTGCTTGGGAGAAGTCCTCCCCCTCGCCCCGGGTATGAGGACACCCAACTCAGCACGAAGCATTTACAGAAGAGGTGTCTGCACCCTCAGCACCCCAAGAATGAGGAATGGGACAAAAGGCAGAGGAGGGCTTTGTCACTGGCAAAGCCCATGAAAAATTCCTGGGAGATGAAAATAGAATCTGGGCAATAAAATAAAGTCTAACCATTTTTTTCCTTTGTGCTTTGTCTAATTTCACTTGCTCCTAGGTTTCCACATGCAGAGGTCCCACACCCGACACTTCAGACCCGATTTCCTAGTGCAAAATGGCTGGGCCGACACCTCAGCTCGTGGGGCCCCGTGCAGACTCTGCGACATAGAGCCTGAGCTCCAGCCAACCCGGCCCTCGAGAGCTCCGCCCCCTCCCTCCCGCTGACGCTGCCAGGATCTCTACACAGCAGCCCGGCCCACAACCCGCAGGGGAGCACACACTCTCACCTCTCCATTCTCTGATCATAATATAAAGTTTTCCTTTGCTTCTGAACCAAAGTCAGTCTCGATCTGTTGGCTCCAATGACACTAGGCAGGGAGACCCTTGTTGGGGCCCACTCTGCAGGATCAGTAACAGAATTTGAGAACATTGTAACTTCAAAGAACAGATGTGCGAGCCAAACTGTAATTAACATAGAGCAGTGTATAAGGCTCGTGTAAAATAAGATGTTTCTAACACTTCCATTTGACATTTCCATCACTTTATTATAAGCAAGTTCAGTTGAGGGGTTTGTCTTATTTGTCAGGTCAACAGTAGAGAAATGCAGTGATTTCTTTCCAAGGATGTACATCTAATAATCTTGGTTGAAGTTTCAACCTTGTTTTGACTGATTTTCCATTGAAAATGATACCTCTCTTTCAGCTCCTAGATTTCTGAGAAGTATAAAATCTTATATTTTTTATTACCAAAGGGGAAAGGTGGGAGGAGGGATAAATTAACAGTTTCAGATTAACATATACACACTGCTATGTATAAAATATATCATCAACAAGGAACTACTGTATAACACAGGGAACTATACTCAATATTTTGTAATGACCCCTAAGGGGAAATAATCTGAAATACAATAGATATCTATATCGACATCATCTATCAACTACAGATAAAATGGAAACTAAAGGAGGCCGATGGTGAGCGTTTCTGAACCTGAAGACTTCAATCATCTAAAGTTCGGACTCTGCCTACGGCCCAAGTCCCTTAATGAACACACATGTACCAGTAGCTTAAAAATTCCCCAGATTGGAGTTCGGGGAGACACTGATTTGGAAAAATCTCTGGTGTTCTCCTTACATACACAGGACCTTTCCTACAGCTAAAACATGCCTGTGACACCCAGAAGATGGAACACGGTTGGATCAGGGAGATTTTGGAAAAGGCACCAAAACTCCTAATTTCCTGGTTGTCGGGTTCACACCTCCAGCCTTTTTCCTTAAAATCTCCCCACCTGAGGATGTCAGCACCTTCAACATCCAGTTGCACAAAATTTGTAATTTTTCCAAAGGAAGAAGGGGAAGGAGGAGAAACAAGGAGAGCCAAGCCCTAGATGTTCGGACAGGCACATGTCACTCTAATTTCCAATCAGGAAGAAGAATTAAGCAAAGGCTTAGCCTGCCACCGGGAACCAGAGTAGGGCCAGAAGCAAACCAGCGGTTCTGCGGACAGCTCCCAAAAAAGCGAGTTGAAAAATGGAGCTCAGGGGCACTGCAATTCACAAACCTGCAGAGTTATAAATTATAACTATCGTCCAAAACTATATTGAGGGAAGGCAATGAACAGGATTGGAAAGCAAGGCAGAAATGCAGGAAACAGATTTCAGGAGTTAGATTCGAATAGCCCCTAAAGCACATGAAAAGCGGCCAAAAGTCGACAACGATGCACATGGCCAAAAAGAGCATATGTGTTTTTTTCTGAATAAATTCAGGAAAAAACGCATAGGCCCTTTTTGGCCAACCAAGCAAGCCGGAAATGCAATGCAGCACTACAAAGAAGTCTCACTTCCCATCGGTCAAAAGGGCCTTCCTAAAAAAGTGTAAAAAAAATACAGGAGAGGCCAGGGAGGAAAGGGAGCATTGTTACACTGATGGTCGGGATGTAAATTGCCAATGGCGACTCTGGAGAACGGTACGGTGTTTCCTAAAACATCTAAAAAACACAGCTAGAGAGAAAGGGGCACATCCATTCATGGGCGTATAAATTGGAAAAATTAAAATCAACAAGACACAGGCACCCCAAAGTTTAGGGCTGCTCTGGTTACAAGAACCTCCACTTGTGTACATCTTAAATATCCCAGGGATGAGAAAAATGGTAAAGAAGTTGTGGTACTTATGTACAATGGAATATCACTCAGCCATGAAATCAATATCATAAGGCTAGTAGCAGCATGATGAGTGGATTTAGGTACGACGATTCTAAGTGAAATAAGTCACACAGAAAAAGACACTTATCATAAGATATCACTTATAGAGGGAATGTAAAAACCGTTACCCTTAAACTGAATTACAAAACAGAACAGAGTCACCCATTTTAAAAACACACTATGGCTGCTTAACGGGAAAGGTGAGGAGGGGTGATGCATAAAACAAGGGTTTCAAATTAGCTCAGATACCGTTCCATAAACCCAATATGTAGTAGACAAGACCTACTCCTTGCTCAGTGAACTAGACTCAACACCCCCTATTCAGCGCACAAGAATATATCTGAGTAGTAAGAATCTGAAAACCTATGTATTGATCTCTCTCTGGAAGAGAGTCAAGTGAGTGTAAAGCGGCATAAACACAGCCGTGAAAAGCAGCTAAAACCCATTTTAAAAATAAATTACTTTTAAAAACCCGTAAAACAAAGACAGTGTAAGAGAGAGTAATTCTTACAAAATTCGTTCAGGAGCTGTGATGCAACCTGGATTGACCATATCTAGACCCACAGCTGGATGAGACATAAGGGTGGACACTCTTGGGGCTGAGAGGTTTGGTGAGGTTGGGTGAGCAAACGCTGACCCTTTAAAGTAATACTGCGTGGTCCCCATCCCATGGGTCCCAAATCTCCAGGTTCAAGGGCATCTTCCTACATCGAAAACATGCATGAGTAACCCAGATCATGGTACACCGTCTGATCGGGAAAGGTTTCTGAAACGCACCACATTTCTCATCTCCTTGTGCTCGGGTTCGCCATTCCAGCTTCTTAACTAGTAATCTCCCTACATGGAGAAACAGCACCTTTAAGCTCCTGTTCCATACAGGTTGCAATTTGTCCTGAGGATGAACGGGAAGAGGGGCAACCAATGAGAGACTAGATCTAGGTGTTGGGACAGGCACAGGTCACTCTATTTTCCCATCAGGAAGAAGAAATAACCACAGGCTCAGCCTGCTGCCCGGAACCAGATTAGGGCCTGAGGCAATCCCGCACTTCTGCGGCCAGCTACCAAAAAAGCGAGTTGAAAAATGGAGCTCAGGGGCACTGCAATTCACAAACCTGCAGAGTTATAAATGATAACTCTCGTCCACAAATATATTGAGGGAAAGCAACGAAGAGGATTTGAAAGCAAGGCAGTATTGCAGGAAACAGATTTCAGGAGGTAGATTCGAATCGCATTTAAAGCTCAAGAAAAGGGGCAAAACGTCGACAATGATGCACTTTGCCAAAAAGGGCGTATGCGTTTTTTCCTGAATATATTCAGGAAAAAATGCATACGCACTTTTTGGCCAACCAAGCAACCTGGAAAGGCAAATCAGCGCTACAAAGAAGTCTCGCTTCCCATCGGTCAAAAGGGCCATGCTGAAAAAAGTGTCAAAACCACAAATGCAGGACAGGCCATGGAGAAATGGGAGCCTTGCTACGCTGATGGGCGGGATGTAAATTGCCAACAGCCACTCTGGAGAAGTGTATGGTGTGTCCTGAAACATCGAGAAAACACAGCTTAGGGAGCATAGGGCACGTCCACTCATGGGCGTATAAATTGGGAAAACTAAAAATCAGCAAGACACAGGCACCCCAAAGTTTAGGGCTGCTCTGTTGACAAGAACCTCCACTTCATGACACCTTAATTATCCCAGGAAAGAGAAAAATGGATAAAGAAGTTGTGGTTCTTATGTACAATGGAATATCACTCTGCCATGAAATCAATGTCATAAGGCCAGTAGACGCAAGATGGGTGGACTTAGGTACGACGATTCTAAGGGAAATAAGTCACACAGAAAAAGACACTTATCAAAAGCTATCACTTATAGAGGGAATGTAAAAACCGCTACACTTGAATTGAATTACAAATCAGAACAGAGTCACATATTTAAAACACACTATGGCTGCTTAACGGGAAAGGTGACGTGGGGTGATGCATAAAACAAGGGTTTCAAATTCGCTCAGATACCGTTCCATACACCCAATATGTAATAGAAAAGACCTACTCCTTGCTCAGTGAACTGGACTCAACACCCCCTATTCACCGCACAAGAATATATCTGACTAGTGAGAATCTTAAAACTTATGTATTGATATCTCTCTGGAAGTGAGTCAAGTGGGTGTAAAGCCGCATAAACACAGCTGTGAAAAGCAGCTAAACCCCATTATAAAAATAAATTAGTTTTAAAAACCCATGAAACAAAGACAGTGAAAGACAGAGAAATTCTTACAAAATTCATTCAGGGGCTGTGACGCAACCTGGATTGACCATATCTAGACCCACAGCTGGATGAGACATAACGGTGGACACTCTTGGGGCTGAGAGGTTTGGTGACGTTGGGTGAGCAAACGCAGACCCTTTAAAGTAATACTGCGTGGTACCCATCCCATGGGTCCCAAATCTCCAGGTTCAAGGGCATCTTCCTACATCGAAAACATGCATGAGAAACCCAGAAGATGGTACACTGTGTGATTGGGAAAGTTTCTAAAACGCAACTCATTTCTCAACTCCGTGTGCTCGGGTTCGCCATTCCAGCTACTTTACTAGCAATCTCCCTACTTGGAGAATCAGCACCTTTAACCTCCTGTTCCATACAGGTTGCAATTTGTCCTAAGGATGAATGGGAAGAGGGGCAACCAATGAGAGACTACATCTAGGTGTTGGGACAGGCACAGGTCACTCTATTTTCCCATCAGGAAGAAGAATTAACCACAGGCTCAGCCTACCGCCCGGAACCAGAATAGGGCCTGAGGCAATCCCGTGCTTCTGCGGCCAGCTCCCAAAAAAGCCAGTTGAAAAATGGAGCACATGGGCACTGCAATTCACAAACCTGCAGAGTTATAAATGATAACTCTCGTCCACAAATATATTGAGGGAAGGCAACGAAGAGGATTTGAAAGCAAGGCAGAATTGCAGGAAACTGGTTTCAGGAGGTAGATTCGAATCGCCTTTAAAGCACATGAAAAGTGGCAAAACGTCGACAATGATGCCCTTGGCCAAAAAGGGCGTATGCGTTTTTTCCTGAATATATTCAGGAAAAAACGCATACGCCCTTTTTGGCCAACCAAGCAACCTGGAAAGGCAAATCAGCGTTACAAAGAAGTCTCGCTTCCCATCGGTCAAAAGGGCCATGCTGAAAAAACTGTCAAAACCACAAAAGCAGGACAGGCCATTGAGAAATGGAAGCCTTGCTACACTGATGGGCGGGATGTAAATTGCCAGCAACCACTCTGGAGAAGTGTACGGTGTGGCCTGAAACATCGAAAAAACACAGCTTAGGGAGCATAGGGCACTTCCACTCATGGGCGTATAAATTGGGAAAATTAAAAATCAGCAAGAGACAGGCACCCCAAAGTTTAGGGCTGCTCTGTTGACAAGAACCTCCACTTCATGACACCTTAAATATCCCAGGAAAGAGAAAAATGGATAAAGAAGTTGTGGTCCTTATGTACAATGGAATATCACTCAGCCATGAAATCAATGTCTTAAGGCTAGTAGCATCATGATGAGTGGATTTAGGTACGACGACTCTAAGTGAAATAAGTCACACAGAAAAAGACACTTATCATAAGCTATCACTTATAGAGGGAATGTAAAAACTGCTACACTTGAACTGAATTACAAAAGAGAACAGAGTCACACGTTTAGAAAACACACTATGGCTGCTTAACGGGAAAGATGAGGTTGTGTGATGCATAAAACAAGGGTTTCAAATTAGATCAGATACCGTTCCATACACCCAATATGTAATAGACAAGACCTACTCCTTGCTCAGTGAACTGGACTCAACACCCCCTATTCACCGCACAAGTATATATCTGACAAGTGAGAATCTTAAAACCTATGTATTGATATCCCCCTGGAAGTGTGTCAAGAGGGTGTAAAGCCGCATAAACACAGCCGTGAAAAGCAGCTAAACCCCATTATAAAAATAAATTACTTGTAGAAACCCGTAAAACAAAGACAGTGAAAGAGAGAGAAATTCTTACACAATTCGTTCAGGGGCTGTGATGCAACCTGGATTGAAAATATCTAGACCCACAGTTGGATGAGACCTAAGGGTGGACACTCCTGGGGCTGACAGGATTGGTGAGGTTGGGAGAGCAAACACAGACCCTTTAAGGTAATACTGCGTGGTACCCATCCCATGGGTCCCAAATCTCCAGTTTTAAGGGCATCTTCCTGCATTGAAAACATGCATGAGAAACCCAGAAGATGGTACACCATGTGATCGGGAAAGGTTTCTAAAACGCACCTCATTTCTCATCTCCTTGTGCTCGGGTTCACCATTCCAGCTACTTTACTAGCAATCTCCCTACTTGGAGAATCAACACCTTTAACCTCCTGTTCTGTACAGGTTGCAATTTGTCCTGAGGATGAAAGGGAAGAGGGGCAACCAATGAGAGACTAGATGTAGGTGTTGGAACAGGCACAGGTCACTCTATTTTCCCATCAGGAAGAAGAATTAACCACAGGCTCAGCCTGCCGCCCGGAACCAGAATAGGGCCTGAGGCAATCCCGCGCTTCTGCGGCCAGCTCCCAAAAAAGCCAGTTGAAAAATGGAGCACATGGGCACTGCAATTCACAAACCTGCAGAGTTATAAATGATAAATCTCGTCCACAAATATATTGAGGGAACGCAACGAAGAGGATTTGAAAGCAAGGCAGAGTTGCAGGAAACAGGTTTCAGGAGGTAGATTCGAATCGCCTTTAAAGCACATGAAAAGCGGCAAAACGTCGACAATGATGCCCTTGGCCAAAAAGGGCGTATGCGTTTTTTCCTGAATATATTCAGGAAAAAACGCATACGCCCTTTTTGGCCAACCAAGCAACCTGGAAAGGCAAATCAGCGCTACAAAGAAGTCTCGCTTCCCATCGGTCCAAAGGGCCATGCTGAAAAAAGTGTCAAAACCACAAATGCAGCACAGTCCATGGAGAAATAGGGGCCTTGCTACGCTGATGGGCGGGATGTAAATTGCCAACAGCCACTCTGGAGAAGTGTACGGTGTGTCCTGAAACATCGAGAAAACACAGCTTAGGGAGCATAGGGCACGTCCACTCATGGGCGTATAAATTGGGAAAACTAAAAATCAGCAAGACTCAGGCACCCCAAAGTTTAGGCCTGCTCTGTTGACAAGAACCTCCACTTCAGAAAACCTTAAATATCCCAGGAAAGAGAAAAATCGATAAAGAAGTTGTGGTCCTTATGTACAATGGAATATCACTCAGCCATGAAATCAATGTCATAAGGCTAGTAGCAGCATGATGAGTGGATTTAGGTACGACGACTCTAAGTGAAATAAGTCACACAGAAAAAGACACTTATCAAAAGCTATCACTTATAAAGGGAATGTAAAAACCGCTACACTTGAATTGAATTACAAATCAGAACAGAGTCACACATTTAGAAAACACACTATGGCTGCTTAACGGGAAAGGTGATGTGCGGTGATGCATAAAACAAGGGTTTCAAATTATCTCAGATACCGTTCCATACACCCAATAAGTAATAGAAAAGACCTACTCCTTGCTCAGTGAACTGGACTCAACACCCCCTATTCACCGCAGAAGAATATATCTGACTAGTGAGAATCTTAAAACCTATGTATTGATATCTCTCTGGAAGTGAGTCAAGTGGGTGTAAAGCCGCATAAACACAGCCATGAAAAGCACCTAAACCCCATTATAAAAATAAATTACTTTTAAAAACCCGTAAAACAAAGACAGTGAAAGAGAGAGAAATTCTTACAAAATTCCTTCAGGGGCTGTGACGCAACCTGGGTTGAACATATCTAGACCCACAGTTGGATGAGACCTAAGGGTGGACACTCTTGGGGCTGAGAGGTTTGGTGACGTTGGGTGAGCAAACGTAGACCCCTTAAAGTAATACTGTGTGGTACCCATCCCATGGGTCCTAAATCTCCAGGTTCAAGGGCATCTTCCTACATCGAAAACACGCATGGGAAACCTAGATGATGGTACACCGTCTGATCGGGAAAGGTTTCTGAAACGCACCTCATTTCTCATCTCCTTGTGCTCGGGTTCGCCATTCCAGCTACTTTACTAGCAATCTCCCTACTTGGAGAATCAGCACCTTTAACCTCCTGTTCCATACAGGTTGCAATTTGTCCTAAGGATGAATGGGAAGAGGGGCAACCAATGAGAGACTACATCTAGGTGTTGGGACAGGCACAGGTCACTCTATTTTCCCATCAGGAAGAAGAATTAACCACAGGCTCAGCCTACCGCCCGGAACCAGAATAGGGCCTGAGGCAATCCCGTGCTTCTGCGGCCAGCTCCCAAAAAAGCCAGTTGAAAAATGGAGCACATGGGCACTGCAATTCACAAACCTGCAGAGTTATAAATGATAACTCTCGTCCACAAATATATTGAGGGAAGGCCACGAAGAGGATTTGAAAGCAAGGCAGAATTGCAGGAAACTGGTTTCAGGAGGTAGATTCGAATCGCCTTTAAAGCACATGAAAAGTGGCAAAACGTCGACAATGATGCCCTTGGCCAAAAAGGGCGTATGCGTTTTTTCCTGAATATATTCAGGAAAAAACGCATACGCCCTTTTTGGCCCACCAAGCAACCTGGAAAGGCAAATCAGCGCTACAAAGAAGTCTCGCTTCCCATCGGTCAAAAGGGCCATGCTGAAAAAACTGTCAAAACCACAAAAGCAGGACAGGCCATTGAGAAATGGAAGCCTTGCTACACTGATGGGCGGGATGTAAATTGCCAGCAACCACTCTGGAGAAGTGTACGGTGTGGCCTGAAACATCGAAAAAACACAGCTTAGGGAGCATAGGGCACTTCCACTCATGGGCGTATAAATTGGGAAAATTAAAAATCAGCAAGAGACAGGCACCCCAAAGTTTAGGGCTGCTGTGTTGACAAGAACCTCCACTTCATGACACCTTAAATATCCCAGGAAAGAGAAAAATGGATAAAGAATTTGTGGTCCTTATGTACAATGGAATATCACTCAGCCATGAATTCAATGTCTTAAGGCTAGTAGCATCATGATGAGTGGATTTAGGTACGACGACTCTAAGTGAAATAAGTCACACAGAAAAAGACACTTATCATAAGCTATCACTTATAGAGGGAATGTAAAAACTGCTACACTTGAACTGAATTACAAAAGAGAACAGAGTCACACGTTTAGAAAACACACTATGGCTGCTTAACGGGAAAGATGAGGTGGTGTGATGCATAAAACAAGGGTTTCAAATTAGATCAGATACCGTTCCATACACCCAATATGTAATAGACAAGACCTACTCCTTGCTCAGTGAACTGGACTCAACACCCCCTATTCACCGCACAAGTATATATCTGACAAGTGAGAATCTTAAAACCTATGTATTGATATCCCCCTGGAAGTGTGTCAAGAGGGTGTAAAGCCGCATAAACACAGCCGTGAAAAGCAGCTAAACCCCATTATAAAAATAAATTACTTGTAGAAACCCGTAAAACAAAGACAGTGAAAGAGAGAGAAATTCTTACACAATTCGTTCAGGGGCTGTGATGCAACCTGGATTGAAAATATCTAGACCCACAGTTGGATGAGACCTAAGGGTGGACACTCTTGGGGCTGACAGGTTTGGTGAGGTTGGGAGAGCAAACACAGACCCTTTAAGGTAATACTGCGTGGTACCCATCCCATGGGTCACAAATCTCCAGTTTTAAGGGCATCTTCCTGCATTGAAAACATGCATGAGAAACCCAGAAATGGTACACCATGTGATCGGGAAAGGTTTCTAAAACGCACCTCATTTCTCATCTCCTTGTGCTCGGGTTCACCATTCCAGCTACTTTACTAGCAATCTCCCTACTTGGAGTATCAACACCTTTAACCTCCTGTTCTGTACAGGTTGCAATTTGTCCTGAGGATGAACGGGAAGAGGGGCAACCAATGAGAGACTAGATGTAGGTGTTGGAACAGGCACAGGTCACTCTATTTTCCCATCAGGAAGAAGAATTAAGCACAGGCTCAGCCTGCCGCCGGGAACCAGATTAGTGCCTGAGGCAATCCCGCGCTTCTGCGGCCAGCTCCGAAAAAAGCCAGTTGAAAAATGGAGCACATGGGCACTGCAATTCACAAACCTGCAGAGTTATAAATGATAACTCTCGTCCACAAATATATTGAGGGAAGGCAACGAAGAGGATTTGAAAGCAAGGCAGAGTTGCAGGAAACAGGTTTCAGGAGGTAGATTCGAATCGCCTTTAAAGCACATGAAAAGCGGCAAAACGTCGACAATGATGCCCTTGGCCAAAAAGGGCGTATGCGTTTTTTCCTGAATATATTCAGGAAAAAACGCATACGCCCTTTTTGGCCAACCAAGCAACCTGGAAAGGCAAATCAGCGCTACAAAGAAGTCTCGCTTCCCATCGGTCAAAAGGGCCATGCTGAAAAAAGTGTCAAAACCACAAATGCAGGACAGGCCATGGAGAAATAGGAGCCTTGCTACGCTGATGGGCGGGATGTAAATTGCCAACAGCCACTCTGGAGAAGTGTACGGTGTGTCCTGAAACATCGAAAAAACACAGCTTAGGGAGCATAGGGCACTTCCACTCATGGGCGTATAAATTGGGAAAATTAAAAATCAGCAAGACACAGGCACCCCAAAGTTTACGGCTGCTCTGTTGACAAGAACCTCCACTTCATGACACCTTAAATATCCCAGGAAAGAGAAAAATGGATAAAGAAGTTGTGGTCCTTATGTACAATGGAATATCACTCAGCCATGAAATCAATGTCATAAGGCTAGTAGCAGCATGATGAGTGGATTTAGGTACGACGACTCTAAGTGAAATAAGTCACACAGAAAAAGACACATATCAAAAGATATCACTTATAGAGGGATGTAAAAACCGCTACACTTGAACTGAATTACAAATCAGAACAGAGTCACCCATTTTGAAAACACACTATGGCTGCTTAACGGGAAAGGTGAGGTGGGGTGATGCATAAAACAAGGGTTTCAAATTAGCTCTGATACCGTTCCATACACCCAATATGTAATAGAGAAGACCTACTCCTTGCTCAGTGAACTGGACTCAACACCCCGTATTCACCGCACAAGAATATATCTTACTAGTGAGAATCTTAAAACCTATGTATTGATATCTCTCTGGAAGTGAGTCAAGAGGGTGTAAAGCCGCATAAACACAGCCGTGAAAAGCAGCTAAACCCCATTATAAAAATAAATTATTTTTAAAAACGCATGAAACAAAGACAGTAAAAGAGAGAGAAATTCTTACAAAATTCATTCAGGGGCTGTGACGCAACCTGGGTTGGACATATCTAGACCCACAGTTGGATGAGACCTAAGGGTGGACACTCTTGGGGCTGAGAGGTTTGGTGAGGTTGGGTGAGCCATCGCAGACCCTTTAAAGTAATACTGCGTGGTACCCATCCCATGGGTCCCAAATCTCTAGGTTCAAGGGCATCTTCCTACATCGAAAACTTGCATGAGGAACCCAGAAGATGGTACAGCGTGTGAATTTGAAAGGTTTCTAAAACGCACCTCATTTCTCATCTCCTTGTGCTCGGGTTCGCCATTCCAGCTACTTTACTAGCAATCTCCCTACTTGGAGAATCAGCACCTTTAACCTCCTGTTCCCTACAGGTTGCAATTTGTCCTGAGGATGAACGGGAAGAGGGGCAACCAATGAGAGACTAGATCTAGGTGTTGGGACAGGCACAGGTCACTCTATTTTCCCATCAGGAAGAAGAATTAACCACAGGCTCAGCCTGCCGCCCGGAACCAGAATAGGGCCTGAGGCAATCCCGCGCTTCTGCGGCCAGCTCCCAAAAAAGCCAGTTGAAAAATGGAGCACATGGGCACTGCAATTCACAAACCTGCAGAGTTATAAATGATAAATCTCGTCCACAAATATATTGAGGGAACGCAACGAAGAGGATTTGAAAGCAAGGCAGAGTTGCAGGAAACAGGTTTCAGGAGGTAGATTCGAATCGCCTTTAAAGCAAATGAAAAGCGGCAAAACGTCGACAATGATGCCCTTGGCCAAAAAGGGCGTATGCGTTTTTTCCTGAATATATTCAGGAAAAAACGCATACGCCCTTTTTGGCCCACCAAGCAACCTGGAAAGGCAAATCAGCGCTACAAAGAAGTCTCGCTTCCCATCGGTCAAAAGGGCCATGCTGAAAAAACTGTCAAAACCACAAAAGCAGGACAGGCCATTGAGAAATGGAAGCCTTGCTACACTGATGGGCGGGATGTAAATTGCCAGCAACCACTCTGGAGAAGTGTACGGTGTGGCCTGAAACATCGAAAAAACACAGCTTAGGGAGCATAGGGCACTTCCACTCATGGGCGTATAAATTGGGAAAATTAAAAATCAGCAAGAGACAGGCACCCCAAAGTTTAGGGCTGCTGTGTTGACAAGAACCTCCACTTCATGACACCTTAAATATCCCAGGAAAGAGAAAAATGGATAAAGAAGTTGTGGTCCTTATGTACAATGGAATATCACTCAGCCATGAATTCAATGTCTTAAGGCTAGTAGCATCATGATGAGTGGATTTAGGTACGACGACTCTAAGTGAAATAAGTCACACAGAAAAAGACACTTATCATAAGCTATCACTTATAGAGGGAATGTAAAAACTGCTACACTTGAACTGAATTACAAAAGAGAACAGAGTCACACGTTTAGAAAACACACTATGGCTGCTTAACGGGAAAGATGAGGTGGTGTGATGCATAAAACAAGGGTTTCAAATTAGATCAGATACCGTTCCATACACCCAATATGTAATAGACAAGACCTACTCCTTGCTCAGTGAACTGGACTCAACACCCCCTATTCACCGCACAAGTATATATCTGACAAGTGAGAATCTTAAAACCTATGTATTGATATCCCCCTGGAAGTGTGTCAAGAGGGTGTAAAGCCGCATAAACACAGCCGTGAAAAGCAGCTAAACCCCATTATAAAAATAAATTACTTGTAGAAACCCGTAAAACAAAGACAGTGAAAGAGAGAGAAATTCTTACAAAATTCATTCAGGGGCTGTGACGCAACCTGGGTTGGACATATCTAGACCCACAGTTGGATGAGACCTAAGGGTGGACACTCTTGGGGCTGAGAGGTTTGGTGAGGTTGGGTGAGCCATCGCAGACCCTTTAAAGTAATACTGCGTGGTACCCATCCCATGGGTCCCAAATCTCTAGGTTCAAGGGCATCTTCCTACATCGAAAACTTGCATGAGGAACCCAGAAGATGGTACAGCGTGTGAATTTGAAAGGTTTCTAAAACGCACCTCATTTCTCATCTCCTTGTGCTCGGGTTCGCCATTCCAGCTACTTTACTAGCAATCTCCCTACTTGGAGAATCAGCACCTTTAACCTCCTGTTCCCTACAGGTTGCAATTTGTCCTGAGGATGAACGGGAAGAGGGGCAACCAATGAGAGACTAGATCTAGGTGTTGGGACAGGCACAGGTCACTCTATTTTCCCATCAGGAAGAAGAATTAACCACAGGCTCAGCCTGCCGCCCGGAACCAGAATAGGGCCTGAGGCAATCCCGCGCTTCTGCGGCCAGCTCCCAAAAAAGCCAGTTGAAAAATGGAGCACATGGGCACTGCAATTCACAAACCTGCAGAGTTATAAATGATAAATCTCGTCCACAAATATATTGAGGGAACGCAACGAAGAGGATTTGAAAGCAAGGCAGAGTTGCAGGAAACAGGTTTCAGGAGGTAGATTCGAATCGCCTTTAAAGCAAATGAAAAGCGGCAAAACGTCGACAATGATGCCCTTGGCCAAAAAGGGCGTATGCGTTTTTTCCTGAATATATTCAGGAAAAAACGCATACGCCCTTTTTGGCCCACCAAGCAACCTGGAAAGGCAAATCAGCGCTACAAAGAAGTCTCGCTTCCCATCGGTCAAAAGGGCCATGCTGAAAAAACTGTCAAAACCACAAAAGCAGGACAGGCCATTGAGAAATGGAAGCCTTGCTACACTGATGGGCGGGATGTAAATTGCCAGCAACCACTCTGGAGAAGTGTACGGTGTGGCCTGAAACATCGAAAAAACACAGCTTAGGGAGCATAGGGCACTTCCACTCATGGGCGTATAAATTGGGAAAATTAAAAATCAGCAAGAGACAGGCACCCCAAAGTTTAGGGCTGCTGTGTTGACAAGAACCTCCACTTCATGACACCTTAAATATCCCAGGAAAGAGAAAAATGGATAAAGAAGTTGTGGTCCTTATGTACAATGGAATATCACTCAGCCATGAATTCAATGTCTTAAGGCTAGTAGCATCATGATGAGTGGATTTAGGTACGACGACTCTAAGTGAAATAAGTCACACAGAAAAAGACACTTATCATAAGCTATCACTTATAGAGGGAATGTAAAAACTGCTACACTTGAACTGAATTACAAAAGAGAACAGAGTCACACGTTTAGAAAACACACTATGGCTGCTTAACGGGAAAGATGAGGTGGTGTGATGCATAAAACAAGGGTTTCAAATTAGATCAGATACCGTTCCATACACCCAATATGTAATAGACAAGACCTACTCCTTGCTCAGTGAACTGGACTCAACACCCCCTATTCACCGCACAAGTATATATCTGACAAGTGAGAATCTTAAAACCTATGTATTGATATCTCTCTGGAAGTGTGTCAAGAGGGTGTAAAGCCGCATAAACACAGCCGTGAAAAGCAGCTAAACCCCATTATAAAAATAAATTACTTGTAGAAACCCGTAAAACAAAGACAGTGAAAGAGAGAGAAATTCTTACACAATTCGTTCAGGGGCTGTGATGCAACCTGGGTTGGACATATCTAGACCCACAGTTGGATGAGACCTAAGGGTGGACACTCTTGGGGCTGACAGGTTTGGTGAGGTTGGGAGAGCAAACACAGACCCTTTAAGGTAATACTGCGTGGTACCCATCCCATGGGTCACAAATCTCCAGTTTTAAGGGCATCTTCCTGCATTGAAAACATGCATGAGAAACCCAGAAATGGTACAGCGTGTGAATTTGAAAGGTTTCTAAAACGCACCTCATTTCTCATCTCCTTGTGCTCGGGTTCGCCATTCCAGCTACTTTACTAGCAATCTCCCTACTTGGAGAATCAGCACCTTTAACCTCCTGTTCCCTACAGGTTGCAATTTGTCCTGAGGATGAACGGGAAGAGGGGCAACCAATGAGAGACTAGATCTAGGTGTTGGGACAGGCACAGGTCACTCTATTTTCCCATCAGGAAGAAGAATTAACCACAGGCTCAGCCTGCCGCCCGGAACCAGAATAGGGCCTGAGGCAATCCCGCGCTTCTGCGGCCAGCTCCGAAAAAAGCCAGTTGAAAAATGGAGCACATGGGCACTGCAATTCACAAACCTGCAGAGTTATAAATGATAAATCTCGTCCACAAATATATTGAGGGAACGCAACGAAGAGGATTTGAAAGCAAGGCAGAGTTGCAGGAAACAGGTTTCAGGAGGTAGATTCGAATCGCCTTTAAAGCAAATGAAAAGCGGCAAAACGTCGACAATGATGCCCTTGGCCAAAAAGGGCGTATGCGTTTTTTCCTGAATATATTCAGGAAAAAACGCATACGCCCTTTTTGGCCCACCAAGCAACCTGGAAAGGCAAATCAGCGCTACAAAGAAGTCTCGCTTCCCATCGGTCAAAAGGGCCATGCTGAAAAAACTGTCAAAACCACAAAAGCAGGACAGGCCATTGAGAAATGGAAGCCTTGCTACACTGATGGGCGGGATGTAAATTGCCAGCAACCACTCTGGAGAAGTGTACGGTGTGGCCTGAAACATCGAAAAAACACAGCTTAGGGAGCATAGGGCACTTCCACTCATGGGCGTATAAATTGGGAAAATTAAAAATCAGCAAGAGACAGGCACCCCAAAGTTTAGGGCTGCTGTGTTGACAAGAACCTCCACTTCATGACACCTTAAATATCCCAGGAAAGAGAAAAATGGATAAAGAAGTTGTGGTCCTTATGTACAATGGAATATCACTCAGCCATGAATTCAATGTCTTAAGGCTAGTAGCATCATGATGAGTGGATTTAGGTACGACGACTCTAAGTGAAATAAGTCACACAGAAAAAGACACTTATCATAAGCTATCACTTATAGAGGGAATGTAAAAACCGCTACACTTGAACTGAATTACAAAAGAGAACAGAGTCACACGTTTAGAAAACACACTATGGCTGCTTAACGGGAAAGATGAGGTGGTGTGATGCATAAAACAAGGGTTTCAAATTAGATCAGATACCGTTCCATACACCCAATATGTAATAGACAAGACCTACTCCTTGCTCAGTGAACTGGACTCAACACCCCCTATTCACCGCACAAGTATATATCTGACAAGTGAGAATCTTAAAACCTATGTATTGATATCCCCCTGGAAGTGTGTCAAGAGGGTGTAAAGCCGCATAAACACAGCCGTGAAAAGCAGCTAAACCCCATTATAAAAATAAATTATTTTTAAAAACGCATGAAACAAAGACAGTAAAAGAGAGAGAAATTCTTACAAAATTCATTCAGGGGCTGTGACGCAACCTGGGTTGGACATATCTAGACCCACAGTTGGATGAGACCTAAGGGTGGACACTCTTGGGGCTGAGAGGTTTGGTGAGGTTGGGTGAGCCATCGCAGACCCTTTAAAGTAATACTGCGTGGTACCCATCCCATGGGTCCCAAATCTCTAGGTTCAAGGGCATCTTCCTACATCGAAAACTTGCATGAGGAACCCAGAAGATGGTACAGCGTGTGAATTTGAAAGGTTTCTAAAACGCACCTCATTTCTCATCTCCTTGTGCTCGGGTTCGCCATTCCAGCTACTTTACTAGCAATCTCCCTACTTGGAGAATCAGCACCTTTAACCTCCTGTTCCCTACAGGTTGCAATTTGTCCTGAGGATGAACGGGAAGAGGGGCAACCAATGAGAGACTAGATCTAGGTGTTGGGACAGGCACAGGTCACTCTATTTTCCCATCAGGAAGAAGAATTAACCACAGGCTCAGCCTGCCGCCCGGAACCAGAATAGGGCCTGAGGCAATCCCGCGCTTCTGCGGCCAGCTCCCAAAAAAGCCAGTTGAAAAATGGAGCACATGGGCACTGCAATTCACAAACCTGCAGAGTTATAAATGATAAATCTCGTCCACAAATATATTGAGGGAACGCAACGAAGAGGATTTGAAAGCAAGGCAGAGTTGCAGGAAACAGGTTTCAGGAGGTAGATTCGAATCGCCTTTAAAGCAAATGAAAAGCGGCAAAACGTCGACAATGATGCCCTTGGCCAAAAAGGGCGTATGCGTTTTTTCCTGAATATATTCAGGAAAAAACGCATACGCCCTTTTTGGCCAACCAAGCAACCTGGAAAGGCAAATCAGCGATACAAAGAAGTCTCGCTTCCCATCGGTCCAAAGGGCCATGCTGAAAAAAGTGTCAAAACCACAAATGCAGGACAGTCCATGGAGAAATAGGGGCCTTGCTACGCTGATGGGCGGGATGTAAATTGCCAACAGCCACTCTGGAGAAGTGTACGGTGTGTCCTGAAACATCGAGAAAACACAGCTTAGGGAGCATAGGGCACGTCCACTCATGGGCGTATAAATTGGGAAAACTAAAAATCAGCAAGACTCAGGCACCCCAAAGTTTAGGCCTGCTCTGTTGACAAGAACCTCCACTTCAGAAAACCTTAAATATCCCAGGAAAGAGAAAAATGGATAAAGAAGTTGTGGTCCTTATGTACAATGGAATATCACTCAGCCATGAAATCAATGTCATAAGGCTAGTAGCAGCATGATGAGTGGATTTAGGTACGACGACTCTAAGTGAAATAAGTCACACAGAAAAAGACACTTATCAAAAGCTATCACTTATAAAGGGAATGTAAAAACCGCTACACTTGAATTGAATTACAAATCAGAACAGAGTCACACATTTAGAAAACACACTATGGCTGCTTAACGGGAAAGGTGATGTGCGGTGATGCATAAAACAAGGGTTTCAAATTATCTCAGATACCGTTCCATACACCCAATAAGTAATAGAATAGACCTACTCCTTGCTCAGTGAACTGGACTCAACACCCCCTATTCACCGCACAAGAATATATCTGACTAGTGAGAATCTTAAAACCTATGTATTGATATCTCTCTGGAAGTGAGTCAAGTGGGTGTAAAGCCGCATAAACACAGCCATGAAAAGCACCTAAACCCCATTATAAAAATAAATTACTTTTAAAAACCCGTAAAACAAAGACAGTGAAAGAGAGAGAAATTCTTACAAAATTCCTTCAGGGGCTGTGACGCAACCTGGGTTGAACATATCTAGACCCACAGTTGGATGAGACCTAAGGGTGGACACTCTTGGGGCTGAGAGGTTTGGTGACGTTGGGTGAGCAAACGTAGACCCCTTAAAGTAATACTGTGTGGTACCCATCCCATGGGTCCTAAATCTCCAGGTTCAAGGGCATCTTCCTACATCGAAAACACGCATGGGAAACCTAGATGATGGTACACCGTCTGATCGGGAAAGGTTTCTGAAACGCACCTCATTTCTCATCTCCTTGTGCTCGGGTTCGCCATTCCAGCTACTTTACTAGCAATCTCCCTACTTGGAGAATCAGCACCTTTAACCTCCTGTTCCATACAGGTTGCAATTTGTCCTAAGGATGAATGGGAAGAGGGGCAACCAATGAGAGACTACATCTAGGTGTTGGGACAGGCACAGGTCACACTATTTTCCCATCAGGAAGAAGAATTAACCACAGGCTCAGCCTACCGCCCGGAACCAGAATAGGGCCTGAGGCAATCCCGTGCTTCTGCGGCCAGCTCCCAAAAAAGCCAGTTGAAAAATGGAGCACATGGGCACTGCAATTCACAAACCTGCAGAGTTATAAATGATAACTCTCGTCCACAAATATATTGAGGGAAGGCAACGAAGAGGATTTGAAAGCAAGGCAGAATTGCAGGAAACTGGTTTCAGGAGGTAGATTCGAATCGCCTTTAAAGCACATGAAAAGTGGCAAAACGTCGACAATGATGCCCTTGGCCAAAAAGGGCGTATGCGTTTTTTCCTGAATATATTCAGGAAAAAACGCATACGCCCTTTTTGGCCCACCAAGCAACCTGGAAAGGTAAATCAGCGCTACAAAGAAGTCTCGCTTCCCATCGGTCAAAAGGGCCATGCTGAAAAAACTGTCAAAACCACAAAAGCAGGACAGGCCATTGAGAAATGGAAGCCTTGCTACACTGATGGGCGGGATGTAAATTGCCAGCAACCACTCTGGAGAAGTGTACGGTGTGTCCTGAAACATCGAAAAAACACAGCTTAGGGAGCATAGGGCACTTCCACTCATGGGCGTATAAATTGGGAAAATTAAAAATCAGCAAGAGACAGGCACCCCAAAGTTTAGGGCTGCTCTGTTGACAAGAACCTCCACTTCATGACACCTTAAATATCCCAGGAAAGAGAAAAATGGATAAAGAAGTTGTGGTCCTTATGTACAATGGAATATCACTCAGCCATGAAATCAATGTCTTAAGGCTAGTAGCATCATGATGAGTGGATTTAGGTACGACGACTCTAAGTGAAATAAGTGACACAGAAAAAGACACTTATCATAAGCTATCACTTATAGAGGGAATGTAAAAACTGCTACACTTGAACTGAATTACAAAAGAGAACAGAGTCACACGTTTAGAAAACACACTATGGCTGCTTAACGGGAAAGATGAGGTGGTGTGATGCATAAAACAAGGGTTTCAAATTAGATCAGATACCGTTCCATACACCCAATATGTAATAGACAAGAACTACTCCTTGCTCAGTGAACTGGACTCAACACCCCCTATTCACCGCACAAGAATATATCTGATTAGTGAGAATCTTAAAACCTATGTATTGATATCTCTCTGGAAGTGAGTCAAGAGGGTGTAAAGCCGCATAAACACAGCCGTGAAAAGCAGCTAAACCCCATTATAAAAATAAATTATTTTTAAAAACGCATGAAACAAAGACAGTAAAAGAGAGAGAAATTCTTACAAAATTCATTCAGGGGCTGTGACGCAACCTGGGTTGACCATATCTAGACCCACAGCTGGATGAGACATAAAGGTGGACACTCTTGGGGCTGAGAGGTTTGGTGAGGTTGGGTGAGCCATCGCAGACCCTTTAAAGTAATACTGCGTGGTACCCATCCCATGGGTCCCAAATCTCTAGGTTCAAGGGCATCTTCCTACATCGAAAACTTGCATGAGGAACCCAGAAGATGGTACAGCGTGTGAATTTGAAAGGTTTCTAAAACGCACCTCATTTCTCATCTCCTTGTGCTCGGGTGCGCCATTCCAGCTACTTTACTAGCAATCTCCCTACTTGGAGAATCAGCACCTTTAACCTCCTGTTCCCTACAGGTTGCAATTTGTCCTGAGGATGAAAGGGAAGAGGGGCAACCAATGAGAGACTAGATCTAGGTGTTGGGACAGGCACAGGTCACTCTATTTTCCCATCAGGAAGAAGAATTAAGCACAGGCTCAGCCTGTCCCCCAGAAGCAGAATAGGGCCTGAGGCAATACCGTTCTTTTGCGGCCAGCTCCCAAAAAAGCGAGTTGAAAAATGGAGCTCAGGCACACTGCAATTCACAAACCCGCAGAGTTATAAATGATAACTCTCATCCACAAATATATTGAGGGAAGGCAACGAAGAGGATTTGAAAGCAAGGCAGAATTGCAGGAAACAGGTTTCAGGAGGTAGATTCGAATCGCCTTTAAAGCACATGAAAAGTGGCAAAACGTCGACAATGATGCCCTTGGCCAAAAAGGGCGTATGCGTTTTTTCCTGAATATATTCAGGAAAAAACGCATACGCCCTTTTTTGCCAACCAAGCAACCTGGAAATTCAAATCAGCGCTACAAAGAAGTCTCGCTTCCCATCGGTCAAAAGGGCCATGCTGCAAAAAGTGTCAAAAGCAGAAATGCAGGACAGGCCATGGAGAAATGGCAGCCTTGCTACGCTGATGGGCGGGATGTAAATTGCCAACAGACACTCTGGAGAAGTGTACGGTGTGTCCTGAAACATCGAAAAAACACAGCTTAGGGAGCATAGGGCACGTCCACTCATGGGCGTATAAATTGGGAAAACTAAAAATCAGCAAGACACAGGCACCCCAAAGTTTAGGACTGCTCTGTTGACAAGAACCTCCACTTCATGACACCTTAAATATCCCAGGAAAGAGAAAAATGGATAAAGAAGTTGTGGTCCTTATGTACAATGCAATATCACTCAGACATGAAATCAATGCCATAAGGCTAGTAGAAGCAAGATGAGTGGAGTTAGGTACAACGATTCTAAGTGAAATAAGTCACACAGAAAAAGACACTTATCATAAACTATCACTTATAGAGGGAATGTAAAAACCGCTACAGTTGAACTGAATTACAAAACAGAACAGAGTCACACGTTTAGAAAACACACTATGGCTGCTTAACGGGAAAGGTGAGGTGTGGTGATGCATAAAACAAGGGTTTCAAATTCGCTCAGATACCGATCCATACACCCAATATGTAATAGACAAGACCTACTCCTTGCTCAGTGAACTGGACTCAACACCCCCTATTCACCGCACAAGAATATATGTGACTAGTAAGAATCTTAAAACCTATGTATTGATATCTGTCTGGAAGTGAGTCAAGTGGGTGTAAAGCGACATAAACACAGCAGTGAAAAGTAGCGAATCCCCATTTTAAATTAAATAACTTTAAAAAACCCAAAAAAATAAGACAGTGATAGAGAGAGGAAATTTTACATAATTCGTTCCTGGGCTGTGATGCAACCTTGTTTGATCATATCTAGACCCACAGCTGGATGAGAAATAAAGCTGGACGCTCTTGCAGCTGAAGGACTCTTTCCCTAGTTACCAGATTGGGGAACGTAAATAGGCTGCCGCCCTCTGGCCGTTACCTGCAAAAGCAGCTTTAAAATCTGTGTTAATGGTCACTTCATATGAACAAGTACTTTAGGGCTGTAAATGAAACCTGCCCTCAAAATGTCTTGAGGGAGGTAGTGGCCAAAACTTTTCAAAATGTGACACTTACTTTAAGAAAACAATTTGAAGAACTAAGCTGTAATCACAGTTTGATAAATAAAAAGAGCATGCTTTAAAGATCAATTTCAACAGATTATGGGACACATGCAAATTCAGCCACACAGAGGTATCAGCTCGCACCTGTTAGAATAACCAGCAGCAAGCAAACTACAAACAATAAATATTGAAGGTGTTTTGGAGAAATGCATACCCTCAATTTTAAGTGGGACATAACCTGGAAAGAGCCACTAATGAGAACTGAATGGTGGTGCCTTTAAAACGTACACACTGAGCTACCATATGATACAGCAAGCCCACTCCTTGGCCTATAACATAAGGAGATAGAACTGGAAAGACACAGGCAAGCAAATGTGCATTGCAGCAGTATTACAATAACCAAGACATGGAGGCAACCAAATAGTCCATCAAGAGGTGCGTGGCCAAAGAATAACTGGTACACGTACAGATGGAATATTAGCCAGGGAAAAAAACAAAACAATGCCATTTGCAGCACTGTGTATGATTCTTGAGTTAATCAGGCAAATTGTACTAAGTCAGAAAGCAAAAGACACATATCCTATAATATCACTTATAGGTCTTAGCTAAAAATTGATACCAATGAAGATATTTCCACAGAGAAATGCAATCACAGATTCATTAAACAAACTTAGGGTTCACCAAATGGAAAGGTGTGAGGATTGGATACATTAGGATATTGGGGTTAAGATAGATATAGAAACACATGTGAAATATATAATCACCAAAGACCTACGTAATACCAAGACAAGACTACTCAACATGGTGTCATAACCTACATGGGAAAATGATCCAAAGAAGAATAGATATATGTATATGTTTAAAAGAACCACATCTTGCACACCTAGAAGAAACAAAACATTTTAATCAAATTTGCTCTGACAAAAAATAAAAATTAAATTAAAAAAAGAACAAGAAGTAATGAGACATAAACTTAAGGGGTTTTGTGCTGGCACATTGCATTCTAATTTACAACCAGAACATGACTTCCATTAAGGCTCTGTCATCACTAATAAAGCAGCTTTATAAGCAATGTTGAAGGTAGCTTAAAAGAAGTCTCACTAATTATTGATAGTAACAAGGAAACAAAGAAAAGTAAAAATCTCACTGCAAAAAGTATACATAGGGTAAGGATAGTAGATCAAACACTGATTAAACTTCTGTAAAGAATAAAAGACAACAGTAGTATGTTTTGTTAAAAAAGAGAGGGCCCAAATAAATCTGAAATGAAAGAGATGATGTTACAACAGACACCACAGAAATACAAAGTATCCTAAGATACACACAGGGTAACTCAGGGCTCAGACTGGACAGAGCCCACTCTCCAGTCCCCTGTACATGACTTAAAGGAGCCTCAGGAACTGAGGAGGAGGTCCCTGAGGAGAGGCTCAAGATAGAATATGGTAGGCATTAACATGACTGCATTCATCTTAAACATGCCTGAACTACATTCACACGAGATGATTTTGTCCTGTATGTACATCGGCACCTCTAGCCGGAACTGCAGATCTTTGGCTTCAACACCTCTACTGACAACATTAGCTTCACCTGCTGTGGACCGTCTCCTATAGGATTTCTAGAATCACAAAACATCGAAGCTTCACAGGACCCAGAGTCTGTGCGACTCCACACAGAGTCTCAGAGTCTCAACTCCACTCAGATACTCCACTCTTGGAGGGCACACACAAAGTAGTGTGCACATCAGGACCCAGGGGAAGGAGCAGTGACCCCGTAGGAGAATGACCAGAACTACCTGCTACTTTTAGAGGGTCTCCTGCAGAGGCAGCTTGTGGCTGTGGCTGTGGCTCACCGTGAGGACAACAACACTGGCAGCAGAAGTTCTGGGAAATACTCCTTGGTGTGAGCCCTCCCAGAGTCCGCCATTAGCCCCACCAAGAGCAAGGTAGGCTACAGTGCTGGGTCGCCTCAGGCCAAACAACCAACAGGGAGGGAACCCAGCCCCATGCATCAGCAGACAAGCAGATTCAACTTTTTATTAAAGTTTTATTTAATCCGTAGACAAGCGGATTAAAGCTCTGCCCACCAAAGCAACACCCAGCTCTACCCACCACCAGTCCCTCCCATCAGGAAGCTTGCACAAGCCTCTAAGATAGACTCATCCACCAGAGAGCAGACAGCAGAAGCAAGAAGAACTACAATTCTGCAGCCTGTGGAAGGAAAACCACATTCACAGAAAGATAGACAAAATGAAAAGGCAGAGGACTTTATACCAGATCAAGGAACAAGATAAAACCCCAGAAAAAAAACGGAATGAGGTGGAGATAGGGAACCTTCCAGAAAAAGAATTCAGAATAATGATAGTGAAGTTGAGCCAAGACCTTAGAAAAAGAAAGGAGGCAAAGATCGAGAAGACACAAGAAATGCTTAACAAAGACCTAGAAGAATTAAGGAACAAACACCTAGAAGAATTAAAGAACAAACAAACAGAGGTGAACAATGTAATAACTGAAATGAAAAATACACTAGAAGGAATCAGTAGCAGAATAACTGTGGCAGAAGAACGGATAAGTGGCCTGGAAGACAGAAAGGTGGAAATCACTGCCATGGAACAGAATAAAGAAAAAGAATGAAAATAAATGAAGACACCCCAAGAGTCCTCTGGGACAACATTAAACGCAACAACATTCGCATTATAGGGGTCCCAGAAGGAGAAGAGAGAGAGAAAGGACCCGAGAATATATTTGAAGAGATTATGGTCAAAAACTTCCCTAGCATGGGAAAAGAAATAGCCACCCAAGTCCAGAAGCACAGAGTGTCCCAGGCAGGAGAAACCAAAGGAGAAAAATGACAAGACACATAGTAATCAAATTGACAAAAATTAACGACAAAGAAAAATTATTGAAAGCAGCAAGGGAAAAATGACAAATAACATACAAGGGAAATCCCATAAGGATAACAGCTGATTTCTCAGCAGAAAATCTACAAGCCAGAAGGAAGTGGCATGATAAATTTAAAGTGATGAAAGGGAAGAACCTACAACCAAGGGTACTGCACCCTGCAAAGAGCTCATTCAGATTTGATGGAGAAATCAAAAGCCTTACAGACAAGCAAAAGCTAAGAGAATTCAGCACCATGCAACCAGCTCTACACCAAATGCTAAAAGAACTTCTCTAAGTGGGAAACACAAGAGAAGAAAAGGACCCACCAAGACAAACCCATAACAATTAAGAAAATAGTAGTAGGAACATACATATCGATAATTACCTTAAACGTGAATGCACTAAATGTTCCAACCAAAAGACATAGACTGGCTGAATGGATACAAAAACAAGACCCATATATATGCTGTCTACAAGAGACCCATTTCAGACCTAGGGACACATACAGACTGAAAGTGAGGCGATGGAAAAATATATTCTATGCTAATGAAAATCAAAAGAAAGCTGGAGTAGCAATACTCATATCAGATAAAATAGACTTTAAAATAAAGAATGTTACAAGAGACAAGGAAAGACACTACATAATGGTCAAGGGATCAATCCAAGAAGAAGATATAACAATTATAAATATATATGTACCCAACATAGGAGCACCTCAATGTATAAGGCAACTGCTAACAGCTATAAAAGAGGAAATCGACAGTAACACAATAATAGCGGGGGACTTTAACAGCTCACTTACACCAGTGGAGATCAGCCAGACAGAAAATTAATAAGGAAACACAAGCTTTAAATGACACAATAGACCAGATAGAGTTCATTGATATTTATAGGACATTCCATCCAAAAACAGCAGATTACACGTTCTTCTCAACTGCACACGGAACATTCTCCAGGATAGATCACATCTTGGGTCACAGATAAAGCCTCAGTAAATTTAAGAAAACTGAAATCATATCAAGCAGCTGTTCCGACCACAATGCTATGAGATTAGAAATCAATTACACAGAAAAAACTGTAAAAAACACAAACACATGGAGGCTAAACAATACGTTACTAAATAACCAAGAGATCACTGAAGAAATCAAAGGGGAAATCAAAAACTACCTAGAGACAAATGACAACAAAAACACGATGATCCAAAACCTATGGGATGCAGCAAAAGGAGTTCTAAGAGGGAAGTTTATAGCAATACAAGCCTACCTCAAGAAACAAGAAAAATCTCAAATAAACAATCTAACCTTACACCTAGAGGAACTAGAGAAAGAAGAACAAAACCCAAAGTTAGTAGAAGGAAAGAAATCCTAAAGATCAGAGCAGAAATAAATGAAATAGAAACAAAGAAAACGGAAGCAAAGATCATCAAAACTAAAAGCTGGTTCTTTGAGAAGATAAGCAAAAATGATCAACCTTTAGCCACACTCAAGAAAAAGAGGGAGAGGACGCAAATCAACAAAATTAGAAGTGAAAAAGGAGAAGTTACAACAGACACCACAGGAATACAAAGCATCCTAAGAGACTACTACAAGCAACTCTGTGCCAATAAAATGGACAATCTGGAAGAAATGGACAAATTCTTAGAAAGGTATAACCTTCTAAGACTGAACCAGGAAGAAATAGAAAATATGAACAAACCTATCACAAGCAATGAAATTGAAACTGTGATTAAAAATCTTCCAACAAACAAAAGTCCAGAACCAGATGGCATTACAGGTGAATTCTATCAAACATTTAGAGAAGAGCTAACACCCAACCTTCTCAAATTCTTCAAAACAATTGCAGGGGAAGGAACACTCCCAAACTCATTCTATGAGACCACCATCACCCTGATACCAAAATCAGACAGAGATACTACAAGGAAAGAAAATTATAGACCAATATCCCTGATGAATATAGATGCAAAAATCCTCAACAAAATACTAGCAAACAGAATCGAACAACACATTAAAAGGATCATACACCATGATCAAGTGGGGTTTATCCCAGGGATGCAAGGATTCTTCAATATACACAAATCAATGTGATACACCATATTAACAAATTGTAGAATAAAACCATATGGTCATCTCAATAGATGAAGGAAAAGATTTTGAGAAAATTCAACACTCATTTACGATAAAAACTCTGCAGAGTGTGGGCATAGACGGAAACTACCTCAACATAATAAAGGCCATATATGACAAACCCACAGCAAACAGCATTCTCAATGGTGAAAAACTGAAAGCGTTTCCTCTAAGATCAGGAACAAGACGAGGATGTCCACTCTCACCACTGCTATTCAACATAGTTTTGGAAGTCCTAGCCATGGCAATCAGAGAAGAAAAAGAAATAAAAGGAATACAAAACGGAAAAGAAGAAGTAAAATTGTCACTGTTTGCAGATGACATGATATCATAGATAGAGAATCTTAAAGATGCCACCAGAAAACCACTGGAGCTAATCAATGAATTTGGTAAAGTTGCAGGATACAAAATTAATGCACAGAAATTGCTTGCATTCCTATACACTAACAATGAAAGATCAGAAAGAGAAATTAAGGAAACAATCCCATTACCACTGCAACAAAAAGAATAAAATACCTAGGAATAAACCTACCTAAGGAAGTAAAAGACCTGTACTCAGAAAACTATAAGACACTGATGAAAGAAATCAAAGATGATATAAACAGATGGAGACATATACCATGTCCTTGGATTAGAAGAATCAATATTGTGAAAATGACTATACTACCCAAAGCAATCTACAGATTCAATGCAATCCCGATCAAAATACCTTTGGCATTTTCTACAGAACAAGAAAAAAAAAATCTTAAAATTTGTAGGGAGACACAAAAGACCCTGGATAGCCAAAGCAGTCTTGAGGGGGAAAAAAAAGAGCTGGAGGAATCAGACTTCCAGACTTCAGACTATATTACAAAGCTACAGTAATCAAGATAATATGGTACTGACACAAACACAGAAATATAGGTCAATAGAAAAGGATAGAAAGCACAGAGATAAACCCACGTACCTGTGGTTAACTAAACTATGACAAAGGAGGCAAGGGTATACAATGGAGAAAAGACAGTGTCTTCAGTAAGTGGTGCTGGGAAAACTCGACAGCTACATGTAAAAGAATGAAATTAGTACACTCCCTAACACCATACACAAAAATAACTCAAAATGGATTAGAGACCTAAATATAAGACCAGCCACTATAAAACTCTTAGAAGAAAACATAAGCAGAACAGTCTATGACATAAATCACAGCAAGATCCTTTTTGACCCACCTCCTAGAGAAATGGAAATAAAAACAAAAATTAAAAAATGGGACCGAATGAAACATAAATTCTTTTGCACAGCAAAGGAAAACTTAAGCAAGATGAAAAGACAACCATCAGAATGGGAGAAAATATTTTCAAATGAAGCAAATGGCAAAGGATTAATCTACAAAAAGCAGCTCATGTAGCTCAATATCACAAAACCAAACAACCCAATCCAAAAATGGGCAGAAGACCTAAATAGAAATTTCTCCAAAGAAGATATACAGGTTGCCAACAAACACATGAAAGGATGCTGAGCATCACTAATCATTAGAGAAATGCAAATCAAAACTACAGTGAGGTATCACCTCACACCAGTCAGAATGGCCATCATCAAAAAATCTACCAACAGTAAATGCTGGAGAGGCATTTATTGGAGAAAAGGGAACCCTCTTGCACTGTTGGTGGGAATGTAAATTGATATAGCCACTAGGTAGAACGGTATGGGGCTTCCTTAAAAACTAAAAATAGAACTACCATACAACCCAGCAAACCCACTCCTGGACATTTACCCTGAGAAAACCATAATTCAAAAAGAGTCATGTACCACAATGTTCACTGTAGCTCTATTTACAATAGCCAGGACATGGAAGCAACCTAAGTGTCCATCAACAGATAAATGGATAAAGAAGATGTGGCACATATATACAATGGAACATTATTCTGCCATAAAAAGAAGCGAAATTGAGTTATTTTTAGTGAGGTGGATGGATCTAGAGTCTGTCCTACAGAGTGAAGTAAGTCAGAAAGAGAAAAACAAATACCGTATGCTAACACATATATATGGAATCTAAAAAAAAAAAAGTTTATGAAGAACGTAGGGGCAGGAAAGGATTAAGGACACAGACGTAGAGAAAGGACTTGAGGACATGGGGAGAGGGAAGGGTAAGCTGAGACAAAGTGAGAGAGTGGTATGGACATATATACACTACCAAATGTAAAATTGAAATTGATAGCTACTGGGAAGCAGCCACATAGCACAGGGAGATCAGCTCTGTGCTTTGTGACCACCTAAAAGGGTGGGATAAGGGAGTGAGAGGGAGGTGCAAGAGGGAGGGGATATGGTGTTATATGTATACGCATAGCTGATTCACTTTTTTATACAGCAGAAACTAACACACAATTGTAAAGCAATTATACTCCAATAAAGATGTAAAAAAAAAAAAAAAAAAAGAAAGCCCAGAGATAAACCTACACACCTATGGCACACTAATCTATGACAAAGGAGGCAAGGGTATACAATGGAGAAAAGACAGTCTCTTCAATAAGTGGTGCTGGGAAAAATGGACAGCTACATGTAAAAGAATGAAATTAGAACACTCCCTAACACCATACACAAAAAATAAACTCCAAATGGATTAGAGACCGAAATGTAAGACCGGACACTATAAAACTCTTAGAGGAAAACATAGGAAGAATACTCTTTGACATAAATCACAGCAAGATATTTTTTGATCCACCTCCTAGAGTAATGGAATAAAAAAAAAAAAAAACAAAAACAAATGGGAGCAAATGAAACCTAAAAGCTTTTGCAAAGCAAAGGAAACTACAAACAAGACGAAAAGACAACCCTCAGAATGGGAGAAAATATTTGCAAACGAATCAATGGACAAAGGATTAATCTCCAATGTATATAAACAGCTCATGCAGCTCAACAGTAAAAAAACAAACAAACCAATCCAAAAATGGGCAGATGACGTAAATAGACATTTGTCCCAAGAAGACATACAGATGACCAAGAAACACATGAAAAGCTACTCAACATCACTAATTATTAGAGAAATATAAACCAAAACTACAATGAGGTATCACCTCACACGAGTTAGAATGGGCATCATCAGAAAATCTACAAACAACAAATGCTGGAGAGGGTGTGGAGAAAAGGGAACCCTCTTACACTATTTGTGGGAATGTAAATTGATACAGTCACTATGGAGAACAGTATGGAGGTTCCTTAAAAAACTAAAAATAGAATTACCATATGACCCAGCAATCCCACTACTGGCCATATACCCAGAGAAAACCATAATTCAAAAAGACATATTCACCACAATATTCATTGCAGCACTATTTACAATAGCCAGGTCATGGAAGCAACCTAAATGCCCATAGACAGACGAACGGAAAAGATGTGCTACATATATAAAATGGAATATTACTCAGCCATAAAAAGGAATGAAATTGGGTCATTTGTAGAGACGTGGATAGATCTAGAGACTGTCATACAGAGTGAAGTAAGTCAGAAAGAGAAAAACAAATATCGTATATTAACGCATACATGTAGAACCTAGAAAAATGGTAAAGATGAACTGGTTTGCAAGGCAGAAATAGAGACACAGATGTAGAGAACAAATGTATGGACACCAAGGGGGGAAAGTGGCAGGGTGGTGGTGGTGGGATGAATTGCGACACTGGGATTGACATATATACACTTATATGTATAAAATAGATAACCAATAAGAGCCTGCTGTATAAAAAAATGAATAAAATAAATTCAAAAATTAAAAAATAAATAATACTTAAGAAAATAAAACAGAAAAAAAAGTTCTGTCCTTCCCATAGACGTATTTATATGAATGAATGATTTCCATGCTTATATCCATAAATACAAAAAGAGGAATAAAACTTACCTTGAACCAAAAAAGAAAAAAAAAAAACTGAACCCACTGGTCATACAGAGGAAAACCCTATCAGCGCACTTGCTCCAGTGGTAAACAATTCTTAAGTTGGTCACAGGTGGGAAATCATCTCCCATGCAGCCAGCAGCCCCCACACAAGGAGCGTCCTCATTGCAAAGCTGGGGGACCGTGAGGAGGCGTCTCTGACTAAACGTGAGCTGAGCCCCA
Organism: Eschrichtius robustus; assembly: GCF_028021215.1. Lineage (NCBI taxonomy): Eukaryota > Metazoa > Chordata > Mammalia > Artiodactyla > Eschrichtiidae > Eschrichtius > Eschrichtius robustus. Next base: position 351,296 of record NW_027175216.1, on the reverse strand, counting down.
GGCCAGCTGCTGCTGAACTTTTCCCACCGTTCCCAGGTAAAACACCTGAATGTGTGCAAAGACTAAAAACTAGAGGAAGGGGCTTGGAGTCACACCAGCGACAGCACGCAGGCCGACTTGGTGCCTGCAGGCCAGCCAGGATGGTCCTGGCCCCGGGCGCTCGTCTGGAAACTTTCCATTTCCCTGCCTGAGGTACCCCTCCTGTCCCGGCCCCCACTGCTTTTTTCCTTCCTTACCTCTGCCCGGGGAGAAATTCCAGCAGCAAGTATGGGTGACACATCCTCTTCTTTAGCAGGTGGCAGCCCGGCAACTCCTGCAGAAAGTCCAGTAGAGCCCCAGTCACAACGGGCCACTCATAGAGCCGTGGGCCCTACTGCCTCCCACCAGCCCAACCCCGAGACTGCTGACGGGGCAGAGAATATGGCGTCAGGCACAGCTGCAGAGGCTTTTGCTGCCTGGAGGGGTGTTTATATTGACCTCAACCCAGGCACACCTGGGAAGGGCTGGCCGGCCGGGTCAGGCTGCCCAGGTCAGCCAATCCTCGCCCCTCAGGGGCTCAGATTTGCAGAAAATGGGCCTTGCTGCACCGGCCAGATCCAAGGAACAGGTGTAGGGTCCCGAGAGTCAGGATAGATAAGGGGCGGCAGCCCTGGCTTGTTTTCTAATCATTTTATCTGGTCCAGGAGTGGGAGACAACTTCAAGAAGACCCTCTGCTAATGAGAGGAACCCAGGAGTCAGGGAGAGGAGGGGTGGTGGGTGGAGACAGAGGCCTGGTGCCCCGGCTGCTGTGGAAGCCCCTAGAAGACCAGGCAGAGGGAGGCCGCACAGAGTGAAGCCTAGGGTCACAGACCTGTTGGAGCTGCTGTTTATTAGTTCAAGCTCTGCTCTGAGGTGCTCTGTGTCAGCTCTGAGTGACAGGTGTGCTGGGGGTGCTCTGCAATGAGGGCTATGTGCACAGTTCCTGTGTGCCCAGCCCTGTCGGGGTACCTGTCCACGGGAGCTCCATATCCAGGGAGGGGCATGCCCACGAGAGCCCCATGGGCTGCTGCGTACCTGCCCAGGTGAGCTCCATATCCTGGGAGGGGCCTGACCATGATGGCCCCATGGGCTGCTGGGTACCTGCCCAGGTGAGCTCCATATCCTGGGAGGGGCCTAACCACCACAGCCCCGTGGGCTGCTGGGTACCTGCCCAGGTGAGCTCCATATCCTGGGAGGGACCTGACCACAAGAGCCCCGTGAGCTGCTGGGGACCTGGTAGAGGACGCCAGGACAGTCAGTGAAGCCACAGAGGATATACATCTAGTAGTTCCTAATTCCTACACCCTGCTGGTCATTCTACCATCCACCAGGACATGGTATTCTGTATTAGACTTCAATGATGCCTTCTTCTGTATTCCATTCGTCCCAGAGTCACAAGAAATTTTGGCTGTGAGTGGCAGGACTCAACATACAACAAAAACAATACTGCTGGGCCGTCCTGCCCCAGGGGTTCAAAAATTCCCACACCATCTTTGGGGAAACGTTAGCTAAAGACCTAAAAAATCTACCTCTGGAGAAGGGAACCCTCCTTCAATATGCAGATGACATTCTGATCACCAGCCCGACTAAGGAGGCCTCTGAACTACCTAGCCAATAAAAGATAGAAGGTGTCCAAGAAAAAGGCTCAAATATCACAAACTAAGGTGACCTTCCTGGGCTTCATTCGCACAGAAGGTCGGAAAAGCCCACCCCAGGAAAGGGAAGAAGCCATTTGCAGCCTCACCCTTCCTGAAACTAGAAGACAGCTTAGGGGTTCCTGGGGAGACCGGGGTTTGCTGCATCTGGATCCCTAACTACAGTCTAATAGCTGGGCCTCTATATGAAACACTGAAAGGAAAAGATGATGATCCTTTTGAATAGAATCCAGAAGCGGCCTTTCAAGAATGGAAAGAGCAGTCAGTTCAGATCCTTGCCCTGGACCTCCCTAAGTTAGCTAAACCCTTTGACCTTTACATTCCTGGTCCAAGGCGAATCGCCCTTGGAGTATTAGTGCAAAAACTGGGACCACTTGAAATGGAACAATGCAAGAATGCCCTCCAGGCATTGGCCAGCCACCCCATCCGACCAGGATACTGGGGGTATCTAAAAACCTGGAAATCAGCAGCCCGCAAGGCCAGCTCCCTCCTAAGGGAAAAGGACGCCACTTGGTGATCCTAACCACCCACCATGCCCTGAAGTTGCAGGGATTGCTCCGTGGGCACAATGACCTCGAGTGAGGAGGCCCTCCAACACCAACCTCCAGAGAGAAAACCTGGAGCAATGGGCCCCCATGACGACTCGTTTGACCATCACTTGACCTGGAGCTTCTCTCAGAAAACAACAAGAGTGTGTCCCAAAAGAGCAGACTATTGCTTACAGGACTTACTGCACCCAGAGCGGAGCTAATAAACTTGGCAGGGGAACCGTAAATAACGCTGCCACCATAGAAAAGCCTACAGACACCGCGGTGACGGCGGCCAATGAGACCGGCTGTACTCCTGGCTACTTCAAAAGGCCGTTGACTGAGTGGCCGTCAAGGTCCTGGATCACCACCAGCCCTGGACTGTCTGGGAGTTGAGCAAGCAGGGCTCTGACACCTGGTGTTGTTTGTACGTTAATTAGGTGGCCTAACTGAAGAAAGCGCAGAGTACTGGTCAGAGCATCTAGGCTAGCAGGAACTGTCAGCCTAAGGGGGCCGAACCAATGTGGAGCAGGGTAAAACGGCCCACCCCCACCCCAGCGTCTCTGCACATCTCTTTCCTGGACCCTTAAAGGTCATTAGAATCTATAAAACTTCCAATGCTGGTGCTCAGGCAGACGAGCAGTGAGGGAGGAGGCCTGGGGACAATCAACCTCACCTGGAGGCTGCTTGGGAGAAGTCCTCCCCCTCGCCCCGGGTATGAGGACACCCAACTCAGCACGAAGCATTTACAGAAGAGGTGTCTGCACCCTCAGCACCCCAAGAATGAGGAATGGGACAAAAGGCAGAGGAGGGCTTTGTCACTGGCAAAGCCCATGAAAAATTCCTGGGAGATGAAAATAGAATCTGGGCAATAAAATAAAGTCTAACCATTTTTTTCCTTTGTGCTTTGTCTAATTTCACTTGCTCCTAGGTTTCCACATGCAGAGGTCCCACACCCGACACTTCAGACCCGATTTCCTAGTGCAAAATGGCTGGGCCGACACCTCAGCTCGTGGGGCCCCGTGCAGACTCTGCGACATAGAGCCTGAGCTCCAGCCAACCCGGCCCTCGAGAGCTCCGCCCCCTCCCTCCCGCTGACGCTGCCAGGATCTCTACACAGCAGCCCGGCCCACAACCCGCAGGGGAGCACACACTCTCACCTCTCCATTCTCTGATCATAATATAAAGTTTTCCTTTGCTTCTGAACCAAAGTCAGTCTCGATCTGTTGGCTCCAATGACACTAGGCAGGGAGACCCTTGTTGGGGCCCACTCTGCAGGATCAGTAACAGAATTTGAGAACATTGTAACTTCAAAGAACAGATGTGCGAGCCAAACTGTAATTAACATAGAGCAGTGTATAAGGCTCGTGTAAAATAAGATGTTTCTAACACTTCCATTTGACATTTCCATCACTTTATTATAAGCAAGTTCAGTTGAGGGGTTTGTCTTATTTGTCAGGTCAACAGTAGAGAAATGCAGTGATTTCTTTCCAAGGATGTACATCTAATAATCTTGGTTGAAGTTTCAACCTTGTTTTGACTGATTTTCCATTGAAAATGATACCTCTCTTTCAGCTCCTAGATTTCTGAGAAGTATAAAATCTTATATTTTTTATTACCAAAGGGGAAAGGTGGGAGGAGGGATAAATTAACAGTTTCAGATTAACATATACACACTGCTATGTATAAAATATATCATCAACAAGGAACTACTGTATAACACAGGGAACTATACTCAATATTTTGTAATGACCCCTAAGGGGAAATAATCTGAAATACAATAGATATCTATATCGACATCATCTATCAACTACAGATAAAATGGAAACTAAAGGAGGCCGATGGTGAGCGTTTCTGAACCTGAAGACTTCAATCATCTAAAGTTCGGACTCTGCCTACGGCCCAAGTCCCTTAATGAACACACATGTACCAGTAGCTTAAAAATTCCCCAGATTGGAGTTCGGGGAGACACTGATTTGGAAAAATCTCTGGTGTTCTCCTTACATACACAGGACCTTTCCTACAGCTAAAACATGCCTGTGACACCCAGAAGATGGAACACGGTTGGATCAGGGAGATTTTGGAAAAGGCACCAAAACTCCTAATTTCCTGGTTGTCGGGTTCACACCTCCAGCCTTTTTCCTTAAAATCTCCCCACCTGAGGATGTCAGCACCTTCAACATCCAGTTGCACAAAATTTGGAATTTTTCCAAAGGAAGAAGGGGAAGGAGGAGAAACAAGGAGAGCCAAGCCCTAGATGTTCGGACAGGCACATGTCACTCTAATTTCCAATCAGGAAGAAGAATTAAGCAAAGGCTTAGCCTGCCACCGGGAACCAGAGTAGGGCCAGAAGCAAACCAGCGGTTCTGCGGACAGCTCCCAAAAAAGCGAGTTGAAAAATGGAGCTCAGGGGCACTGCAATTCACAAACCTGCAGAGTTATAAATTATAACTATCGTCCAAAACTATATTGAGGGAAGGCAATGAACAGGATTGGAAAGCAAGGCAGAAATGCAGGAAACAGATTTCAGGAGTTAGATTCGAATAGCCCCTAAAGCACATGAAAAGCGGCCAAAAGTCGACAACGATGCACATGGCCAAAAAGAGCATATGTGTTTTTTTCTGAATAAATTCAGGAAAAAACGCATAGGCCCTTTTTGGCCAACCAAGCAAGCCGGAAATGCAATGCAGCACTACAAAGAAGTCTCACTTCCCATCGGTCAAAAGGGCCTTCCTAAAAAAGTGTAAAAAAAATACAGGAGAGGCCAGGGAGGAAAGGGAGCATTGTTACACTGATGGTCGGGATGTAAATTGCCAATGGCGACTCTGGAGAACGGTACGGTGTTTCCTAAAACATCTAAAAAACACAGCTAGAGAGAAAGGGGCACATCCATTCATGGGCGTATAAATTGGAAAAATTAAAATCAACAAGACACAGGCACCCCAAAGTTTAGGGCTGCTCTGGTTACAAGAACCTCCACTTGTGTACATCTTAAATATCCCAGGGATGAGAAAAATGGTAAAGAAGTTGTGGTACTTATGTACAATGGAATATCACTCAGCCATGAAATCAATATCATAAGGCTAGTAGCAGCATGATGAGTGGATTTAGGTACGACGATTCTAAGTGAAATAAGTCACACAGAAAAAGACACTTATCATAAGATATCACTTATAGAGGGAATGTAAAAACCGTTACCCTTAAACTGAATTACAAAACAGAACAGAGTCACCCATTTTAAAAACACACTATGGCTGCTTAACGGGAAAGGTGAGGAGGGGTGATGCATAAAACAAGGGTTTCAAATTAGCTCAGATACCGTTCCATAAACCCAATATGTAGTAGACAAGACCTACTCCTTGCTCAGTGAACTAGACTCAACACCCCCTATTCAGCGCACAAGAATATATCTGAGTAGTAAGAATCTGAAAACCTATGTATTGATCTCTCTCTGGAAGAGAGTCAAGTGAGTGTAAAGCGGCATAAACACAGCCGTGAAAAGCAGCTAAAACCCATTTTAAAAATAAATTACTTTTAAAAACCCGTAAAACAAAGACAGTGTAAGAGAGAGTAATTCTTACAAAATTCGTTCAGGAGCTGTGATGCAACCTGGATTGACCATATCTAGACCCACAGCTGGATGAGACATAAGGGTGGACACTCTTGGGGCTGAGAGGTTTGGTGAGGTTGGGTGAGCAAACGCTGACCCTTTAAAGTAATACTGCGTGGTCCCCATCCCATGGGTCCCAAATCTCCAGGTTCAAGGGCATCTTCCTACATCGAAAACATGCATGAGTAACCCAGATCATGGTACACCGTCTGATCGGGAAAGGTTTCTGAAACGCACCACATTTCTCATCTCCTTGTGCTCGGGTTCGCCATTCCAGCTTCTTAACTAGTAATCTCCCTACATGGAGAAACAGCACCTTTAAGCTCCTGTTCCATACAGGTTGCAATTTGTCCTGAGGATGAACGGGAAGAGGGGCAACCAATGAGAGACTAGATCTAGGTGTTGGGACAGGCACAGGTCACTCTATTTTCCCATCAGGAAGAAGAAATAACCACAGGCTCAGCCTGCTGCCCGGAACCAGATTAGGGCCTGAGGCAATCCCGCACTTCTGCGGCCAGCTACCAAAAAAGCGAGTTGAAAAATGGAGCTCAGGGGCACTGCAATTCACAAACCTGCAGAGTTATAAATGATAACTCTCGTCCACAAATATATTGAGGGAAAGCAACGAAGAGGATTTGAAAGCAAGGCAGTATTGCAGGAAACAGATTTCAGGAGGTAGATTCGAATCGCATTTAAAGCTCAAGAAAAGGGGCAAAACGTCGACAATGATGCACTTTGCCAAAAAGGGCGTATGCGTTTTTTCCTGAATATATTCAGGAAAAAATGCATACGCACTTTTTGGCCAACCAAGCAACCTGGAAAGGCAAATCAGCGCTACAAAGAAGTCTCGCTTCCCATCGGTCAAAAGGGCCATGCTGAAAAAAGTGTCAAAACCACAAATGCAGGACAGGCCATGGAGAAATGGGAGCCTTGCTACGCTGATGGGCGGGATGTAAATTGCCAACAGCCACTCTGGAGAAGTGTATGGTGTGTCCTGAAACATCGAGAAAACACAGCTTAGGGAGCATAGGGCACGTCCACTCATGGGCGTATAAATTGGGAAAACTAAAAATCAGCAAGACACAGGCACCCCAAAGTTTAGGGCTGCTCTGTTGACAAGAACCTCCACTTCATGACACCTTAATTATCCCAGGAAAGAGAAAAATGGATAAAGAAGTTGTGGTTCTTATGTACAATGGAATATCACTCTGCCATGAAATCAATGTCATAAGGCCAGTAGACGCAAGATGGGTGGACTTAGGTACGACGATTCTAAGGGAAATAAGTCACACAGAAAAAGACACTTATCAAAAGCTATCACTTATAGAGGGAATGTAAAAACCGCTACACTTGAATTGAATTACAAATCAGAACAGAGTCACATATTTAAAACACACTATGGCTGCTTAACGGGAAAGGTGACGTGGGGTGATGCATAAAACAAGGGTTTCAAATTCGCTCAGATACCGTTCCATACACCCAATATGTAATAGAAAAGACCTACTCCTTGCTCAGTGAACTGGACTCAACACCCCCTATTCACCGCACAAGAATATATCTGACTAGTGAGAATCTTAAAACTTATGTATTGATATCTCTCTGGAAGTGAGTCAAGTGGGTGTAAAGCCGCATAAACACAGCTGTGAAAAGCAGCTAAACCCCATTATAAAAATAAATTAGTTTTAAAAACCCATGAAACAAAGACAGTGAAAGACAGAGAAATTCTTACAAAATTCATTCAGGGGCTGTGACGCAACCTGGATTGACCATATCTAGACCCACAGCTGGATGAGACATAAGGGTGGACACTCTTGGGGCTGAGAGGTTTGGTGACGTTGGGTGAGCAAACGCAGACCCTTTAAAGTAATACTGCGTGGTACCCATCCCATGGGTCCCAAATCTCCAGGTTCAAGGGCATCTTCCTACATCGAAAACATGCATGAGAAACCCAGAAGATGGTACACTGTGTGATTGGGAAAGTTTCTAAAACGCAACTCATTTCTCAACTCCGTGTGCTCGGGTTCGCCATTCCAGCTACTTTACTAGCAATCTCCCTACTTGGAGAATCAGCACCTTTAACCTCCTGTTCCATACAGGTTGCAATTTGTCCTAAGGATGAATGGGAAGAGGGGCAACCAATGAGAGACTACATCTAGGTGTTGGGACAGGCACAGGTCACTCTATTTTCCCATCAGGAAGAAGAATTAACCACAGGCTCAGCCTACCGCCCGGAACCAGAATAGGGCCTGAGGCAATCCCGTGCTTCTGCGGCCAGCTCCCAAAAAAGCCAGTTGAAAAATGGAGCACATGGGCACTGCAATTCACAAACCTGCAGAGTTATAAATGATAACTCTCGTCCACAAATATATTGAGGGAAGGCAACGAAGAGGATTTGAAAGCAAGGCAGAATTGCAGGAAACTGGTTTCAGGAGGTAGATTCGAATCGCCTTTAAAGCACATGAAAAGTGGCAAAACGTCGACAATGATGCCCTTGGCCAAAAAGGGCGTATGCGTTTTTTCCTGAATATATTCAGGAAAAAACGCATACGCCCTTTTTGGCCAACCAAGCAACCTGGAAAGGCAAATCAGCGTTACAAAGAAGTCTCGCTTCCCATCGGTCAAAAGGGCCATGCTGAAAAAACTGTCAAAACCACAAAAGCAGGACAGGCCATTGAGAAATGGAAGCCTTGCTACACTGATGGGCGGGATGTAAATTGCCAGCAACCACTCTGGAGAAGTGTACGGTGTGGCCTGAAACATCGAAAAAACACAGCTTAGGGAGCATAGGGCACTTCCACTCATGGGCGTATAAATTGGGAAAATTAAAAATCAGCAAGAGACAGGCACCCCAAAGTTTAGGGCTGCTCTGTTGACAAGAACCTCCACTTCATGACACCTTAAATATCCCAGGAAAGAGAAAAATGGATAAAGAAGTTGTGGTCCTTATGTACAATGGAATATCACTCAGCCATGAAATCAATGTCTTAAGGCTAGTAGCATCATGATGAGTGGATTTAGGTACGACGACTCTAAGTGAAATAAGTCACACAGAAAAAGACACTTATCATAAGCTATCACTTATAGAGGGAATGTAAAAACTGCTACACTTGAACTGAATTACAAAAGAGAACAGAGTCACACGTTTAGAAAACACACTATGGCTGCTTAACGGGAAAGATGAGGTTGTGTGATGCATAAAACAAGGGTTTCAAATTAGATCAGATACCGTTCCATACACCCAATATGTAATAGACAAGACCTACTCCTTGCTCAGTGAACTGGACTCAACACCCCCTATTCACCGCACAAGTATATATCTGACAAGTGAGAATCTTAAAACCTATGTATTGATATCCCCCTGGAAGTGTGTCAAGAGGGTGTAAAGCCGCATAAACACAGCCGTGAAAAGCAGCTAAACCCCATTATAAAAATAAATTACTTGTAGAAACCCGTAAAACAAAGACAGTGAAAGAGAGAGAAATTCTTACACAATTCGTTCAGGGGCTGTGATGCAACCTGGATTGAAAATATCTAGACCCACAGTTGGATGAGACCTAAGGGTGGACACTCCTGGGGCTGACAGGATTGGTGAGGTTGGGAGAGCAAACACAGACCCTTTAAGGTAATACTGCGTGGTACCCATCCCATGGGTCCCAAATCTCCAGTTTTAAGGGCATCTTCCTGCATTGAAAACATGCATGAGAAACCCAGAAGATGGTACACCATGTGATCGGGAAAGGTTTCTAAAACGCACCTCATTTCTCATCTCCTTGTGCTCGGGTTCACCATTCCAGCTACTTTACTAGCAATCTCCCTACTTGGAGAATCAACACCTTTAACCTCCTGTTCTGTACAGGTTGCAATTTGTCCTGAGGATGAAAGGGAAGAGGGGCAACCAATGAGAGACTAGATGTAGGTGTTGGAACAGGCACAGGTCACTCTATTTTCCCATCAGGAAGAAGAATTAAGCACAGGCTCAGCCTGCCGCCGGGAAGCAGAATAGTGCCTGAGGCAATCCCGCGCTTCTGCGGCCAGCTCCAAAAAAAGCCAGTTGAAAAATGGAGCACATGGGCACTGCAATTCACAAACCTGCAGAGTTATAAATGATAACTCTCGTCCACAAATATATTGAGGGAAGGCAACGGAGAGGATTTGAAAGCAAGGCAGAGTTGCAGGAAACAGGTTTCAGGAGGTAGATTCGAATCGCCTTTAAAGCACATGAAAAGCGGCAAAACGTCGACAATGATGCCCTTGGCCAAAAAGGGCGTATGCGTTTTTTCCTGAATATATTCAGGAAAAAACGCATACGCCCTTTTTGGCCAACCAAGCAACCTGGAAAGGCAAATCAGCGCTACAAAGAAGTCTCGCTTCCCATCGGTCAAAAGGGCCATGCTGAAAAAAGTGTCAAAACCACAAATGCAGGACAGGCCATGGAGAAATAGGAGCCTTGCTACGCTGATGGGCGGGATGTAAATTGCCAACAGCCACTCTGGAGAAGTGTACGGTGTGTCCTGAAACATCGAAAAAACACAGCTTAGGGAGCATAGGGCACTTCCACTCATGGGCGTATAAATTGGGAAAATTAAAAATCAGCAAGACACAGGCACCCCAAAGTTTACGGCTGCTCTGTTGACAAGAACCTCCACTTCATGACACCTTAAATATCCCAGGAAAGAGAAAAATGGATAAAGAAGTTGTGGTCCTTATGTACAATGGAATATCACTCAGCCATGAAATCAATGTCATAAGGCTAGTAGCAGCATGATGAGTGGATTTAGGTACGACGACTCTAAGTGAAATAAGTCACACAGAAAAAGACACATATCAAAAGATATCACTTATAGAGGGATGTAAAAACCGCTACACTTGAACTGAATTACAAATCAGAACAGAGTCACCCATTTTGAAAACACACTATGGCTGCTTAACGGGAAAGGTGAGGTGGGGTGATGCATAAAACAAGGGTTTCAAATTAGCTCTGATACCGTTCCATACACCCAATATGTAATAGAGAAGACCTACTCCTTGCTCAGTGAACTGGACTCAACACCCCGTATTCACCGCACAAGAATATATCTTACTAGTGAGAATCTTAAAACCTATGTATTGATATCTCTCTGGAAGTGAGTCAAGAGGGTGTAAAGCTGCATAAACACAGCCGTGAAAAGCAGCTAAACCCCATTATAAAAATAAATTATTTTTAAAAACGCATGAAACAAAGACAGTAAAAGAGAGAGAAATTCTTACAAAATTCATTCAGGGGCTGTGACGCAACCTGGGTTGACCATATCTAGACCCGCAGCTGGATGAGACATAAGGGTGGACACTCTTGGGGCTGAGAGGTTTGGTGAGGTTGGGTGAGCCATCGCAGACCCTTTAAAGTAATACTGCGTGGTACCCATCCCATGGGTCCCAAATCTCTAGGTTCAAGGGCATCTTCCTACATCGAAAACTTGCATGAGGAACCCAGAAGATGGTACAGCGTGTGAATTTGAAAGGTTTCTAAAACGCACCTCATTTCTCATCTCCTTGTGCTCGGGTTCGCCATTCCAGCTACTTTACTAGCAATCTCCCTACTTGGAGAATCAGCACCTTTAACCTCCTGTTCCCTACAGGTTGCAATTTGTCCTGAGGATGAACGGGAAGAGGGGCAACCAATGAGAGACTAGATCTAGGTGTTGGGACAGGCACAGGTCACTCTATTTTCCCATCAGGAAGAAGAATTAACCACAGGCTCAGCCTGCCGCCCGGAACCAGAATAGGGCCTGAGGCAATCCCGCGCTTCTGCGGCCAGCTCCCAAAAAAGCCAGTTGAAAAATGGAGCACATGGGCACTGCAATTCACAAACCTGCAGAGTTATAAATGATAAATCTCGTCCACAAATATATTGAGGGAACGCAACGAAGAGGATTTGAAAGCAAGGCAGAGTTGCAGGAAACAGGTTTCAGGAGGTAGATTCGAATCGCCTTTAAAGCACATGAAAAGCGGCAAAACGTCGACAATGATGCCCTTGGCCAAAAAGGGCGTATGCGTTTTTTCCTGAATATATTCAGGAAAAACCGCATACGCCCTTTTTGGCCAACCAAGCAACCTGGAAAGGCAAATCAGCGCTACAAAGAAGTCTCGCTTCCCATCGGTCCAAAGGGCCATGCTGAAAAAAGTGTCAAAACCACAAATGCAGGACAGTCCATGGAGAAATAGGGGCCTTGCTACGCTGATGGGCGGGATGTAAATTGCCAACAGCCACTCTGGAGAAGTGTACGGTGTGTCCTGAAACATCGAGAAAACACAGCTTAGGGAGCATAGGGCACGTCCACTCATGGGCGTATAAATTGGGAAAACTAAAAATCAGCAAGACTCAGGCACCCCAAAGTTTAGGCCTGCTCTGTTGACAAGAACCTCCACTTCAGAAAACCTTAAATATCCCAGGAAAGAGAAAAATCGATAAAGAAGTTGTGGTCCTTATGTACAATGGAATATCACTCAGCCATGAAATCAATGTCATAAGGCTAGTAGCAGCATGATGAGTGGATTTAGGTACGACGACTCTAAGTGAAATAAGTCACACAGAAAAAGACACTTATCAAAAGCTATCACTTATAAAGGGAATGTAAAAACCGCTACACTTGAATTGAATTACAAATCAGAACAGAGTCACACATTTAGAAAACACACTATGGCTGCTTAACGGGAAAGGTGATGTGCGGTGATGCATAAAACAAGGGTTTCAAATTATCTCAGATACCGTTCCATACACCCAATAAGTAATAGAAAAGACCTACTCCTTGCTCAGTGAACTGGACTCAACACCCCCTATTCACCGCACAAGAATATATCTGACTAGTGAGAATCTTAAAACCTATGTATTGATATCTCTCTGGAAGTGAGTCAAGTGGGTGTAAAGCCGCATAAACACAGCCATGAAAAGCACCTAAACCCCATTATAAAAATAAATTACTTTTAAAAACCCGTAAAACAAAGACAGTGAAAGAGAGAGAAATTCTTACAAAATTCCTTCAGGGGCTGTGACGCAACCTGGGTTGAACATATCTAGACCCACAGTTGGATGAGACCTAAGGGTGGACACTCTTGGGGCTGAGAGGTTTGGTGACGTTGGGTGAGCAAACGTAGACCCCTTAAAGTAATACTGTGTGGTACCCATCCCATGGGTCCTAAATCTCCAGGTTCAAGGGCATCTTCCTACATCGAAAACACGCATGGGAAACCTAGATGATGGTACACCGTCTGATCGGGAAAGGTTTCTGAAACGCACCTCATTTCTCATCTCCTTGTGCTCGGGTTCGCCATTCCAGCTACTTTACTAGCAATCTCCCTACTTGGAGAATCAGCACCTTTAACCTCCTGTTCCATACAGGTTGCAATTTGTCCTAAGGATGAATGGGAAGAGGGGCAACCAATGAGAGACTACATCTAGGTGTTGGGACAGGCACAGGTCACTCTATTTTCCCATCAGGAAGAAGAATTAAGCACAGGCTCAGCCTACCGCCCGGAACCAGAATAGGGCCTGAGGCAATCCCGTGCTTCTGCGGCCAGCTCCCAAAAAAGCCAGTTGAAAAATGGAGCACATGGGCACTGCAATTCACAAACCTGCAGAGTTATAAATGATAACTCTCGTCCACAAATATATTGAGGGAAGGCAACGAAGAGGATTTGAAAGCAAGGCAGAATTGCAGGAAACTGGTTTCAGGAGGTAGATTCGAATCGCCTTTAAAGCACATGAAAAGTGGCAAAACGTCGACAATGATGCCCTTGGCCAAAAAGGGCGTATGCGTTTTTTCCTGAATATATTCAGGAAAAAACGCATACGCCCTTTTTGGCCCACCAAGCAACCTGGAAAGGTAAATCAGCGCTACAAAGAAGTCTCGCTTCCCATCGGTCAAAAGGGCCATGCTGAAAAAACTGTCAAAACCACAAAAGCAGGACAGGCCATTGAGAAATGGAAGCCTTGCTACACTGATGGGCGGGATGTAAATTGCCAGCAACCACTCTGGAGAAGTGTACGGTGTGGCCTGAAACATCGAAAAAACACAGCTTAGGGAGCATAGGGCACTTCCACTCATGGGCGTATAAATTGGGAAAATTAAAAATCAGCAAGAGACAGGCACCCCAAAGTTTAGGGCTGCTCTGTTGACAAGAACCTCCACTTCATGACACCTTAAATATCCCAGGAAAGAGAAAAATGGATAAAGAAGTTGTGGTCCTTATGTACAATGGAATATCACTCAGCCATGAAATCAATGTCTTAAGGCTAGTAGCATCATGATGAGTGGATTTAGGTACGACGACTCTAAGTGAAATAAGTCACACAGAAAAAGACACTTATCATAAGCTATCACTTATAGAGGGAATGTAAAAACTGCTACACTTGAACTGAATTACAAAAGAGAACAGAGTCACACGTTTAGAAAACACACTATGGCTGCTTAACGGGAAAGATGAGGTGGTGTGATGCATAAAACAAGGGTTTCAAATTAGATCAGATACCGTTCCATACACCCAATATGTAATAGACAAGACCTACTCCTTGCTCAGTGAACTGGACTCAACACCCCCTATTCACCGCACAAGTATATATCTGACAAGTGAGAATCTTAAAACCTATGTATTGATATCCCCCTGGAAGTGTGTCAAGAGGGTGTAAAGCCGCATAAACACAGCCGTGAAAAGCAGCTAAACCCCATTATAAAAATAAATTACTTGTAGAAACCCGTAAAACAAAGACAGTGAAAGAGAGAGAAATTCTTACACAATTCGTTCAGGGGCTGTGATGCAACCTGGATTGAAAATATCTAGACCCACAGTTGGATGAGACCTAAGGGTGGACACTCTCGGGGCTGACAGGTTTGGTGAGGTTGGGAGAGCAAACACAGACCCTTTAAGGTAATACTGCGTGGTACCCATCCCATGGGTCACAAATCTCCAGTTTTAAGGGCATCTTCCTGCATTGAAAACATGCATGAGAAACCCAGAAATGGTACACCATGTGATCGGGAAAGGTTTCTAAAACGCACCTCATTTCTCATCTCCTTGTGCTCGGGTTCACCATTCCAGCTACTTTACTAGCAATCTCCCTACTTGGAGTATCAACACCTTTAACCTCCTGTTCTGTACAGGTTGCAATTTGTCCTGAGGATGAACGGGAAGAGGGGCAACCGATGAGAGACTAGATGTAGGTGTTGGAACAGGCACAGGTCACTCTATTTTCCCATCAGGAAGAAGAATTAAGCACAGGCTCAGACTGACGCCGGGAACCAGATTAGTGCCTGAGGCAAACCCGCGCTTCTGCGGCCACCTCCGAAAAAACCAGTTGAAAAATGGAGCACATGGGCACTGCAATTCACAAACCTGCAGAGTTATAAATGATAACTCTCGTCCACAAATATATTGAGGGAAGGCAACGAAGAGGATTTGAAAGCAAGGCAGAGTTGCAGGAAACAGGTTTCAGGAGGTAGATTCGAATCGCCTTTAAAGCACATGAGAACGGCAAAACGTGGACAATGATGCCCTTGGCCAAAAAGGGCGTATGCGTTTTTTCCTGAATATATTCAGGAAAAAACGCATACGCCCTTTTTGGCCAACCAAGCAACCTGGAAAGGCAAATCAGCGCTACAAAGAAGTCTCGCTTCCCATCGGTCAAAAGGGCCATGCTGAAAAAAGTGTCAAAACCACAAATGCAGGACAGGCCATGGAGAAATAGGAGCCTTGCTACGCTGATGGGCGGGATGTAAATTGGCAACAGCCACTCTGGAGAAGTGTACGGTGTGTCCTGAAACATCGAAAAAACACAGCTTAGGGAGCATAGGGCACTTCCACTCATGGGCGTATAAATTGGGAAAATTAAAAATCAGCAAGACACAGGCACCCCAAAGTTTAGGGCTGCTCTGTTGACAAGAACCTCCACTTCATGACACCTTAAATATCCCAGGAAAGAGAAAAATGGATAAAGAAGTTGTGGTCCTTATGTACAATGGAATATCACTCAGCCATGAAATCAATGTCATAAGGCTAGTAGCAGCATGATGAGTGGATTTAGGTACGACAACTCTAAGTGAAATAAGTCACACAGAAAAAGACACATATCAAAAGATATCACTTATAGAGGGATGTAAAAACCGCTACACTTGAACTGAATTACAAATCAGAACAGAGTCACCCATTTTGAAAACACACTATGGCTGCTTAACGGGAAAGGTGAGGTGGGGTGATGCATAAAACAAGGGTTTCAAATTAGCTCTGATACCGTTCCATACACCCAATATGTAATAGAGAAGACCTACTCCTTGCTCAGTGAACTGGACTCAACACCCCGTATTCACCGCACAAGAATATATCTTACTAGTGAGAATCTTAAAACCTATGTATTGATATCTCTCTGGAAGTGAGTCAAGAGGGTGTAAAGCCGCATAAACACAGCCGTGAAAAGCAGCTAAACCCCATTATAAAAATAAATTATTTTTAAAAACGCATGAAACAAAGACAGTAAAAGAGAGAGAAATTATTACAAAATTCATTCAGGGGCTGTGACGCAACCTGGGTTGACCATATCTAGACCCACAGCTGGATGAGACATAAGGGTGGACACTCTTGGGGCTGAGAGGTTTGGTGAGGTTGGGTGAGCCATCGCAGACCCTTTAAAGTAATACTGCGTGGTACCCATCCCATGGGTCCCAAATCTCTAGGTTCAAGGGAATCTTCCTACATCGAAAACTTGCATGAGGAACCCAGAAGATGGTACAGCGTGTGAATTTGAAAGGTTTCTAAAACGCACCTCATTTCTCATCTCCTTGTGCTCGGGTTTGCCATTCCAGCTACTTTACTAGCAATCTCCCTACTTGGAGAATCAGCACCTTTAACCTCCTGTTCCCTACAGGTTGCAATTTGTCCTGAGGATGAACGGGAAGAGGGGCAACCAATGAGAGACTAGATCTAGGTGTTGGGACAGGCACAGGTCACTCTATTTTCCCATCAGGAAGAAGAATTAACCACAGGCTCAGCCTGCCGCCAGGAACCAGAATAGGGCCTGAGGCAATCCCGCGCTTCTGCGGCCAGCTCCCAAAAAAGCCAGTTGAAAAATGGAGCACATGGGCACTGCAATTCACAAACCTGCAGAGTTATAAATGATAAATCTCGTCCACAAATATATTGAGGGAACGCAAAGAAGAGGATTTGAAAGCAAGGCAGAGTTGCAGGAAACAGGTTTCAGGAGGTAGATTCGAATCGCCTTTAAAGCACATGAAAAGCGGCAAAACGTCGACAATGATGCCCTTGGCCAAAAAGGGCGTATGCGTTTTTTCCTGAATATATTCAGGAAAAAACGCATACGCCCTTTTTGGCCAACCAAGCAACCTGGAAAGGCAAATCAGCGCTACAAAGAAGTCTCGCTTCCCATCGGTCCAAAGGGCCATGCTGAAAAAAGTGTCAAAACCACAAATGCAGGACAGTCCATGGAGAAATAGGGGCCTTGCTACGCTGATGGGCGGGATGTAAATTGCCAACAGCCACTCTGGAGAAGTGTACGGTGTGTCCTGAAACATCGAGAAAACACAGCTTAGGGAGCATAGGGCACGTCCACTCATGGGCGTATAAATTGGGAAAACTAAAAATCAGCAAGACTCAGGCACCCCAAAGTTTAGGCCTGCTCTGTTGACAAGAACCTCCACTTCAGAAAACCTTAAATATCCCAGGAAAGAGAAAAATCGATAAAGAAGTTGTGGTCCTTATGTACAATGGAATATCACTCAGCCATGAAATCAATGTCATAAGGCTAGTAGCAGCATGATGAGTGGATTTAGGTACGACGACTCTAAGTGAAATAAGTCACACAGAAAAAGACACTTATCAAAAGCTATCACTTATAAAGGGAATGTAAAAACCGCTACACTTGAATTGAATTACAAATCAGAACAGAGTCACACATTTAGAAAACACACTATGGCTGCTTAACGGGAAAGGTGATGTGCGGTGATGCATAAAACAAGGGTTTCAAATTATCTCAGATACCGTTCCATACACCCAATAAGTAATAGAAAAGACCTACTCCTTGCTCAGTGAACTGAACTCAACACCCCCTATTCACCGCACAAGAATATATCTGACTAGTGAGAATCTTAAAACCTATGTATTGATATCTCTCTGGAAGTGAGCCAAGTGGGTGTAAAGCCGCATAAACACAGCCATGAAAAGCACCTAAACCCCATTATAAAAATAAATTACTTTTAAAAACCCGTAAAACAAAGACAGTGAAAGAGAGAGAAATTCTTACAAAATTCCTTCAGGGGCTGTGACGCAACCTGGGTTGAACATATCTAGACCCACAGTTGGATGAGACCTAAGGGTGGACACTCTTGGGGCTGAGAGGTTTGGTGACGTTGGGTGAGCAAACGTAGACCCCTTAAAGTAATACTGTGTGGTACCCATCCCATGGGTCCTAAATCTCCAGGTTCAAAGGCATCTTCCTACATCGAAAACACGCATGGGAAACCTAGATGATGGTACACCGTCTGATCGGGAAAGGTTTCTGAAACGCACCTCATTTCTCATCTCCTTGTGCTCGGGTTCGCCATTCCAGCTACTTTACTAGCAATCTCCCTACTTGGAGAATCAGCACCTTTAACCTCCTGTTCCATACAGGTTGCAATTTGTCCTAAGGATGAATGGGAAGAGGGGCAACCAATGAGAGACTACATCTAGGTGTTGGGACAGGCACAGGTCACTCTATTTTCCCATCAGGAAGAAGAATTAACCACAGGCTCAGCCTACCGCCCGGAACCAGAATAGGGCCTGAGGCAATCCCGTGCTTCTGCGGCCAGCTCCCAAAAAAGCCAGTTGAAAAATGGAGCACATGGGCACTGCAATTCACAAACCTGCAGAGTTATAAATGATAACTCTCGTCCACAAATATATTGAGGGAAGGCCACGAAGAGGATTTGAAAGCAAGGCAGAATTGCAGGAAACAGGTTTCAGGAGGTAGATTCGAATCGCCTTTAAAGCACATGAAAAGTGGCAAAACGTCGACAATGATGCCCTTGGCCAAAAAGGGCGTATGCGTTTTTTCCTGAATATATTCAGGAAAAAACGCATACGCCCTTTTTGGCCCACCAAGCAACCTGGAAAGGTAAATCAGCGCTACAAAGAAGTCTCGCTTCCCATCGGTCAAAAGGGCCATGCTGAAAAAACTGTCAAAACCACAAAAGCAGGACAGGCCATTGAGAAATGGAAGCCTTGCTACACTGATGGGCGGGATGTAAATTGCCAGCAACCACTCTAGAGAAGTGTACGGTGTGGCCTGAAACATCGAAAAAACACAGCTTAGGGAGCATAGGGCACTTCCACTCATGGGCGTATAAATTGGGAAAATTAAAAATCAGCAAGAGACAGGCACCCCAAAGTTTAGGGCTGCTCTGTTGACAAGAACCTCCACTTCATGACACCTTAAATATCCCAGGAAAGAGAAAAATGGATAAAGAAGTTGTGGTCCTTATGTACAATGGAATATCACTCAGCCATGAAATCAATGTCTTAAGGCTAGTAGCATCATGATGAGTGGATTTAGGTACGACGACTCTAAGTGAAATAAGTCACACAGAAAAAGACACTTATCATAAGCTATCACTTATAGAGGGAATGTAAAAACTGCTACACTTGAACTGAATTACAAAAGAGAACAGAGTCACACGTTTAGAAAACACACTATGGCTGCTTAACGGGAAAGGTGAGGTGGTGTGATGCATAAAACAAGGGTTTCAAATTAGCTCAGATACCCTTCCATACACCCAATATGTAATAGACAAGACCTACTCCTTGCTCAGTGAACTGGACTCAACACCCCCTATTCACCGCACAAGAATATATGTGACTAGTAAGAATCTTAAAACCTATGTATTGATATCTCTCTGGAAGTGTGTCAAGTGTGTGTAAAGCCGCATAAACACAGCCGTGAAAAGCAGCTAAACCCCATTATAAAAATAAATTAGTTTTAAAAACCCATGAAACAAAGACAGTGAAAGAGACAGAAATTCTTACAAAATACATTCAGGGGCTGTGACGCAACCTGGATTGACCATATCTAGACCCACAGCTGGATGAGACATAAGGGTGGACATTCTTGGGGCTGAGAGGTTTGGTGAGGTTGGGTGAGCCAACACAGACCCTTTAAGGCAATACTGCGTGGTACCCATCCCATGGGTCCCAAATCTCCAGGTTCAAGGGCATCTTCCTACATCGAAAACTTGCATGAGGAACCCAGAAGATGGTACACCGTGTGATTTTGAAAGGTTTCTAAAACGCACCTCATTTCTCATCTCCTTGTGCTCGGGTTCGCCATTCCAGCTACTTCACTAGCAATCTCCCTACTTGGAGAATCAGCACCTTTAACCTCCTGTTCCGTACAGGTTGCAATTTGTCCTGAGGATGAACGGGAAGAGGGGCAGCCAATGAGAGACTAGATCTAGGTGTTGGGACAGGCACAGGTCACTCTATTTTCTCATCAGGAAGAAGAAATAACCACAGGCTCAGCCTGCCACCCGGAACCAGAATAGGGCCTGAGGCAATCCCGCGCTTCTGCGGCCAGCTCCCAAAAAAGCCAGTTGAAAAACGGAGCACATGGGCACTGCAATTCACAACCCTGCAGAGTTATAAATGATAACTCTCGTCCACAAATATATTGAGGGAAGGCAACGAAGAGGATTTGAAAGCAAGGCAGAATTGCAGGAAACAGGTTTCAGGAGGTAGATTCGAATCGCCTTTAAAGCACATGAAAAGCGGCAAAACGTGGACAATGATGCCCTTGGCCAAAAAGGGCGTATGCGTTTTTTCCTGAATATATTCAGGAAAAAACGCATACGCCCTTTTTGGCCAACCAAGCAACATGGAAAGGCAAATCAGCACTACAAAGGAGTCTCCCTTCGAATCGGTCAAAAGGGCCATGCTGAAAAAAGTGTCAAAACCACAAAAGCAGGACAGGCCATGGAGAAATGGGAGCCTTGCTACACTGATGGGCGGGATGTAAATTGCCAGCAGCCACTCTGGAGAAGTGTACGGTGTGGCCTTAAACATCGAAAAAACACAGCTTAGGGAGCATAGGGCACTTCCACTCATGGGCGTATAAATTGGGAAAACTAAAAATCAGCAAGACACAGGCACCCCAAAGTTTAGGGCTGCTCTGTTGACAAGAACCTCCACTTCATGACACCTTAAATATCCCAGGAAAGAGAAAAATGGATAAAGAAGTTGCGGTCCTTATGTACAAAGGAATATCACTCAGCCATGAAATCAATGTCATAAGGCTAGTAGCAGCATGATGAGTGGATTTAGGTACGACGACTCTAAGTGAAATAAGTCACACAGAAAAAGACACTTATCATAATCTATCACGTATAGAGGGAATGTAAAAACTGCTACACTTGAACTGAATTACAAAAGAGAACAGAGTCACACGTTTAGAAAACACACTATGGCTGCTTAACGGGAAAGGTGAGGTGGTGTGATGCATAAAACAAGGGTTTCAAATTAGCTCAGATACCGTTCCATACACCCAATATGTAATAGACAAGACCTACTCCTTGCTCAGTGAACTGGACTCAACACCCCCTATTCACCGCACAAGAATATATGTGACTAGTAAGAATCTTAAAACCTATGTATTGATATCTCTCTGGAAGTGTGTCAAGTGTGTGTAAAGCCGCATAAACACAGCCGTGAAAAGCAGCTAAACCCCATTATAAAAATAAATTAGTTTTAAAAACCCATGAAACAAAGACAGTGAAAGAGACAGAAATTCTTACAAAATTCATTCAGGGGCTGTGACGCAACCTGGATTGACCATATCTAGACCCACAGCTGGATGAGACATAAGGGTGGACATTCTTGGGGCTGAGAGGTTTGGTGAGGTTGGGTGAGCCAACACAGAACCTTTAAGGTAATACTGCGTGGGACCCATCCCATGGGTCCCAAATCTCCAGGTTCAAGGGCATCTTCCTACATCGAAAACTTGCATGAGGAACCCAGAAGATGGTACACCGTGTGATTTTGAAAGGTTTCTAAAACGCACCTCATTTCTCATCTCCTTGTGCTCGGGTTCGCCATTCCAGCTACTTCACTAGCAATCTCCCTACTTGGAGAATCAGCACCTTTAACCTCCTGTTCCGTACAGGTTGCAATTTGTCCTGAGGATGAACGGGAAGAGGGGCAGCCAATGAGAGACTAGATCTAGGTATTGGGACAGGCACAGGTCACTCTATTTTCTCATCAGGAAGAAGAAATAACCACAGGCTCAGCCTGCCACCCGGAACCAGAATAGGGCCTGAGGCAATCCCGCGCTTCTGCGGCCAGCTCCCAAAAAAGCCAGTTGAAAAATGGAGCACATGGGCACTGCAATTCACAACCCTGCAGAGTTATAAATGATAACTCTCGTCCACGAAGGCAACGAAGAGGATTTGAAAGCAAGGCAGAATTGCAGGAAACAGGTTTCAGGAGGTAGATTCGAATCGCTTTTAAAGCACATGAAAAGCGGCAAAACGTGGACAATGATGCCCTCGGCCAAAAAGGGCGTATGCGTTTTTTCCTGAATATATTCAGGAAAAAACGCATACGCCCTTTTTGGCCAACCAAGCAACATGGAAAAGCAAATCAGCACTACAAAGGAGTCTCGCTTCGAATCGGTCAAAAGGCCCATGCTGAAAAAAGTGTCAAAACCACAAAAGCAGGACAGGCCATGGAGAAATGGGAGCCTTGCTACACTGATGGGCGGGATGTAAATTGCCAGCAGCCACTCTGGAGAAGTGTACGGTGTGGCCTTAAACATCGAAAAAACAGAGCTTAGGGAGCATAGGGCACTTCCACTCATGGGCGTACAAATTGGGAAAACTAAAAATCAGCAAGACACAGGCACCCCAAAGTTTAGGGCTGCTCTGTTGACAAGAACCTCCACTTCATGACACCTTAAATATCCCAGGAAAGTGAAAAATGGATAAAGAAGTTGTGGTCCTTATGTACAATGGAATATCACTCAGCCATGAAATCAATGTCATAAGGCTAGTAGCAGCATGATGAGTGGATTTAGGTACGACGACTCTAAGTGAAATAAGTCACATAGAAAAAGACACTTATCATAATCTATCACGTATAGAGGGAATGTAAAAACTGCTACACTTGAACTGAATTACAAAAGAGAACAGAGTCACACGTTTAGAAAACACACTATGGCTGCTTAACGGGAAAGGTGAGGTGGTGTGATGCATAAAACAAGGGTTTCAAATTAGCTCAGATACCGTTCCATACACCCAATATGTAATAGACAAGACCTACTCCTTGCTCAGTGAACTGGACTCAACACCCCCTATTCACCGCACAAGAATATATGTGACTAGTAAGAATCTTAAAACCTATGTATTGATATCTCTCTGGAAGTGTGTCAAGTGTGTGTAAAGCCGCATAAACACAGCCGTGAAAAGCAGCTAAACCCCATTATAAAAATAAATTAGTTTTAAAAACCCATGAAACAAAGACAGTGAAAGAGACAGAAATTCTTACAAAATTCATTCAGGGGCTGTGAAGCAACCTGGATTGACCATATCTAGACCCACAGCTGGATGAGACATAAGGGTGGACATTCTTGGGGCTGAGAGGTTTGGTGAGGTTGGGTGAGCCAACACAGACCCTTTAAGGCAATACTGCGTGGTACCCATCCCATGGGTCCCAAATCTCCAGGTTCAAGGGCATCTTCCTACATCGAAAACTTGCATGAGGAACCCAGAAGATGGTACACCGTGTGATTTTGAAAGGTTTCTAAAACGCACCTCATTTCTCATCTCCTTGTGCTCGGGTTCGCCATTCCAGCTACTTCACTAGCAATCTCCCTACTTGGAGAATCAGCACCTTTAACCTCCTGTTCCCTACAGGTTGCAATTTGTCCTGAGGATGAACGGGAAGAGGGGCAACCAATGAGAGACTAGATCTAGGTGTTGGGACAGGCACAGGTCACTCTATTTTCCCATCAGGAAGAAGAATTAACCACAGGCTCAGCCTGCCGCCCGGAACCAGAATAGGGCCTGAGGCAATCCCGCGCTTCTGCGGCCAGCTCCCAAAAAAGCCAGTTGAAAAATGGAGCACATGGGCACTGCAATTCACAAACCTGCAGAGTTATAAATGATAAATCTCGTCCACAAATATATTGAGGGAACGCAACGAAGAGGATTTGAAAGCAAGGCAGAGTTGCAGGAAACAGGTTTCAGGAGGTAGATTCGAATCGCCTTTAAAGCACATGAAAAGCGGCAAAACGTCGACAATGATGCCCTTGGCCAAAAAGGGCGTATGCGTTTTTTCCTGAATATATTCAGGAAAAAACGCATACGCCCTTTTTGGCCAACCAAGCAACATGGAAAGGCAAATCAGCACTACAAAGGAGTCTCCCTTCGAATCGGTCAAAAGGGCCATGCTGAAAAAAGTGTCAAAACCACAAAAGCAGGACAGGCCATGGAGAAATGGGAGCCTTGCTACACTGATGGGCGGGATGTAAATTGCCAGCAGCCACTCTGGAGAAGTGTACGGTGTGGCCTTAAACATCGAAAAAACACAGCTTAGGGAGCATAGGGCACTTCCACTCATGGGCGTATAAATTGGGAAAACTAAAAATCAGCAAGACACAGGCACCCCAAAGTTTAGGGCTGCTCTGTTGACAAGAACCTCCACTTCATGACACCTTAAATATCCCAGGAAAGAGAAAAATGGATAAAGAAGTTGCGGTCCTTATGTACAATGGAATATCACTCAGCCATGAAATCAATGTCATAAGGCTAGTAGCAGCATGATGAGTGGATTTAGGTACGACGACTCTAAGTGAAATAAGCCACACAGAAAAAGACACTTATCATAATCTATCACGTATAGAGGGAATGTAAAAACTGCTACACTTGAACTGAATTACAAAAGAGAACAGAGTCACACGTTTAGAAAACACACTATGGCTGCTTAGCGGGAAAGGTGAGGTGGTGTGATGCATAAAACAAGGGTTTCAAATTAGCTCAGATACCGTTCCATACACCCAATATGTAATAGACAAGACCTACTCCTTGCTCAGTGAACTGGACTCAACACCCCCTATTCACCGCACAAGAATATATGTGACTAGTAAGAATCTTAAAACCTATGTATTGATATCTCTCTGGAAGTGTGTCAAGTGTGTGTAAAGCCGCATAAACACAGCCGTGAAAAGCAGCTAAACCCCATTATAAAAATAAATTAGTTTTAAAAACCCATGAAACAAAGACAGTGAAAGAGACAGAAATTCTTACAAAATTCATTCAGGGGCTGTGACGCAACCTGGATTGACCATATCTAGACCCACAGCTGGATGAGACATAAGGGTGGACATTCTTGGGGCTGAGAGGTTTGGTGAGGTTGGGTGAGCCAACACAGAACCTTTAAGGTAATACTGCGTGGGACCCATCCCATGGGTCCCAAATCTCCAGGTTCAAGGGCATCTTCCTACATCGAAAACTTGCATGAGGAACCCAGAAGATGGTACACCGTGTGATTTTGAAAGGTTTCTAAAACGCACCTCATTTCTCATCTCCTTGTGCTCGGGTTCGCCATTCCAGCTACTTCACTAGCAATCTCCCTACTTGGAGAATCAGCACCTTTAACCTCCTGTTCCGTACAGGTTGCAATTTGTCCTGAGGATGAACGGGAAGAGGGGCAGCCAATGAGAGACTAGATCTAGGTGTTGGGACAGGCACAGGTCACTCTATTTTCTCATCAGGAAGAAGAAATAACCACAGGCTCAGCCTGCCACCCGGAACCAGAATAGGGCCTGAGGCAATCCCGC
This sequence comes from Eschrichtius robustus, assembly GCF_028021215.1. Classification (NCBI taxonomy): domain Eukaryota; kingdom Metazoa; phylum Chordata; class Mammalia; order Artiodactyla; family Eschrichtiidae; genus Eschrichtius; species Eschrichtius robustus. The sequence continues at coordinate 325,642 of NW_027175216.1, read as the reverse complement.
GCTTCTGCGGCCAGCTCCCAAAAAAGCCAGTTGAAAAATGGAGCACATGGGCACTGCAATTCACAACCCTGCAGAGTTATAAATGATAACTCTCGTCCACGAAGGCAACGAAGAGGATTTGAAAGCAAGGCAGAATTGCAGGAAACAGGTTTCAGGAGGTAGATTCGAATCGCTTTTAAAGCACATGAAAAGCGGCAAAACGTGGACAATGATGCCCTCGGCCAAAAAGGGCGTATGCGTTTTTTCCTGAATATATTCAGGAAAAAACGCATACGCCCTTTTTGGCCAACCAAGCAACATGGAAAAGCAAATCAGCACTACAAAGGAGTCTCGCTTCGAATCGGTCAAAAGGCCCATGCTGAAAAAAGTGTCAAAACCACAAAAGCAGGACAGGCCATGGAGAAATGGGAGCCTTGCTACACTGATGGGCGGGATGTAAATTGCCAGCAGCCACTCTGGAGAAGTGTACGGTGTGGCCTTAAACATCGAAAAAACAGAGCTTAGGGAGCATAGGGCACTTCCACTCATGGGCGTACAAATTGGGAAAACTAAAAATCAGCAAGACACAGGCACCCCAAAGTTTAGGGCTGCTCTGTTGACAAGAACCTCCACTTCATGACACCTTAAATATCCCAGGAAAGTGAAAAATGGATAAAGAAGTTGTGGTCCTTATGTACAATGGAATATCACTCAGCCATGAAATCAATGTCATAAGGCTAGTAGCAGCATGATGAGTGGATTTAGGTACGACGACTCTAAGTGAAATAAGTCACACAGAAAAAGACACTTATCATAAGCTATCACGTATAGAGGGAATGTAAAAACTGCTACACTTGAACTGAATTACAAAAGAGAACAGAGTCACACGTTTAGAAAACACACTATGGCTGCTTAACGGGAAAGATGAGGTGGTGTGATGCATAAAACAAGGATTTCAAATTAGCTCAGATACCGTTCCATACACCCAATATGTAATAGACAAGACCTACTCCTTGCTCAGTGAACTGGACTCAACACCCCCTATTCACCGTACAAGAATATATCTGACTAGTGAGAATCTTAAAACCTATGTATTGATATCTCTCTGGAAGTGTGTCAAGTGTGTGTAAAGCCGCATAAACACAGCCGTGAAAAGCAGCTAAACCCCATTATAAAAATAAATTAGTTTTAAAAACCCATGAAACAAAGACAGTGAAAGAGAGAGAAATTCTTACAAAATTCATTCAGGGGATGTGACGCAACCTGGATTGACCATATCTAGAGCCACAGCTGGATGAGACATAGGGTGGACACTCTTGGGGCTGAGAGGTTTGGTGAGGTTGGGTGAGCCAACACAGACCCTTTAAGGTAATACTGCGTGGTACCCATCCCATGGGTCCCAAATCTCCAGGTTCAAGGGCATCTTCCTTCATCGAAAACTTGCATGAGGAACCCAGAAGATGGTACACCGTGTGATTTTGAAAGGTTTCTAAAACGCACCTCATTTCTCATCTCCTTGTGCTCGGGTTCGCCATTCCAGCTATTTTACTAGCAATCACCCTACTTGGAGAATCAGCACCTTTAACCTCCTGTTCCGTACAGGTTGCAATTTGTCCTGAGGATGAACGGGAAGAGGGGCAGCCAATGAGAGACTAGATCTAGGTGTTGGGACAGGCACAGGTCACTCTATTTTCTCATCAGGAAGAAGAAATAACCACAGGCTCAGCCTGCCACCCGGAACCAGAATAGGGCCTGAGGCAATCCCGCGCTTCTGCGGCCAGCTCCCAAAAAAGCCAGTTGAAAAACGGAGCACATGGGCACTGCAATTCACAACCCTGCAGAGGTATAAATGATAACTCTCGTCCACAAATATATTGAGGGAAGGCAACGAAGAGGATTTGAAAGCAAGGCAGAATTGCAGGAAACAGGTTTCAGGAGGTAGATTCGAATCGCCTTTAAAGCACATGAAAAGCGGCAAAACGTGGACAATGATGCCCTTGGCCAAAAAGGGCGTATGCGTTTTTTCCTGAATATATTCAGGAAAAAACGCATACGCCCTTTTTGGCCAACCAAGCAACATGGAAAGGCAAATCAGCACTACAAAGGAGTCTCCCTTCGAATCGGTCAAAAGGGCCATGCTGAAAAAAGTGTCAAAACCACAAAAGCAGGACAGGCCATGGAGAAATGGGAGCCTTGCTACACTGATGGGCGGGATGTAAATTGCCAGCAGCCACTCTGGAGAAGTGTACGGTGTGGCCTTAAACATCGAAAAAACACAGCTTAGGGAGCATAGGGCACTTCCACTCATGGGCGTATAAATTGGGAAAACTAAAAATCAGCAAGACACAGGCACCCCAAAGTTTAGGGCTGCTCTGTTGACAAGAACCTCCACTTCATGACACCTTAAATATCCCAGGAAAGAGAAAAATGGATAAAGAAGTTGCGGTCCTTATGTACAATGGAATATCACTCAGCCATGAAATCAATGTCATAAGGCTAGTAGCAGCATGATGAGTGGATTTAGGTACGACGACTCTAAGTGAAATAAGTCACACAGAAAAAGACACTTATCATAATCTATCACGTATAGAGGGAATGTAAAAACTGCTACACTTGAACTGAATTACAAAAGAGAACAGAGTCACACGTTTAGAAAACACATTATGGCTGCTTAACGGGAAAGGTGAGGTGGTGTGATGCATAAAACAAGGGTTTCAAATTAGCTCAGATACCGTTCCATACACCCAATATGTAATAGACAAGACCTACTCCTTGCTCAGTGAACTGGACTCAACACCCCCTATTCACCGCACAAGAATATATGTGACTAGTAAGAATCTTAAAACCTATGTATTGATATCTCTCTGGAAGTGTGTCAAGTGTGTGTAAAGCCGCATAAACACAGCCGTGAAAAGCAGCTAAACCCCATTATAAAAATAAATTAGTTTTAAAAACCCATGAAACAAAGACAGTGAAAGAGACAGAAATTCTTACAAAATTCATTCAGGGGCTGTGACGCAACCTGGATTGACCATATCTAGACACACAGCTGGATGAGACATAAGGGTGGACATTCTTGGGGCTGAGAGGTTTGGTGAGGTTGGGTGAGCCAACACAGAACCTTTAAGGTAATACTGCGTGGGACCCATCCCATGGGTCCCAAATCTCCAGGTTCAAGGGCATCTTCCTACATCGAAAACTTGCATGAGGAACCCAGAAGATGGTACACCGTGTGATTTTGAAAGGTTTCTAAAACGCACCTCATTTCTCATCTCCTTGTGCTCGGGTTCGCCATTCCAGCTACTTCACTAGCAATCTCCCTACTTGGAGAATCAGCACCTTTAACCTCCTGTTCCGTACAGGTTGCAATTTGTCCTGAGGATGAACGGGAAGAGGGGCAGCCAATGAGAGACTAGATCTAGGTGTTGGGACAGGCACAGGTCACTCTATTTTCTCATCAGGAAGAAGAAATAACCACAGGCTCAGCCTGCCACCCGGAACCAGAATAGGGCCTGAGGCAATCCCGCGCTTCTGCGGCCAGCTCCCAAAAAAGCCAGTTGAAAAATGGAGCACATGGGCACTGCAATTCACAACCCTGCAGAGTTATAAATGATAACTCTCGTCCACGAAGGCAACGAAGAGGATTTGAAAGCAAGGCAGAATTGCAGGAAACAGGTTTCAGGAGGTAGATTCGAATCGCTTTTAAAGCACATGAAAAGCGGCTAAACGTGGACAATGATGCCCTCGGCCAAAAAGGGCGTATGCGTTTTTTCCTGAATATATTCAGGAAAAAACGCATACGCCCTTTTTGGCCAACCAAGCAACATGGAAAAGCAAATCAGCACTACAAAGGAGTCTCGCTTCGAATCGGTCAAAAGGCCCATGCTGAAAAAAGTGTCAAAACCACAAAAGCAGGACAGGCCATGGAGAAATGGGAGCCTTGCTACACTGATGGGCGGGATGTAAATTGCCAGCAGCCACTCTGGAGAAGTGTACGGTGTGGCCTTAAGCATCGAAAAAACAGAGCTTAGGGAGCATAGGGCACTTCCACTCATGGGCGTACAAATTGGGAAAACTAAAAATCAGCAAGACACAGGCACCCCAAAGTTTAGGGCTGCTCTGTTGACAAGAACCTCCACTTCATGACACCTTAAATATCCCAGGAAAGTGAAAAATGGATAAAGAAGTTGTGGTCCTTATGTACAATGGAATATCACTCAGCCATGAAATCAATGTCATAAGGCTAGTAGCAGCATGATGAGTGGATTTAGGTACGACGATTCTAAGTGAAATAAGTCACACAGAAAAAGACACTTATCATAAGCTATCACGTATAGAGGGAATGTAAAAACTGCTACACTTGAACTGAATTACAAAAGAGAACAGAGTCACACGTTTAGAAAACACACTATGGCTGCTTAACGGGAAAGGTGAGGTGGTGTGATGCATAAAACAAGGATTTCAAATTAGCTCAGATACCGTTCCATACACCCAATATGTAATAGACAAGACCTACTCCTTGCTCAGTGAACTGGACTCAACACCCCCTATTCACCGCACAAGAATATATGTGACTAGTAAGAATCTTAAAACCTATGTATTGATATCTCTCTGGAAGTGTGTCAAGTGTGTGTAAAGCCGCATAAACACAGCCGTGAAAAGCAGCTAAACCCCATTATAAAAATAAATTAGTTTTAAAAACCCATGAAACAAAGACAGTGAAAGAGACAGAAATTCTTACAAAATTCATTCAGGGGCTGTGACGCAACCTGGATTGACCATATCTAGACCCACAGCTGGATGAGACATAAGGGTGGACATTCTTGGGGCTGAGAGGTTTGGTGAGGTTGGGTGAGCCAACACAGAACCTTTAAGGTAATACTGCGTGGGACCCATCCCATGGGTCCCAAATCTCCAGGTTCAAGGGCATCTTCCTACATCGAAAACTTGCATGAGGAACCCAGAAGATGGTACACGGTGTGATTTTGAAAGGTTTCTAAAACGCACCTCATTTCTCATCTCCTTGTGCTCGGGTTCGCCATTCCAGCTACTTCACTAGCAATCTCCCTACTTGGAGAATCAGCACCTTTAACCTCCTGTTCCGTACAGGTTGCAATTTGTCCTGAGGATGAACGGGAAGAGGGGCAGCCAATGAGAGACTAGATCTAGGTGTTGGGACAGGCACAGGTCACTCTATTTTCTCATCAGGAAGAAGAAATAACCACAGGCTCAGCCTGCCACCCGGAACCAGAATAGGGCCTGAGGCAATCCCGCGCTTCTGCGGCCAGCTCCCAAAAAAGCCAGTTGAAAAATGGAGCACATGGGCACTGCAATTCACAACCCTGCAGAGTTATAAATGATAACTCTCGTCCACGAAGGCAACGAAGAGGATTTGAAAGCAAGGCAGAATTGCAGGAAACAGGTTTCAGGAGGTAGATTCGAATCGCTTTTAAAGCACATGAAAAGCGGCAAAACGTGGACAATGATGCCCTCGGCCAAAAAGGGCGTATGCGTTTTTTCCTGAATATATTCAGGAAAAAACGCATACGCCCTTTTTGGCCAACCAAGCAACATGGAAAAGCAAATCAGCACTACAAAGGAGTCTCGCTTCGAATCGGTCAAAAGGCCCATGCTGAAAAAAGTGTCAAAACCACAAAAGCAGGACAGGCCATGGAGAAATGGGAGCCTTGCTACACTGATGGGCGGGATGTAAATTGCCAGCAGCCACTCTGGAGAAGTGTACGGTGTGGCCTTAAACATCGAAAAAACAGAGCTTAGGGAGCATAGGGCACTTCCACTCATGGGCGTACAAATTGGAAAAACTAAAAATCAGCAAGACACAGGCACCCCAAAGTTTAGGGCTGCTCTGTTGACAAGAACCTCCACTTCATGACACCTTAAATATCCCAGGAAAGTGAAAAATGGATAAAGAAGTTGTGGTCCTTATGTACAATGGAATATCACTCAGCCATGAAATCAATGTCATAAGGCTAGTAGCAGCATGATGAGTGGATTTAGGTACGACGACTCTAAGTGAAATAAGTCACATAGAAAAAGATACTTATCATAATCTATCACGTATAGAGGGAATGTAAAAACTGCTACACTTGAACTGAATTACAAAAGAGAACAGAGTCACACGTTTAGAAAACACACTATGGCTGCTTAACGGGAAAGGTGAGGTGGTGTGATGCATAAAACAAGGGTTTCAAATTAGCTCAGATACCGTTCCATACACCCAATATGTAATAGACAAGACCTACTCCTTGCTCAGTGAACTGGACTCAACACCCCCTATTCACCGCACAAGAATATATGTGACTAGTAAGAATCTTAAAACCTATGTATTGATATCTCTCTGGAAGTGTGTCAAGTGTGTGTAAAGCCGCATAAACACAGCCGTGAAAAGCAGCTAAACCCCATTATAAAAATAAATTAGTTTTAAAAACCCATGAAACAAAGACAGTGAAAGAGACAGAAATTCTTACAAAATTCATTCAGGGGCTGTGAAGCAACCTGGATTGACCATATCTAGACCCACAGCTGGATGAGACATAAGGGTGGACATTCTTGGGGCTGAGAGGTTTGGTGAGGTTGGGTGAGCCAACACAGACCCTTTAAGGCAATACTGCGTGGTACCCATCCCATGGGTCCCAAATCTCCAGGTTCAAGGGCATCTTCCTACATCGAAAACTTGCATGAGGAACCCAGAAGATGGTACACGGTGTGATTTTGAAAGGTTTCTAAAACGCACCTCATTTCTCATCTCCTTGTGCTCGGGTTCGCCATTCCAGCTACTTCACTAGAAATCTCCCTACTTGGAGAATCAGCACCTTTAACCTCCTGTTCCGTACAGGTTGCAATTTGTCCTGAGGATGAACGGGAAGAGGGGCAGCCAATGAGAGACTAGATCTAGGTGTTGGGACAGGCACAGGTCACTCTATTTTCTCATCAGGAAGAAGAAATAACCACAGGCTCAGCCTGCCACCCGGAACCAGAATAGGGCCTGAGGCAATCCCGCGCTTCTGCGGCCAGCTCCCAAAAAAGCCAGTTGAAAAATGGAGCACATGGGCACTGCAATTCACAACCCTGCAGAGTTATAAATGATAACTCTCGTCCACGAAGGCAACGAAGAGGATTTGAAAGCAAGGCAGAATTGCAGGAAACAGGTTTCAGGAGGTAGATTCGAATCGCTTTTAAAGCACATGAAAAGCGGCAAAACGTGGACAATGATGCCCTCGGCCAAAAAGGGCGTATGCGTTTTTTCCTGAATATATTCAGGAAAAAACGCATACGCCCTTTTTGGCCAACCAAGCAACATGGAAAAGCAAATCAGCACTACAAAGGAGTCTCGCTTCGAATCGGTCAAAAGGCCCATGCTGAAAAAAGTGTCAAAACCACAAAAGCAGGACAGGCCATGGAGAAATGGGAGCCTTGCTACACTGATGGGCGGGATGTAAATTGCCAGCAGCCACTCTGGAGAAGTGTACGGTGTGGCCTTAAACATCGAAAAAACAGAGCTTAGGGAGCATAGGGCACTTCCACTCATGGGCGTACAAATTGGGAAAACTAAAAATCAGCAAGACACAGGCACCCCAAAGTTTAGGGCTGCTCTGTTGACAAGAACCTCCACTTCATGACACCTTAAATATCCCAGGAAAGTGAAAAATGGATAAAGAAGTTGTGGTCCTTATGTACAATGGAATATCACTCAGCCATGAAATCAATGTCATAAGGCTAGTAGCAGCATGATGAGTGGATTTAGGTACGACGACTCTAAGTGAAATAAGTCACATAGAAAAAGATACTTATCATAATCTATCACGTATAGAGGGAATGTAAAAACTGCTACACTTGAACTGAATTACAAAAGAGAACAGAGTCACACGTTTAGAAAACACACTATGGCTGCTTAACGGGAAAGGTGAGGTGGTGTGATGCATAAAACAAGGGTTTCAAATTAGCTCAGATACCGTTCCATACACCCAATATGTAATAGACAAGACCTACTCCTTGCTCAGTGAACTGGACTCAACACCCCCTATTCACCGCACAAGAATATATGTGACTAGTAAGAATCTTAAAACCTATGTATTGATATCTCTCTGGAAGTGTGTCAAGTGTGTGTAAAGCCGCATAAACACAGCCGTGAAAAGCAGCTAAACCCCATTATAAAAATAAATTAGTTTTAAAAACCCATGAAACAAAGACAGTGAAAGAGACAGAAATTCTTACAAAATTCATTCAGGGGCTGTGAAGCAACCTGGATTGACCATATCTAGACCCACAGCTGGATGAGACATAAGGGTGGACATTCTTGGGGCTGAGAGGTTTGGTGAGGTTGGGTGAGCCAACACAGACCCTTTAAGGCAATACTGCGTGGTACCCATCCCATGGGTCCCAAATCTCCAGGTTCAAGGGCATCTTCCTACATCGAAAACTTGCATGAGGAACCCAGAAGATGGTACACCGTGTGATTTTGAAAGGTTTCTAAAACGCACCTCATTTCTCATCTCCTTGTGCTCGGGTTCGCCATTCCAGCTACTTCACTAGCAATCTCCCTACTTGGAGAATCAGCACCTTTAACCTCCTGTTCCCTACAGGTTGCAATTTGTCCTGAGGATGAACGGGAAGAGGGGCAACCAATGAGAGACTAGATCTAGGTGTTGGGACAGGCACAGGTCACTCTATTTTCCCATCAGGAAGAAGAATTAACCACAGGCTCAGCCTGCCGCCCGGAACCAGAATAGGGCCTGAGGCAATCCCGCGCTTCTGCGGCCAGCTCCCAAAAAAGCCAGTTGAAAAATGGAGCACATGGGCACTGCAATTCACAAACCTGCAGAGTTATAAATGATAAATCTCGTCCACAAATATATTGAGGGAACGCAACGAAGAGGATTTGAAAGCAAGGCAGAGTTGCAGGAAACAGGTTTCAGGAGGTAGATTCGAATCGCCTTTAAAGCACATGAAAAGCGGCAAAACGTCGACAATGATGCCCTTGGCCAAAAAGGGCGTATGCGTTTTTTCCTGAATATATTCAGGAAAAAACGCATACGCCCTTTTTGGCCAACCAAGCAACATGGAAAGGCAAATCAGCACTACAAAGGAGTCTCCCTTCGAATCGGTCAAAAGGGCCATGCTGAAAAAAGTGTCAAAACCACAAAAGCAGGACAGGCCATGGAGAAATGGGAGCCTTGCTACACTGATGGGCGGGATGTAAATTGCCAGCAGCCACTCTGGAGAAGTGTACGGTGTGGCCTTAAACATCGAAAAAACACAGCTTAGGGAGCATAGGGCACTTCCACTCATGGACGTATAAATTGGGAAAACTAAAAATCAGCAAGACACAGGCACCCCAAAGTTTAGGGCTGCTCTGTTGACAAGAACCTCCACTTCATGACACCTTAAATATCCCAGGAAAGAGAAAAATGGATAAAGAAGTTGCGGTCCTTATGTACAATGGAATATCACTCAGCCATGAAATCAATGTCATAAGGCTAGTAGCAGCATGATGAGTGGATTTAGGTACGACGACTCTAAGTGAAATAAGCCACACAGAAAAAGACACTTATCATAATCTATCACGTATAGAGGGAATGTAAAAACTGCTACACTTGAACTGAATTACAAAAGAGAACAGAGTCACACGTTTAGAAAACACACTATGGCTGCTTAGCGGGAAAGGTGAGGTGGTGTGATGCATAAAACAAGGGTTTCAAATTAGCTCAGATACCGTTCCATACACCCAATATGTAATAGACAAGACCTACTCCTTGCTCAGTGAACTGGACTCAACACCCCCTATTCACCGCACAAGAATATATGTGACTAGTAAGAATCTTAAAACCTATGTATTGATATCTCTCTGGAAGTGTGTCAAGTGTGTGTAAAGCCGCATAAACACAGCCGTGAAAAGCAGCTAAACCCCATTATAAAAATAAATTAGTTTTAAAAACCCATGAAACAAAGACAGTGAAAGAGACAGAAATTCTTACAAAATTCATTCAGGGGCTGTGACGCAACCTGGATTGACCATATCTAGACCCACAGCTGGATGAGACATAAGGGTGGACATTCTTGGGGCTGAGAGGTTTGGAGAGGTTGGGTGAGCCAACACAGAACCTTTAAGGTAATACTGCGTGGGACCCATCCCATGGGTCCCAAATCTCCAGGTTCAAGGGCATCTTCCTACATCGAAAACTTGCATGAGGAACCCAGAAGATGGTACACCGTGTGATTTTGAAAGGTTTCTAAAACGCACCTCATTTCTCATCTCCTTGTGCTCGGGTTCGCCATTCCAGCTACTTCACTAGCAATCTCCCTACTTGGAGAATCAGCACCTTTAACCTCCTGTTCCGTACAGGTTGCAATTTGTCCTGAGGATGAACGGGAAGAGGGGCAGCCAATGAGAGACTAGATCTAGGTGTTGGGACAGGCACAGGTCACTCTATTTTCTCATCAGGAAGAAGAAATAACCACAGGCTCAGCCTGCCACCCGGAACCAGAATAGG